>NC_139966.1:34809417-35409417 GCF_963993115.1 Abramis brama | reverse complement strand
GCTCTAATAGCAGAAGAAATCTCTAATTTAGTTGTTTGTCTTGTGTTTAACTCACTGAATGAGTGCATAAAACGTCATTCAATAAGCCCAAAGACATTAGTTGTATTTAAATACTTTGTGTGCAATTCACATTATTTTTTAACATAAGGCAGGGATGTGATTCCGTATTTATACGGATTTCCGTATTTTCTGTCCTGAAAAGTGGGGGGTGCTGGTTATTGTATGATGATTGAAATTGTGAAATGGCCTTAAACAATTGCTAAAACTCCAAAATGTTACATTATCTGATACATTTATTTCATGGGCGTAGCTATTGACTGAAAGATTTTACTTAATATTTTTTTTATTAATATTTTCAACAGTATATATGCATATAATGTAGCTATTTTAAAACATGTTAAATAAATTAATAAATCAAATCAAACTTCCTAATGCCTCCCCCAATCTCATTTGCCTAAGAAGTTGTTGCATGACGAATCTGCATTTTGGCAGATAATAGCCTAACGTTAACTGAGATTATCATTGTCATACTTCATATGTTGTTGCAATGACATACAATTAGTCAACCAGTACAAATGTCCCATCCCACGTCCTTAACAAGGCGTCTGTGGATGAAAGTCTGAAGAAAGCACTGCTAGGATTTTTTCCTGCTCCACTTCACAGACGATAAGTGGAAGCAGAATTTTAGAACGTCACAACAGTCATTTATTACACTATGTTCATCAACAGCTCGTTCTGTGTGTCATACTTTATTACGCCATTTCTACATTATTGGACATGTGCAGACTTTTTTAATCCGGTCAAGTGTTTATACAGTATGTCCTATCGAATGGATTAAGGTTTAAACTGCTCTGCTCTGCTTGGCCCTCATAATTCTCTTCACCGTTTCTGAATTCTGCAGAGGCTTAGTTGTTTCTATCAGCTCTGGTGATATCATGAGATACATTTCAGGTTGTGTTCCGAAAATCTAATTTGGTCTGAGCCATATGGCTCTCATTTTCGACCTCAAAAATCCAAAACATCCTTAAAAAAATGATTAAGCTTTTTAGTTCTTGTTTATAGACACATCATTCCAGTGCTGTCTAACCCAACCTTTCTAAAACCACCACTGAAATTATGACAGATGTTGACTTCTCTAATCTCTGCAGGTGGCCAGAGGAACTGGTTGCAAGTTTTCTGTAATGGTGGAGTTCCTACAGAATTAGCCCTGCTATATATGATCGAAGCTGGTCCTGGAGAAATACCTGTGGATTTTGTGAAGCAATATTCTGCTTCATGGATGTGCTTATCCCTATTAGGAGCCCTGGCTTGCAGCACAGGGGACACCTGGGCTTCTGAGGTGGGTCCTGTTCTTAGTAAGAGCACGCCCAGGCTCATCACCTCATGGAGAGATGTCCCACCAGGTAAAAAGCACAAAAATGAAATTGTGGAAATTAGCAGAATATGTGGAATCAGTTTATGTTTATATAAAACACAAACTGATGCCTCAGATGCTGTAAATGGCCACAGACAATAATTATGGTCCAGGGCTTAAAATGAACTTTTTAATTCACCAGTCAAATTGGCTACAAAATTAAGTTACCTGCCTTTCAGAACTTCTACTAGCCAACACAGAAATATCAGAAATAAAATGACATCTTAGATTTAAAAATATTTATTATAAATCTGATTCTGAATGATTGAATTGCTTTGTTTTATGACTGCCTTGTCGATACCATAAAAATTAAATAGTAGTACCATAAACGGAATGTTTCGCCAAAAGTGTTGTCCGGCCTAGAAAAATTGACATCTTCACCCTTTATTTAAATATTATTTAAGTACTGTTAAAGATTTTGTAAGTATTTTGCTTAGTTGTGCTTAGTCAATTGTTTTATTTGTGATAACACAATGAAACATGCTAAATTGTGCAGACACAATTTTTTTTGCTAGGCTGTCATAAAAAAAAGAAAAAAAAGAACCCATGCAAAAACAAGAGAAAAATTCATAACAAAAAAAGAACATTTTGTGTTCAATGCTTTTTCCTGTGAGCTATTTTTTTCTATGATTTTTTTATTTATTTTTTTGCATAGTAAAATAAAGCCTGTAGCTTTTGTTTTTACCTTTGTTGCCAAATCATTTTGTTAGGTAAATCACCTTGTTTTTCCTTTACATTTAAAATATTTGAAAAATATAAAATATTTTTCCTACATTTTGAACATTTAATCGATCATTAATCGGATTTAATCAAATAAATATTCCCTCTGGACATCACTTTGGCCACTACTGTACACTACCTGTCAAAGTATTTTTGTTTATGAAAAAAATGTACCTTATGCTCACCAAGGCAAAATACAGTAAACAGAGTAATATAGTAAATGTAATAAATACAGGAAAAATAGAAATTTTAAAATACAGTAATATAATTGTATTGTTTTACAGTTTTATTGTTATATTTTAAAATGTAATTTATTCCTGTGATGGCAAAGCTGAATTTTCAGCAGCTATTACTCCAGTTTTCAATGTCACATAATCCTTCAGTTTATTTGGTGCTCAGTTGCCCAATAATAATTGATGCACAATTATTAAAAATGTTTCTTATTATTATCAATGTTGAAAATGCTGCTTAATATTTTTGTGGAAGCTGTGATACATTTTTTTTTTCAGGATTCTTTGATGAATAGAAAGTTCAAAAGAACTGCATTTTTTATAACATTGTAAATGTCTTTATAGTCACTTTTTATCCATCCAAGAATCAAGTATTCATTTCTTAAAGTCTTATTTACCCCAAAATATATCATGGTAATGGCCTTCACAGGGGAGAGACTAGTTGACACTTTAGGACTGCGTTGTCGTCGTGTCCAGGCGCAACATCAGATCTGGATATGGCTTGAATCTGGCGGACTGCGGTAAACCTCGGGATAAACAGAGAGACTGAAATTAGCATAGACACCATTCTTCTTATGATGTAACGAGTACATCAGGATTTATGGGAAGTGTTCCCGGTTCCGGCTGACCTAATCTATGCAGCCTAACATTGAGTTATAAAAATTGATAATGTGTTATGTGTAAACTAGGTCAAAGAGATGTTTTAGTCTAGATTTAAACTGACAGTGTGTCTGCTTCCCGGACAATGTTAGGAAGACTGTTCCAAAGTTTTGGTGCTAAACAGGAAAAGGATCTACCGCCAGCAGTCATTTTTGATATTCTAGGTATTATCAACTGGCCGGAATTTTGAGATCGCAATAGACGTGAAGGACTATAATGCGTTAAGAGCTCGCTCAAGTACTTGGGAGGCTAAACCATTTAGTGCTTTCTAAGTAATCAGCAATATTTAAAAATGTATAAGATGTTTAATAGGGAGCCAATGCAGTGTTGAGCCAATGCAGAACTTGGCTAATATGGTCATACTTCCTGGTTCTGGTCTGGACCAGCTGTAGTTTGTTTATTATGCGTGCAGGACAACCACCCAAAAGAGCATTACAATAATCTAGCCTTGAGGTCATGAACGCATGAACTAACTGTTCCGCATTCATCATTGAAAGCATATGTCGTAATTTAGATATTTTTAAGATGGAAGAATGCGGTTTTACAGATACTAGAAATGTGACTTTCAAATGAAAGATTGGTATCAAAGAGCACAACCAGGTTCCTAACCGACGACGAAGACTTGACAGAGCAGCCATCAAGTGTTAGACAGTATTCTAGATTATTACGTGAGGAAGTTTTTTGTCCAATAATTAGAATCTCTGTTTTTTCAGAATTAAGTAGTAGGAAATTACTAGTCATCCAGTTTTTTATATCAGCTATGCATTCTGTTAATTTTGTGAATTGGTAAGTTTCGTCAGGGTTTCGTCAAAACAGGTTTTGGGGACCATCAGGAGTTTTTGGCCTGAGGACCGGAGAGTGCTGGAGGAGGAATAAGGGGTCAAAAGGTCTGTGATGTACTGGGGGGCCTGTCCATGTACTGCTCTAAAAGTCAAAGCTAAAACTTTATAATCAATTCTATGTTTGACTGGAAGCCAATGGAGTGTGGATAAAACCGTGTGTAATGTGTGCCCTTCTGTTGGGCCTGGCTGCAGCGTTTTGCACCATTTGGAAGACGACTCAGAGAAGATTTGTTAAAACAAGTAAAAAGAGAATTACAATAATCTAAACGAGATTCTAATAATTCAGTTAACTTAATTAACTCCGACTCTTTGAATGAACAGTACAATTGAAAGTCGTCAGCATAAAAGTGATAAGACACTTTTAAAATGACTAATTATTTCACCAAGAGGGCTAATATACAATAAAAACAAAATAGGACCTAAAACCGAGCCCTGAGGAACTCCACATGACAGAGGGGACATTTCAGACAGAGGGGACATTTCAGACAGAATGCTGTTAACAAACACAGAATGATCTGTCACTCAGATAAGAGGAGAACCATTTAAGAACAGACCCAGAGAACCCCATTTCATTTTGTAACCGATTTATCAGTACATTATGGTCCAATGTATCAAATGCAGATGATAAATCAATTAAAATCAAAACAGTGAAATGTCCTGAGTCTGCAGCCATCAAAATGTCACTTGATACTTTTAGAAGCGCAGTCTCAGCTGAATGGCATTTGTGAAAACTTTTTTCCATTAAGAAATGGAACCCCGTCACCACTCTCTCCAGGATTTTAAATAAAAAAGGCAGTTTTGATAGGCTTGTAGTTATTTGGTTCAAAAGAATCCAATTTGGGCTTCTTCAATATGGGGCTGACAACTGCTTGTTTAAAAAAGCTGGGCACAGAACCAGTTAAAAGGGAAAGGTTGATCAGTTTAACAACATACAGTACAGGTCAAAAGTTTGGAAACATTACTATTTTTAATGTTTTTGAAAGAAGTTTCTTCTGCTCATCAAGCCTGCATTTATTTGATCAAAAATACAGAAAAAAATGTAATATTGTGATATATTATTACAATTTAAAATAATTGGTTTTCAATTTATTATACTTAAATGATCATTTATTTCTGTGATGCAAAGCTGAATTTTCAGGATCATTACTCCAGTCTTATCACATGATCCTTTAGAAATCATTCTAATATGATGATTCATTATCAAAGTTGGAAACAGTTCTGCTGCTTAATATTTTTTCATAACCTGTGATACTTTTTTAGGATACTTTGATGAATAAAAAGTAAAAAAATAAAAATAAAAAAGAAGCAATTTTTTTAAAAATAGAAATATTTTGTAACAACAATATACACTACTGGTCAGTAATTTGGGGTCAGTAATTTTTTTCTTTCTTTTTTTAAAATAAATCAATACTTTTATTCAGCAAGGATGTGTTAAACTGATAAAAAGTGATAGTAAAGAAGATTTATATTATTAGAAATTATTTTTTTATTTTGAATAAATGCAGTTCTTTTTAACCTTTTATTCATCAAATATATTAGGCAGCAGAACTGACTGTTTCCAACACTCATAATAAATCAGAATATTAGAATGATTTCTAAAGGATCATGTGATAGATGTCACATGTGACACTGAAGACTGGAGTAATGATGCTGAAAATTCAGCTTTGCATCACAGGAATAAATTATTTTTTAAAGTATATTCAAATAGAAAACTATTATTTTAAGTTGTAATAATATTTCACAATATTACTGTTTTTTTTCTGTATTTTTGATCAAATAAACGCAGCCTTGATAAGCATTAGAGACTTCTTTCAAAAATATAAAAAAATCATAATGTTTCCAAACTTTTGACCTGTACTGTACGGTCCAACTAAATCAAACACATTTAAAAGCAATGAAGTCAGCAAAACATCTAGAGGGCTTGAAGATGTTTTTTTTTTGTTTTTTTTATTATTTTTTTTTTTAGTAAACCCTTTATATCCTCTAGAGCAGGGGTGGGGAACGTTGGTCCTGGAGGGCCACTCTCCTGCAGAGTTTAGTTCCAACCCTAATCAAACACACCTGAACAAGCTAATCAATGTCTTCAGGATCACTAAGACTACAATCAGGTGAGTTTTTTTAGGGGTTGGAGCTAAACTCTGCAGGACAATGGCCCTCCTGGACCAACGTTCCCCACCCCTGCTCTAGAGTGATGGGTGAAAAGTTATCCCAAGAGCACGAGGGAGATAAACCACAGGATAAAACCTCAGAAGATGGTTTTATAGTAGCTCTGATATCTTTATATAGAGCTGAGTATCATCAGCATAACAGTGAAAACTAATGCCATGCTTCCAAATGATATCTCCCAAAGGGTAGCATGTACAGAGTGAACAGCAACGGTTCTCCATACTGAACCTTGTGGTACTCCATACTGAACTTGTGATTGATAAGACATCTCTTAATTTACTGCTACAAACTGATAACGGTCAGATAAGTATGATTTAAACCGTGCTAATGCCATTGGCATTCCACTAATGCCAAAATAATTTTCGAGTCTATTTAAAAGAATGTTGTGGTCAATGGCATCAAATGCAGCACTCTGCACTCCAAAAACTCTGCATAGCCATCTTAAAGATCTGAGCATTACAAATGCGTGGCTGAAGTTTATTTTTAATGATGCACCTGAGTGACTGATGAATAAAGTTTTCGTTTGTTCTTCATATTTCTAAACGGACTGTTTTGCGAATTATTGGCACCCTTTATAAATATGAGCAAAACTCACTATGATTTTATTATTATTATTTTTTTCGTGTGCAATTTCTCCTCTTAGTCTTTCATTCAAAATATTCACAAAAATCTGAATTTGGATCATTGTCATGCTGGAAGATCCGACCACGGCCCGGCTTAAGCTTCCTGATGGGGTCAGTCAGGTGTTAATTTAATATCTGCTGATACTTGATGGCGTTTAATGATACTGTGAATCCTAACAAATTGTCCAGGGTCTTTGGAAGAAAATGAGCCCCACAATATTAAAGATCCACCACCATAATTCACAGTGGGGCTGAGGTACTTTTCTACATGGACTAACACTACATTACGTTTCTGTCTATGCCAAAGCCACCTCTGATGTTTTTTCAAAAGTCTCACCTGAACATAAACCCCTGTCCCACTGAAAGTTCCAGTAACGCCTGTCAAACTGTAGTTGTATTTGATTGCAGTTTGATGTCACCAAAGGCTCTTATATTGCAACCTTCCCAAACAAGTTGTGGTTATATAGGTGAGGTCTGATCATAGTTTTGGAGACTTTCTGACCCCAAGACCCAACTAGCATCTGCAGTTCTCATTACAATTTGTTTGGTGACTCAATCCATCCTCCTCAATCCATCCTCCTGTGTGGGGCCAATATAGACACACATCCTCTTCCAGGTAGATTGTTACCATCTCCACTTGATTTAAACTTCTTAACTATTGCCCAGATAGTGGAAATATAGTGGAGTATTCCAACAATTAAACTATTATCTTATAGCCATTTCATAATTTGTGCGGCTCAACAACCTTTTGTCACACATCATTACTGTATTCTCAGGTATTTTCCATAGTATTTTCAAAATATCACTACATATTTAGAGCCCAGTGAAACAGGAAGTGATGACCTATCACTTAGGTGTTCCTTATCCTAAGGTGAACTTAAAAACATACCATATGAATGGGAATATAATTCACCTAGATTTTTACTTATTAGAATTTGTAGGGGTGCCAACAACTGTGGAATACATGTATTTCAGAAAAAATATTTATTTTATAATAAGATTTTTTTTTCTATTTGACTTTAATTAAAGGTTAGATTTTTGTGAATATTTTGAATGAAAGACTAAGAGGAACGACTTAAGTCAGTTTTGCTCATATTTACCAAGGGTGGCAATTTTTGTGGAGCCCACTGTACATTTATTTTTAATCTGAAACCATGTCTACACAGGATGCAACAGCAACAGTTGTTGCGTTGCAAATCTATTTGTTCTTTCTTTGTGTCATAAGTAGCATGAGCATAGAACCATCTATGCAACACCTGCAGTTCTTATGTCTGCTGTCCATCAAGGCTCAGATAATGCAGATTCTTCTGTTCCTCAAGACCCTTTTGGTATGAGTCATCTTCAGCCATATCTTTGTCACTTTCTCACTTTAGGCCGTAGTGACGGTCCCCCTTTGGTCTCACAGATCCGTAGTTAAATTCATTACGTATAATAACCTCAAGAAACAAACATGATATAAAAATCTGTTATTTGAAATTGTAATATTTCTCAACATAACTGTTTTCACTATATTTTTTTAATCAAATAAATACAACCTTGGTGAGCATAAGACACTTTCAAATACAGAAAAAACATTAACAAATTGTATTATTCAAAATTTTGCTGGTAGTGTAGCTCCAAAATTAATGTTTAACGGTAAACATGTTTAAGATTAGTAGACAGGCTGTCAGTTCATCAGCTGTGATCAGCGGTTTCCACACAAAAGTCAGTGTACTGAACTCAGTGCTTTGAATCCACTTTTTCATTGACATCCGTATAAAAACAAAAAAAACAAAACATTACTCTCACTCCCAAGGTGCATAACAATGCTAGTAATAATAATCATGCCCCAAAATATCACAATGACAATATTATATTTTACGATGATACAATGACCATACCCTTTGCCCCTTTGCATCAGTGTGTTTACAGCAAATATTTCTCATTGAAAGCATGGGTTTACTGGCAGTGTTTAAATAAAGATGCCAGAGGACACTTTTGCTGGGTATAGTGACACGCAAAAGTGGATCTGGAGCATTTATCGAATGGAGTGAGAATGGGTTCACATGAAAATATCTCCTTGCTAGAATACTGTAGTGTTAAACTTTGTTTTGCTAATGTTGGAGGAGGTTCTGATAGCGATGGCATGCAAATTGACAGAACTAACCATAGCTTCCAAATTGGCTAGTATACTGTTACCCGCCATGGGGGATTTTCACCTACATTTGGCAGGTGTTCATTTTAAACCCTGATTATGGCCTCTTTGAAGTTATATACACATATATATATATATATATATATATATATATATATATATATATATATATATATATATATATATATATATATTATATATATTGCCTTTGTCCTCACTGAAATAAAATGGTTTATAGGTACCAATGGCGGAGTCACTCCTGTTGGATTAGTGGCCAGTGTTTTGGGTGGAGGCACAGTGGGTGTAGCGTACTTCTTCATGCAGCTCCTGTTGGTGAAAGATTTGCATCTGACAGTTCCTCAGTGGCCTATCATCTTGTATGCAGCAATAGCTGGCCTGTTTGGATCTTTGCTGGACTCATTCCTCGGTGCAACCATGCAGTATTCAGGTAAACTGGCTGATTAATATTATAAAATCAAAATAAGGTAAATCAATAGAAATATTATAAGGTAAATAAAATCAAATACTCATAATATTATTCCAGGTTTTCTGTACCAGTCATACTAAGAGTGGTAATTTACTTTTTATGCGATAGAAACTTCTACCCTCCTTTTACTCTAACTGGGCATGCCAAGTTACTGAGCATCTAATGTAGCATATAATGGGTGTTGGCTGTGGTGTTGGTTTTATTGTATTAATTCGAGCCCGAATCCTCATCCTTTTTGAAGTGCATGCAAAGTGAATTTGCTGTCACAGCACAGAAAACAGCTTCTCGTCGACAACATGAACCAAACACTTCCAGACCTACAACTACAGTGTTTGAGAGCAGGTCTAAGTAGATGTTGTTTACAGGCAGCCAATGAAGACCATAGGCTCACATTGTGCAAATTTGTTACAAACCTAAGTAGGTTCATGCAGGAAGTAAGACTTGAATTACTGATGTTTTTTTGGGAGACAAGAAGTTTAGGGCATTTATCATGCACTTTGATCTAAGAAACTTTGCAGACCTTTTACATTCACAAACAGCTATATTACACGCTACATAAAAGATGATATCCCATAAACAAAACAAAATAGGGGCACTTTAATAAAAAAAATGAAGGTGTTGATAACAGTTTTGAATATGCTCCTAACTCCAAATCTGGAAAAAATGCTGTCCATCTGTTGTTGCATTATATTAACTTTGCTTGTGATAATGAACAAAAATATTTGGTTTTGTTTTAAAATAAAAAAGATTTGGGGGTAAAAAGGTCAGTGTGACATAGCCAACACGTAAAACATGCTCTTTCATCATATTGGACAAACTTAATTATGATTGACCTTTGTGCTTAGTTTTCTTTAAGTATTTCTTTTAAATTATTCATGATGACCATTTCTCCCTCTCCATCAAGGATACGATGAATCCATCGGGAAAGTTGTGAGTTACGAGTCACCAAGTGTTAAACGAATATGTGGGAAACCCATCCTGGATAACAACGGAGTGAATCTGTTCTCTTCCGTCCTTATAGCACTGTTCCTGCCTGGGTTTGCTTGGATATTCTGGCCTAGGCTCTGAATCATGTGATTTTATTGGCCGCATGTCAGTTTATGCAAAAAACAAACAAACAAAAAAACATTATTATACAGTGGCTTCTTAAGAATTTTATCAAGTACAATGTGAACTCTCAATTTCTTTCTTTCTACTTATGATATTGAGATTTGTAATTGATTTTAAAGGTGAAGTGTGTCATTTTTTGGATGTTAAATTTTGGACATATATTCCCAGCGTTAAAATTAGCCATCAAATAGGTCAATTAATTTAAAGCAGTACAACATAGTACACCGAGCTCAAAATACTGTAAAATCTAAATAGTTCTATCTCACTACAGGTCAGATCACTTCATTAAACTCTATGCAATTTATGTAGTCCATTACTTTACTTAAAACTTATACTTATTACTTAAACATTTTGAGTAAATATCATTTTCTATACTTATACACAAAATGTATTATTATAGTATCTATGCCACTTATGTCTACTGTACACTTATGTCTATGTCAGAGATTAACACATTTAAGTATTCCATTGTAATGTATGTGTACTTCATTGAATAAATTACCCTTACCATAATGTTTTCATTGTCATGTCACATGGGTCAGTTGCATTGCATCATTGAAGATTCGGGCATATTGTTTTCACACACTGTTTTTGCTTACTAGTCTGCATAGTATGCATATTCACATGTAGCCTATGTGCCAAATGGTTAAGTGATCTTCATAGTTACTGTTAAAGCAATACATTTTTTAAGGATCACCGTCAAACAATGTATTATTGATTCTGTAATTTGTTTCATTTCATTTTTCTTTTTATGACAGTGGTGAATGATATGAGATGTTTACATTATACACTTGTAGTGAACGGTAGATGGCAGTACACTCTCCTTGTGTGCAGTACACAACTGAAAGAAAGAAGATGTGAGGGAGGCTTAAAGACACATTGAGCTGTTTGGGCGGCTAATGACACTAGCCTATAACAAAGAACGTAAAGTCCTTTCCTCCAGGGGGAGCCTGATGGCCCATGAAGACGGAGAGTCAATAGCACCTCATTCAAATTTCCAGAGGTTTTTCGTCTCACTAGAGATGTTTGTACACTGAAACGAATAATCTTTTAAATCATATTGATGCACAGATTGCCACCTGACAATCACATGTAATGTAGCCATTTTAATCTGTATACAATTATTTTTTTAAAACATCCGTATCCAATAATCACAAACGACTGTGATCGGTCCATCTTGAGCTCCGCTGAGAAAAGTGACGTATATCACGTGACAGACGTTTATGTACTGCTTCTGGTTTGGACTATATTTTTTACCCGTGTAATATTTATTTATTTTAAATATTTTTTTTTTAATTTTTTTTTTTAAATAAAATACATATTTTTTAAAAATAGATACAAAGTGAAAGTAAAAATTGGATAATTATTACTTGCGACCATCGTACCTGACCAATCAGAGACAAAGCCAAAAGCCGATGATCCCGCCCCTTTAAAAGAACATCTTTATGCTATTTTCCGTTCTAATGCGCAGTGTATTTCATACGCATGCGCAGTGTGTAAAGGAACGAGTCAACGGACGAAGTTGGGAACAAGACTGTTTGTCAGTCCAGATATTTTTAAAGAAAGAAGCAATGGGTATGTATAATTATTTACATTACAATTATTTATATTATTTGCCGTTAGATCTATAATGTCCAGAGCTACAGCATTTCTCATGGCTGGGCTGTTGATGTAACGTTAGAGGATCATAGCTTTGAAGTACACAGCTAGTACATCATGTTGGATGAGACTGATAGGTTATTTTCTGGCATTTTAACGTTATTATTAGTTGTTAGTTGTGTTTTTGCTACAATATTTTTACGTATAAATTAATATACATGTGTATGCAAAACATTGTTAAACATTTTCACAAATGTTTGCATATCTCTGTCTCTCTGTAGAGTCTGTCCCTCCTCTCTCCTCACTTCGCCTGCTGGTTTCTCCCCTTCGTCTTACATCTGCCTTCATGTGGCAAGTTGTCCAGAATCAGAATGTGGAGCAGTTTGGAAAACTGGAAGAATTTGTTTCCGTGATGACAAACCTCGTGCCAGAACTCTTAAGTAGGAGGCAGAGAGCCACTTTGATAGTAGGGCTGCGAGCCAAGGTTAGACGTGTTTATGTATTTGTTACTGTTTTCATTGAGCTCTGCTCTCCTCCAGTTACAGTGGTAAAATGTGTCAGTCCAATGTTACATAATCTATTCTTGCACATGCAACACATTTCCTGACACCCAGACATAATATAGGCTATTCAGTGTGCGTGAAGAAGACTACTACCTGTGTGTCATTTCACAAAAGCAACTATCACATTCTTAAGTAAGAAAGAAATTATAGTAGTTATGGCTCATAAGAGCTAATAGTCAATTGTATAATTGTTGCAGCTTCGACGTATGCGGCCAACCAATGCAACCTTCACAGCCTTTGAAATGAGACCCTACTTGCTTTCAGAGCAATATGCAGAAGCAATATTTAATAATTGTTTAATTGTTGAGCATTCTGTTGAAGTTGCAAAAGTGTTTTTCATTTTCAAAAAGTGGAATGTGGGCTAAATCTTTCAGTTCTTAAGGAGAGGCATGCTCTTTAATTTTGTTAAAGAGCATTTCATTTTCTTAGTTTTTTCATCGTTAATAAAACCCAAAGAGTAAAGTGTATCTGTCAATTTAAGAAGTGAAGCTGAATTTAAAATATGATTTGAAATATGAAAAAAAAGATTTTTTTCCAAAAAATTTAAAAAATATATTTTCTTTTTTTGCCAAGATTAGGCAAAGAGGTCTAAAGAACTCTTTGAGATGGAGTTAATTTTAAAACCTATAAGATACTGTCCATTGTGAACTGATTGTTGTATGCTTTGTTCACTGTGGATAATCTTTTAGATGATTCTTGAGATGTGTCGAGGCGAACTCCCCGCGGACCTTCACACTGTCAAATCACACATTCACCAAATTAAGACTACTGATTTATTAAAGGTATGTGAAGCCTCAATTTTTTTTATTACCCCCCCCCCCACAAATAAAAATCAATTATTATTATTATTATTATTATTATTATTATATATTTTCAGTCCAGTGTTAATATTACACTTTTTTTTTCTTTTTTTTTAAGACAAGTGTTCATTTTTTAATGTTAATCCCTGAGCAGGGTGATTTTGTCTGTTCACATTAAAGCCAGTGGAGGTGATGTGCAGGTCTTAATTTGTTTTTTGAAAGGTCTTGAAAATTCTATAAAAAATGATTAAAATGTTAGTGCTGATACCTGCAGATACAAATATCATTCAGCATTGTTCATACTAAAGCTGCATGATTATTAGTTAAAAGATAGCGATCTCGATGCAAACAACCACGCAATCTTATTCGTTTCGGCCATGTCTTAAACCTTTGACAAGTATGATACAGCGAACATTCAAATCTGCGTTCACTGAGCCAGAGAGAGCAGTTGCCATTAGAAAGGAAGACGCTTCACAGTCTTTTCAACCACACAATATCATTATTTCTGTTACAGTTATTCAATTTATCACCGAAGTACTGGGATAAAAGTTTAAAGTTCGGATATAAACACTGATGTATATGATAGTGACCAAAATGGAGCAAATCACCTTTTGAAAGTAACTTGACGCTTCAAATAACGATTGTATCAATTACATCATTGCTCTAGTACAGTGGTTCTCAACCTTTTTTGGGCCAGCGCCCCCTATCCAATATCCAGGTCCCTGAACGCCCCCCACCCCCAAACTAACGAGCGAGCAGGAACGAGTGAGAGTTAACAGATGAATTAAGTGCAAAATTGTCATTTATTAATACAATTGAACTAATCTCCACAGTGATGAATCCTAAAACAAGCTATAAGCTGCATTGGCATAGCAATACCAGTGTTTCTCACAGGATTTCTGTTAAATCAGTGGTGAGTGGACCTCTGTCCCTCTAGGGGGGTTCGGGGGCATGCCCCCCTGTAAGAAAATTTTGTGCATTTTAATGTTAAATTCATCAATCTGGTGCACTTTGAAAATTCAAAATTAAAAGCTCCAACCCATATTCAGTGTGCAAATTAAACAAAGAAAAATTCAAACCTCTTTTAGTTGTGTCCGTCTACATTACACTACTACATAATAATAGTTATAATATTAATTCCATAACAGTAATAGCCATATATTGTAAAACAAATGCACTGAAAAATAAAGGACGGTCATTAAAGCGGTAATGTTTGCACTTAGGTTTTATTACGCATATAGGAGAGTATTGCAAGAAGCAGCTTACATTAACCTTGCTTTCGAAAAATAAATAAATACAATCATGATTTTTCATGAAAAATTATGTTAGAATTGTAGGCCTAAAATACCTTGGTATCAGCTTGTTTTCATCATGGTATTAATTAATTAATAGTATTAATTTGGTTTGTCATGATTAATTTGTGTTCAAAATCAGTAAAAAAAAAAATCTTCTAACAAGAATAAACAATTAAATTATTATTGTATTATCAATTATTTTTATATCTTGAAAGTACCCAAGCAGCGTTTCGTGCTCAGATGTGACGGCAGAATGAATACATTACCAAAATGTGATTGCAGAATATATTTAAATGATCCATTAAATTGTCATTTTCTCTTTACTGTCTTGCGAGTTTAACAATAATGCCTGACCAGTAAATATAAACATTTTGGCATTAGGGATTGGAATTAGTTAATGCCTAAAAATGTAAAACCTTATAAATAGAATTTAGTTTAATTAATTTTAAAATTCGTCGCCGGAGTGAATGGGAACATGATTTATTTAAAATATTTGAAAAAATATAAGTGTTTCTTAAGTCAATACTTTTTAATGGCTTGTCAACTTTACATTCCTCCGCTGCATGATTCTAGTCAGCTGGATTGCTTGAGCACTGGTCTACTGGAAAAATAATAGAGTCGTTGAAAATGTAACAATACATAGCTTAAGCTACATGTCGCAATAAACTGAAAGATTTTAGAATGTTAGGCATTCTAAACTTTTGAATAAGAAATAATATCAAGTCGTCAAAATACAACTCGTCAGAACTCAGTGAATCACAACAAGCGTATCGGTGAGAACACTCATTTAAACAGCATACACACACCCGAACTTGACTGCACATTTTTTATACTGCGTTCAATCGTAATGCAATATAAATTAACACAAAAAAACCTGCCTAGTGCCTACCTACAACACTGACGGTATTCTTATGTGCACCATAGACGCGCATGCACACACAATATGACATCACACTCTGTGCATGTTTTACAACATAATTTAACATACACATAGTCCTAACACTTTTTAAATAGCCCACTTAAAGTGTTTATTACAAATAAATTACTAAATGCTTAAAATGAATAAAAGTAAATTAACAAAAATTTGCGTTATACATTTAAACTTGTGAACGCCCCCCATTTACACCTGAACGTCCCCCTTTCAAAAATCTTTCTTCCAACGCCCCCCGGTGTTCTCTGAACGCCCCCGTTGAGAACCACTACTCTAGTGACTGTTAAAAATGTATTTGTCATTAAATCATTCATTCAAGAGATAATTAAAAAACATTGATTCATCTAGTAATTAAACAAGTGAAGTCTTATGACGGAGTCATTGAATCATTTCAAATAGATAAAAAAAAAAATCTAATTAATTAAATATTTTTTAAATTAGACTTCAGCAATTAACATTTTGATGGAACCCCAAGTAATTTACATGTTATTTTGTTTAGTTGTCTATTCAGAGAATTGTGAAAAAATAAATAAATTTGTGATTCTCACTTTATTTAGAACTGTGCTGCTGTAGTCCATATTATGAAATTTTCAAACAAGTGTTGCATTTCTTAAATTTCAGTAGTCTATACTGGTGATAGCTACTCTGATTAATCAGCTGATATTTGCTCGATTTGAGATGATCAGCCCTGTGGCCAATTAACAGAAATATTTATCTACCCACTGTGTCAGCTTTGTCACTCTGAATGGTTTCAAACGCGATCCAGGATGGCAAATAAGAAAACTAAAAATAAGAAAACATTTTAGAATCCTGCATTATAATGCATTATAATTGTCCCAGATCCGTGTTAATGTACATAAAGACTTCATCCTAGTTTGTAAATTTGTACATTTTACATCCTAGTCTGTACATTTTAATATTAGAAACTGTGCAAATAGTATAAGGTAGATGCCAGATATATTATATATTCTTTAAAGCATAATTTATTATTCTGGATAATCTGCATTTAAAAAAAAAGAAAAAAAAATAGAGATCATGGCTCTCCCACGATTCTGAAGACAAAACATTAGACAATTAAACAAAATAACATGTAATTTACTTGAGGTTCTGTTTGATGTTATAAATGAGTCCATTTATAAATGTCTAAAATGTTATGTCTATTAAAAAATACTTTTTTTTGTATTTTTTTCCAGAGTTTTTGAATGAATCTCTTGAATGAATGATTCAATGATGCATCAAATACATTTTAATAGTCACTGGATGCCACCAACTGGCATAACAATGTAATGGATACAATGTTTACAATGAAGTGTCCAATGAAGTGTAACATTAGTTTCAAAGGTCATTTATTCATTTTGATTGCTTAACAATTTTTATCCCAATACTTCCATTATTATTTGATGTTTGCAACACAGAAATTGCAATACTGTGTGTTTAAAACTGTTTGTGAAGCATCAGTGGTTCTCAAACCTGTCCTGGAGTACCACCAGAACAGGGCTCTACGCTTACATTTCTTTTTAAGAGCACTTGTGCTCCTAATTTAAAAAATTTAGGAGCACAGTCAAATATTTAGGAGCTTCTGATCAATGACAGAAATTAACCTTCCCATTATGAGGCGATATTGGACTCTTTAAAATGACTTAACCGAGGCATGTTTTTAACCTTTGTAAGGGCATTTTTTCAAAGTTTATTAAATGTGTCATCTTTAATGTCAAATTCATAAATTTATATTTATAAATTGAGTTAGAATAATAGGACGCAATCAGGAAGAATAAGTTACCAAACAAATTAAATCAGTATCAACAAAAGAACAAAAAGGTGGCATTTAGGTTTATTTACAGACTGTTTAATGAGGCTCAGAAGTGGCTTGAATGCATTCAAATTCATAATAACGATGTTATGAGATTAGTGTTTTAAAGGGATACTCCACTTTAAAATGAAAATTCTGTCATCGTATACTCACCCTCATGTTGTTTCAAACCTGTATGAATTTCTTGCTTCTGCTGAACAGAAAGGAAGATATTTAGAAGAATATCAGTAACCAGACAGTTTCTGGTCTCATTGACTTCCATAGTAGGAAAAAAATATACTATGGAAGTCAATGAGACCAGAAACTGTCTGGTTACTGATATTCTTCTAAATATCTTCCTTTCTGTTCAGCAGAAGCAAGAAATTCATACAGGTTTGAAACAACATGAGGGTGAGTATATGATGACAGAATTTTCATTTTAAAGTGGAGTATCCCTTTAAATAGAAGGTTTTAAATATAGAAATATTAAATTATTTAAATAACTGAAATAATACTGTAATTTAAAAAAAAAACTAAAACCACCAGTAGGGGGCGGCAAGTCACTATCTTTGTCACTATCATTCATTCAATCGGTTCGTTCAAACGGCTTGATTCCAGTGATGGAGTACTCGAGTCCTGGACCCTATTCTCTGGACTCGAGTCCGACTCGAGACTCTATTCTAGGCATGTGCCGGTATCAAATTTTCATGCTGCAATTAATTGATTGAGCTTTTATCACGGTATGCGGTATTATCACGATATTTTAATTGCTATAATTATTAAAGGTTAAAAATTAACAAATTAAATTAAATACAATTTGGTTTTCATTATAATAAATTATGACACAAGTAAAAATATAATACAAATGTAATATAGTGCACATATTTAGCAAAATACTCCTCTCTATAGCTATTTTTTCTAGTCAACTAATGTGTTTGGTCATTAAATGGCTTTCCTGAGGTAAATGTAACGTTCTGTGACATAATTGTTCACCTGCAGTTTTATTGACCTCTTTCTGTGGTTGAAAAACACTGATTGATCGATATTATGTATGAGGCATAAATACCTTTCGGTAAGTTGTACTGTATCTTTAAATAAAAAGTAACAGAGGATCGGTTTACTTGAACTGAGGCGCTACAGCGATCGGTCATGTCACATTTACAAGTGCCAAAACGGTATTTATTGTCTGAATTTCGTAATAAAATGGACAGAACATGAGAGCTGAGATTTTTTTTCATATCAAAAGTAACCTGCTCTGTCTAGTCTGTCGGTGTCAGTGTCCTCTTTGCTCCGTGATTTTTCTCTGCGTGAGAAAATGGATGTGTGGCGCGAGAGCATGTGAAAAGTGTCGATTGCGTAGAGTTGACAGCCCTGCTTTTAGAAGGGGGATAAATCGTCAGCAGCGTTCCTCCTTCCGCCATGCTTCTTCTCCATGTGAGGATTATTTACATTAACTAGAGTGCGCACTGCGCCGCATACACACAGTGCTTCATGTGGGGATTGTTTACATCAGAGTGCGCACGTGTTTCGCGCAGCATATACGCAGTGTTTGTTTAAGCGGTTGATGGAAAATAAGCTAATGCGCGTTCTATAAATATAAATTCTGATCTATTATTTTTCACGGTATTTTGAAGTGCCCGCAATAACAATATCGTGCATATTCATTACCGCGATTTATCGCATTACCGAATACCGGCATGTCTACTCTATTCTCTAGACTCATGATTTGACTTGGGCCCTGTCCCAAATGGCACCCTAAGCACTCGTGGTCTTCCTATGAGTCCGCACTTTCGTGACGTAATGCCGCTTTGACTGTCGGGAAGAAGTCTGCTGCGGAGTCCGCATCAGTGCGGGCTCGGCAAAAGTGCGCATCGAGGGCGCATATCGACCGCCTAAAATGACAAATGGGACACCCTACGGTCTCACGGACTAAACGGACACGCGCACGCGGCAGCCATTGTAAGTCCACAAGACCGAATGTGCATATGAAGTGTGCCATTTGGGCAGTGTTGTGCCTGAACGCGTTCATTGAACGATAGTTTTCTTTATGTAAAATCTTCATTTTTATCCACACTCGTTAGAAAATCAAACAAATAAAAGAAAATAAACAAAATATAATCTTAAATCCTAAATATCACGGATGCGGTAAAGAAAACTGTGCGACTCCACTCTATTTCCTATAAAGGACGCACAACCGCATCACTTACAGTTGCAATTATTAAAGGGCCAGTGCACAATTTTAACATAATAACATATTTCAATGCAAATAGAGAGTATTTATCTAATTAGTACACACAAATAAAGAAAGTTTACAATCAAACACAAATATTCAAATACTGAAATGCAACATATAATTATGCAATAATTGTCACTGAACATAAGCAAAATTAGGCTCCTACATTCTGAATAAAGAAATCATTATAATGCAGTCAAAAATCGTTTACAGGGAACATAAATAATTACTTTACCTTCCGAGTCTTTCGTTCATTTGTCACGTGGCAGACGCAATGAATGGATCGTTCATGAACAACTCATCACTAACGTTAAATCAAAACAAAAAGCAGCAAGGAGGCATCCTATGATCATTTAAACGAGTTTTATGAGAAGGTCGGTGAGGATGGGAAAAATCTGAGGCATAGCTTCAGTGTTAAAACCACTGGTCATTCTATAGATCAGTGGTTAAAACTGATAAAATAATTGTCTGTGGTTCTATATGGGCTGTGGCAATCATTTTGAAAAATAATAGCTCGCAGCAACATGGAAAAAAAGAACTATGAACTAGTTCATTTTTGGAACTGTGAACTTAGTTCAAAATTTTGAGTATGAACTATGAACTGAATTTGTGAACTGAACTTTGAACTAGTTCATGTAGAAAGTGAACTTTCCCAACACTGCATTTGGGACAGGGTTCGCGGACTGATGACTTGTACTTGGACTCGGACTCGAGGATATATAAAATCGGACTTGAGCATTCATCAAATGAATGACGTGGGATGAAGTTTCTGACTAAATAGGTTTTAAAATTTGATATAAGATGTTACACTTTTCCTGTTTCGGGCTCCAAGGCCCTGTCCCAAATGGCACCCTAAGCACTTGTGGTCTTCCTACGAGTCCGCACTTTCGTGACGTAATGCCACTTTGACTGTCGGGAAGAAGTCTGCTGCGGAGTCTGCATCAGTGCGGGCTCGACAAAAGTGCGCATCGAGGGCGCATAACGACCGCAAAGGGGTTGCTCGCGAGCACCCTTATGAGGCCTAAAATGACAAATGGGACACTCTACGGCCTCATGGACTTAACAGACACGCGCTCGCGGCAGCCATTGTAAGTCCACAAGACCGAAAGTGCATATGAAGTGTGCCGTTTGGGACAGGTCCCAAGACCGGCCGGGATCTCTTTTTTTCCCGCATATAAGAACGAGCAGAGGGAAAGCCCTGGCTGCGCGCGCACACTCTCACCGTCTTCAAACAACACGAGCGCCGTCTTGCTCTCTCTCCCTCGCGCATATTAATCAAAATCAGTTGACACGATAGTAAAAGGTCGGAAGACCGAAGTTTGACGTGGAGCATTCAGAGATTTTTTTCTCCTGAATTACCACGGGGTGTGAATTGTGCAGAAATATTTTTTTTTTTTCTTATCTTCTCTGAAAAGCGTTCCGCACATTCAGCTGACATTAACCACAATTTCAATAAACGAAAAAACCTATCCAGTGATGAAATGTTTTCTGTGTTGACACAAATCTTGTGCGATGTCATGTCCTAAACTGCCGCGATAATCACACAAAGCGTGCCATAG
Organism: Abramis brama; assembly: GCF_963993115.1. Lineage (NCBI taxonomy): Eukaryota > Metazoa > Chordata > Actinopteri > Cypriniformes > Leuciscidae > Abramis > Abramis brama. Next base: position 35,388,262 of record NC_139966.1, on the reverse strand, counting down.
GCTACACATCCATTAATGACACGTCCGATTCGCGAACTAATGACTCCTTTGAACCGATTCACTTTAATGAATGGTTAAAACAACTGTCCATCTGTCCAACAACGAACTCACGAGACGTCTGAATCGATGTATAACAAATCGGTAACACTTTACAATAATGTTCCATTTATTAAACTCTAGTTAACTACATTAGTTAACATTTACTATTAATAAACTGCACTTCTACAGCATTGTTAATGTTAATTTTAACATTGAGGCTACTAATAGCCTACATTATCGAAATCAAAAGTTGTATTTGTTAACACTGGTGTCATTTTTGTTTAATGTAGACCCTCTTTTATAATTATATCAGCTCTTTAAAGGTGCCAGAGTAGAGAAATGTAGGCAGTCTTGAAATATAACACAGACTCAACCTTGATAACTCCACTCGTACTTGAACACTGGGGACTCAAGACTCGACTTGACAGTTGGTGACTCGACTACAACACTGGCTGATTCATTCAGGAACAAAGCAAGCGACTGTCTTTATGAATGGGTCATTGAATCATTGACTCACTAGATTAGTTTGAAAACGCAGATAAATTCATAAACGAAACACCCATCTTTGCTCGGAGATGCGCAGCAGTTCAGCTGTGACTATTTTCGTTGACGAAATAGAGCAAAATCTGACAATACTGTTCCTAAAATGTAAGTCACTTAATATTAACTTCATGTTCATTGAATTGTTGTATAAAATCAATATTACATTTGCAAACTCCCTAATAATCATTAAAAAGCTGTCACTTGTCTCAGTTCATTGCAATCTCACAAACTTCCCTTACAATCAATAAAGTTGTCTAGACTGCACAATGAATCTCTTATTTACATCGTGTCCTTTGTTATAATGAGAGGATTCGCGAGCTTGCATGACTCAGCACTGAACAAACTCCAGGTTTTTATGAAGTGAGTGGGTTTTAACTTAAACGCCTCTGATTGGCCATTGTGTCTCAAGAAATCACCAGATATGTCTGTGATTGGCTCTATTGCTCAACGCTGCAAAAACACGTTCTCTCATCACGCTCTCCAGAGTGCAAACACAAATACGCACTGGCACTTTTGCAAAATCCGTTTGGACAATATGGTGTTATTAGTTTCAACTAGAACCGGGCCTGATCGGGTCAGTTGCACTGGTGCTCCTAAATACTTTTTCACAGTCGCATGAAGTAAAATGGTCGCATGGTAGAGCCCTGCAGCCCTGCACATTTTGTATGTCTCCCTCATCTATCACACCTGATTCAACTCATGAGCTCATTAGTAGAGATTGCAAGATCTGAAATGGTTGTGTCAAATATAGGGAGACATACAAAATGTGCAGAGCTGGTGGTACTCCAGGACAGGCTTGAGAACCTCTGGCTTACATGACCGCTTCTCTCTCTGGGTAAGTGGCAGCGCAAAATCAGGTTTAAATATTCTGGTGCGATCGTAATTTCAAAGACTTAATAGACATAGCGGAATCATTGTCATTTAGGAATAAAATCACGTGTGTGTTTGAATCGAGATTGCGGTCCTTTAATGATTAATTGTGCATACATATATGCCTAGCCTATGTACATTTTTATGTCATATATGTACCAGACCTCAATTACCCAGGCGTCTCAACTACAACTACCCCCCCCCCCACACACACACACACTTCTGCGATCCATATCTGATATATATCCAAATTAATCGATGATAAATTAAATCAAGATCTTGTGAATCAGAATCCAATCGATTTTTGATCTGTGTCAGTACCACCAGCCCTACATCCAGTCCTGGTTCTGGTCCACCTCTGATGAAGACCTTGAACTTTTTGTACATACCAGTACTGTGACATGTTTAATCAGGAAGTGGATTGAAGACAGTGCCGGCCAAAACAATATGGATGTTCCCCAGCTGAAAAACTAGGAGTAACGGGAGGAACACGGAGGAGCAAAAACATTCCAGTTACTTCCTCTGTAAATTTATCAGAGCAGCCAAGCACTTTTCTACTATTTTTCTCTACCAGTCATCTCCACAGTACAGTGGATGCACCTATAGAGAGAAATGCATGTTAAGTTGAACATGTCATGCAGTAAGTGCTATACTAATTTAGCTTCCACATGAACACTTGGATATGCACCGAATGATAGCGCACATTTACCTTGGTTAATATTAAAGTGAGTGGCTATTTAAAGAGGCTAATGTTAGTCTACTACTTGCATGTTTCAAAAGCCAATTTTGGAGTCGATAAATGATAGATGAATGTTTACCTACACAGTTTGCCACTTCTAGCGGCAATACTAGGGCTATTAGGGGACAGCCCTAGTACAGAGACAAAGTGAAATTGCAGGTGAACTCCACCGACACTTGAAGCTTCTAGCAGGGAATCAGCAACATCATAGACTGTGAACTTGGCTGTGAACACTGCTGTCTCTCCCCTGGATGAGCTCAGCACCTTCTTTGCTCTCAATAACATTAAGAACAATGCCACCCTCACAAAGAAAGCTCTTGTGGGTGATGCTGCACAGGTTGGTTCACTCTCTGCACAGTATTGTGTATATGTACAGCTCTAATGTCTGGACTACACACCTAAGCTTTTCACACATAATTTACTAGTTAGTACTGTTGTTACAAATTTGGTTTGAGTTGACTTTCTGTTTTCATGTTTTTTAATGATTTGAGTATATGCATCAAAAACTTGTTTTACACAAGTTGGTGTACATCCCATTTATCATCCCATCATTAAACTTTATGGGGCGGTTTCCCGAACAGAGATTAAGCCTAATCCTAGACTAAAATTGCCCTTTAAACCAGATTAACAGAAATCTGCTTTCTCGGTCAAGGCTTTAAATAGTCCTAGATTTAGTTTAGTCCAGAGTTTAATAAGATGATTTCCTGGAGGAAGACTAGAGTTACTCCAGGACTATATCGAGGCTTAAATTAAACCTACCAGGAGGCAGGTTTAACTTCAGATTAACACTGTGTTTCAAAGTGGACACGTGTATTACTTGGATACACAACACACACACACACACACACACACACACACACACACACACACACACACACACACACACACACACACACACACACACACACACACACACACACACATATATATACACACAGTACCGTTCAAAAGTTTGGGGTCAGTAAGATTTTTAATGTTTTTAAAAGAAGTCTCTTCTGCTCACCAAGGCTGCATTTATTTGATTAAAAATACAAACAAAAACAGTAATATTGTGAAATATTATTCCAATTTAAGTGCTGTTTTCTTTGTGAATATGCAGTAAAGTGTAATTTATTCCTGTGATCAAAGCTGAATTTTCAGCATCATTACTCCAGTCTTCAGTGTCACATGATCCTTCAGAAATCATTCTAATATGATGATTTGATGCTCAAGAAACATTCATTATTATTATCAATGTTGAAAACAGTTGTGTACAATTTTTTTTTCAAAATTCTTTGATGAATACAAAGTTCAAAACAACAGCATTTATCTGAAATCTAAAGCTTTTTTAACATTAAACACTACCGTTCAAAAGTTTGGGGTCAGTAAGACTTTTAATTTTATTTTTGGGGGAAAGAAATAAAATAAATCAATACTTTTATTCATCAAGGATGAGTTAAACTGATCAAAAGTTACAGTAAAGACATTTATAATGTTAGAAAATATTCTATTTTAAATAAATGCTGTTTTTTTTAACTTTCTATTCATTTTTTATTTATTTATAATTTTGAAAATTTGTACACAACTGTTTTCAACATTGATAATATTAGAATGATTTCTGAAGGATCATGTGACACTGAAGACTGGAGTAATGATGCTGAAAATTCAGCTTTGATCACAGGAATAAATTACAGTTTAAAATATATTAAAATAGAAAAGTCATTTTAAATGGTCATAATATTTCACAATATTACTGTTTTTTTTTATTGTTTTTTTGATTGCAGTCTTTTTCTGATTCCATTGTTTCCTTGGATTTGCTTCTCAGTTCCATGCAATTTTAAGCTTTTCTTGGTTCATTCCATGTTTTATAGGCAACCTCTATCATGTTAATTCAGATTAGCACAGTTGGTTTTAAATTAATCTGGTTTATTTTAGTCCAGGACTCCATAGTCCAGGTGTAACTAATCCGTACTTAATCTGTGTTACAGAAAGCCATTTTTTAAGACACGATTAACTATTCTAGATTAAGGCCTACTCCTGGCTTAATTTAAACCCTGTCCGGGAAACCGCCCCTATATATATTAGCATAATTACATATATATATTTACCTGTCCACAGGTGAGTGACACAGACATGGAGAGCTTACAAGACAGCGTACTTCAACTTGTACTGAGCTTGCTAGAGGACTCCATGAAAAGAGAATACTTCTTTCAGGTCAGTGCCTTCAAGATCCATTAAAAAAATCATACTGCATTTTTTAAAAGACATACTGCAGATGAACAAACACCTTAAGTATGAAATGTTCCAGATTAAAAAAACATGCATATAGATGTCTACATGATGTATGTTTTCTATCAGAATAGGAATTTGCTGAGGATGATGTAATATTCAGAGTGAAAGGAAATGCATTGATAGTTAACCAACTTAATGCCCTTTCTCTCTAAATTTTATGCAGAATGTCAATTTCCACAAATTCGCATGATCGATCGTCGTTTAAATTAACGATCAATTAATCGTTAACCTTAACAGGCTACTGCGGTAACTACTGCAGTATATAGTCACTGGCATGACAGGATGTGCAACACTCAAAACGCAAGCATCCTCACCCAAAAGAAAGGTTTTTTTCTGTAAATAAAAGGCTAGTAGGATTTTAAAATGAATCAATGATTGATCCTTTTAATAGAATTATTTAATAATCAAATATGATGACTAATATAACGCCGTCTCAGATGCGCACTCTGGCAACTGGTGCATGCGTGCGTCCATGTCTGCAAATAGTTTTTCTTACTGTAAGCGTCCTATTTTTTCCCCCCAAATGTGCTTAGGATATTGTGCATATTAAGGAAAATCTGGAGGAAAGAGCCACCGTTTACTCATGAATGTCTGTTACATGTTAAAGGCCTATGCCATTTATAGTTATTAGCCCACTTCTTTAAGTTGAGATTTACGTACTTCACATGGATAACATTCTCAGGGCTCGACATGAAGCCTTTTCACTTTCACAAATCTGTCATTCACTTTTCCAAGTAATAAAGTTGCTTGTCCAGATTTTCTTTTTAAATTTTTTGTGTTGTAAATATAATTTTTTTCTAAAGCAATATTCTCATCAGTGTTCAATTCAATCAGCTTTGATGCATTTAAATCAGCATATTGTCATATCTGAACCTTTAAAGGGCATTTCCCCCCTAATCTTATTAAATGTATGCTTCATCTTTCATTTTAAATCCCTACATTTGATCAATAAATTCAATTAGAATAATAATAGTGCCTTATTATTCTAATTGAATTTATTGTTCAAATTTAGTAATTTAGGGCTGTTAGGGCTGATCAAATTAAATCATTTACACTGAAAAATTACAGTTGCATTAAATAATGTTATGAGATTGTTTTAAATATTTTTGAATATACAAATAAGAAATGTTGGAAAGAATGATACTTTTAAAAATAACACTAAACCACCAGTAGGAGGCGGCAGGCGATCGTCTTAATGAGCCGTCTTTATTCAAACGATTCGTTCAAATGGCTGATTCATTCAAGAATGAGGCAGTTCCTTATGAATGGGTCAATGAATCTTTGATTCAACTGATTTGTTCAAAACGTTGAATCATTCAGTAATGAAAACACGGTTGAGAGTTGCTGTGAAATGCGTTATGGTTCTGCTGTGATCTTTGTGTGATCTTTGTTCTATGTTCGCTGATGAAACAGAACAAAAACAGTCAATAGTGCGTCTAAAATGTAAGTGACTTCATTTGACTCATTTGTTTCCATTTCTCCTCGTAAGCCTGCGCGAGCCTCAACAGCGCAAGTTACCATCAGTAATACATTTATTATCCACTATCGCTCGCAACTTACAATAAATGTAATAAAATCAGAATCATTCTCTCGTTTTAGTGATTCCCTAGTTATTTTTTATTAAGTTATTTTAATAATTATAGTTACTCTGCATTATTGACGTTTTAATCAGGGCAAGTAAAATTCTCTTTTACTTGTCCCTTCAAAAAATCCACAAGCGGACAAGTGTTAATGTCGAGCCCTCAATTCTAATATTTATATATTACATGTTCATGCTAATCCATTTCGGATAGTAAAGATCTGATGATGCCGTCTACACTGGACGCGGCTCGGCACAACGCAACGCAACACGACAACCCCGGACGGTAAACTGATGCCCCGTTCTGTTCTGACATAATCAAAGCATTCATGCATTAAAATAATCTTAATTTTCCCATTCCATCACTTTCATAATGTGAACGTTTCAACACTTTCAAAAAAAAATTAAAAAAAATCATGTTATTTAAAAACATGTTATTGTGTGAACTTTGCGACATACATTTTCTTTCTCTAATTTTTACCACATTTATGGTGTAATCGTAATATTTAAAGCAATAAACACTTTTTGATTTAAATATTATAAAATAAACACATTTGATGCATAAAAAGTTCAACGTGCAACATCTATTTTGACCTTTGACATTTAAAATTGCTACACATTTGTGCAACTCTGCAACACTTTTGCTTAATATATATATATATATATATATATATATATATATAAAGAAACACTTTTTTTATATATATATATATATAAAAAAGAAACACTTTTTTGCATGAACTTTGCAGTTTTTTTCTTGATTTCAAAATTTTAGCACGTTTACTGTGCAACACTTTTAGCTTTAAATATTTAAAAGAACATATTTGCATTTGAATTCTTTTAACAATTTTATGAAATGTACAATATGTATAACATTAATATGAATGTTTACTTTCATCTAACACAATTATGATACAAACTTCGTGTTTACACAAAGTTCAGGAGACGGCACACACAACATACAGCACAGCATACCTGAGGTGCACATCACTAGCCTGGTAATACCAAACTCTGCTACTTAGCTTTGCTTCGTAGACAGAGTCTGGCATGGCATAATTGAAAAGCGTTTTCTTTCTTGCGGGGGGGCGCTTGTCTGAAGTTTAAAATCATTGGTTACCCGTAAGCCAATCACATAACGTTTGGTTATGGCGTGTGTTATGCGCATGCTCAGCCGCATCTAACTTCCACTGTAAACACATGTATGATGTGAAAACAAAACCATCGAGCGAAATACCGGAGTGAACATGGCTGTGAACGACTTTTGCAGATTATGTGAAGTAAATCTACGCATCCACGGTACAATCAGCGTCTACGTCACGGCTCTCAGCCCGCCCTCTGTTCGTTGATTGGCCGGCTGTTTTCAGGCCGGAGGAAAACGGAAAGCTATTATGCTGTCTCAGACTGAGTACAGAAGCGAAATGAAATTGAGCGGAAGTACGAAGTCTGACGTAGTCAGGCTAGCACATCACTGGGTTTTGTTCAAAAAGATCAGCATGTTAACATGTTCCGGGGTTAGTCTTGTGTAGGGCTGGGTATCGTTTTAATTTTAACGATTCCGATTCTACTTATCGATTCCAACAAGGTGAAAAAAAAACCTTAGATAGTCACAGTCTTATTGTAAAACATTTCATTGTAGCTGAATACCATGAATAAAAATCAACATGCTAAAGCTAAAGAACAGAAGAAGAAGCCTATGGTTTAAAAATACCACAGCAAAAACAACTAGCCTAACTAATATAAATTTCAAGCATTATTAAAGACTAAAAAAGTTAATACTCAGTAATTAAAAAAGAACAAATAAAAGATTATCAATTGCAGCAAATAATTACAACTGAACAAAGATACGTTTGAAATAAACTGTTTTAAGATATTCAGGCATTCAGGTACACAAACTAATCAAACGTAAAATAACACTGCACTTTATAAATAAAATATACATTACAAATATAGTTACAAAAGTTATTCAAGTCAAGTCACCTTCATTTATATAGCGCTTTTAACAATATGAATTGTTTCAAAGCAGGTTTACAGTGATAATAGGAAATTACAGTAACAGAGATTGTTTTGGCTTTACAGCAGCTCTAGGATAAAGTTATTGTCCAGCTAAAGTTAGTTTTGATTGATCGACTGATCGTGTTGTTGTCGTGTCCAGGCGCAAGGTCCTTCATCAGATCTGGATACGGCCTGAATCCGGCGGACGGCGGTAAACCTCGGGATAAACAGAGAGACTAATATTAACATAGACGCCATCCTTCTTATGATGTAACAAGTACATCAGGATTTATGGGGAGTGTTCCCGGTTCCGGCTGACCTAATCTATGCAGCCTAACATTGAATTATAGAAGTCTATAATGTGTTATGTGTATACTAGGCCAAAGATATGTGTTTTTAGTCTAGATTTGAACTGAGTGTGTCTGCTTCCCAGACAATGTTAGGAAGACTGTTTCAAAGTTTTGGTGGTAAACAGGAAAAGGATCTACCGCCAGCAGTCGATTTTGATATTCTAGGTATTATCAACTGGCCGGAATTTTGAGATCGCACTAGACGTGAAGGGCTATAATGCGTTAAGAGCTCGCTCAAGTACTGTGGACCTAAACCATTTAATGCTTTGTAAGTAATCAGCAATATTTTAAAATTTATACAATGTTTAATAGGGAGCCAATACAGAACTGGGCTAATATGGTCATACTTCCTGGTTCTGGTAAGAACTGTAGCTGCTGCATTTTGGACCAGCTGTAGTTTATTTATTAAGCATGCAGGGCAACCACCCATAATAGCATTACAATAATCTAGCCTTGATGTCATAAGTGCATGAACTAATTGTTCCGCATTTGTCATTGAGAGCATATGACGTAATTTAGATATCTTTTTAAGATGGAAAAATGTGGTTTTACAGATACTAGACATGTGACTTTCAAATGAAAGATTGGTATCAAAGAGCACACCCAGGTTCCTAACCGACGACGAAGACTTGACAGAGCAGTCATCAAGTGTTAGACAGTAATTCTAACTATAAAAATGCATTTCCGGAGGAACTGCAAAGTGTGCTTGCTCGGGTGCAGTGCACTAACGTTAGCAGGTAGTGGATAAGGGTGCGTTGAAGTTTGCTTGATCTGAGAATTTCAACAATAGTACTTTTTTCAAGAATGTGCAAAAAAGTGAAAAGTTATGTGCATTAAGAGACATGTCTGCAATGTAGACTAGTGCCAATGGCTTTGTTTATGTGGCTTGGTTGTTGGTTTTGAAATATTTGGTTATGAATATACAGCAGAGAGTGGGAGTGTTTTGGGTGATGAAATAGTAGCCTATTGAAAAGATGACAGTCTTCATTTACTGTATCCAGTAAGCCAATACAAAACTCACCCAGCTGTTCTGTGGTTGAGTGTTCCCTTTGATTAGGAACAAATTTACTATCTCAAATTAAGGTCTACCGTAATTAGCGATGCATTGATTGCTGCTGTCAAGATGGTTGTCTTCACCTACACAGAAACGCTGATTTTTATAGCCTACCGTCAGTTCTCATATTGTAATTAAATGAAAAACGCTATCAGTTTCACTATTAGCTTACTCTAGCGATGCAATCGCAACAACATGGATAACGCTGTTTGGCCTTGTCTAACTTTATATGACACATGCGCCATATGCTAGAGTTACACATCCCGCTGCCATTTCAGGGCTTGAATTTCGGTGCGGGAATGTGGGGATTGCGCATAATTTAAACCATTTCCGCAAGGTTAGCTTTTATAGTGCGAGAAATCCGCACAAATATATTCGCTTCATCTCAGAACAAATGATTAAAAAATAAATTCACAGATGGGAGAAAAAAAGTGTCAAACTGTCTTTTATTTTCAAATTTAATTCCTCAATCAGCGCTGGACCGGCATTTTCTGTCTTCCGCTGAGCCCTGGCCGTAGACAGATCATATGTTTCACGCTGTCAATGCAGTGGTCTGCGTTGCGCTGATCTTATTCACACTATTGAGTGTAGTAGGTGCAGCATTCTAACATTGAGTCATAATGAGCTGTTTGTGAAGAAATTATCTGCTTCCAAATTATGTCATTTTAATCACGAAATTGAAACATTAAAAAACAATTCGCTCTTTATGGTGTGCGAGTGATAGAGCGCGGCAGCAACGAACCATCAGCTTGCAGCGTAACAACATTGAATGCTCGGCCGAACAGCTGATCATAGCTGTACAGGGCGCCTTATTATTTTTCATCTCCATAAATATATCTAGTAGTAAAGCTAATGCAAGGGCTAGAAATCAATTAATCTTTTGCTGATACTTCCTTGTCATCATGGAGAGCGCAGTTCATGGTTGCATAACTTGCATAGCAACGACAGACTTGGGAGAGCAAGCGCGAAAGGAGACAGCGGCGCCCGCGCTTTACACTTGTTTTTACACATCTAAGGTGCGTTCCATTCGACAGGGTCCATACGCAGTGTTCACTGCTCCCCTACTCCCTGAGCACGGTATATCAGTTGAAGTGGACTTCACTGACAATAACCGCTCATTTGAAACGCCCTGCAAACGTCATCAAAGAAAGTCAACTACGGGGTCGCGCAGATTATGATATAACATAAATATATATAGGACTACATTCATATTTTAATTTTTATTATTATATTATATATTTACAAGTATATTGCACTATTTTACAACTACCTAAAATAAAATCACTTTACTTCACAAACTAGCTAAGCTGGCTGCATTCACTGAGGTAAATTATAATCATCAAAAATAGTATATGTAATATTCACAACAATAACCGTTAAAAATACTGTCATTTAACAATGGCGAAATGTATGAATACTTACACACACGTTAGTTATGACCGTTTTGACTGGTGATGACGTGGTGCGCGAAATGACAGTTGGGTGATCATCGCTCTCCACTTTCTGTGAAGTGATGTATCGATGTTCCCTTATTCCCTATGCCGTGCGCAGTGCCCTTCGAACTGAACATGTTCGCTCCCTTCGGATTGGAATCTCACTTAAGATGGCGGCATACCCTGTGAAGTCCACTTCGCAGTCCACAACGCACCTCTAGAGCGACGTTGTTGATTGTTTGAGCATGTGACCTTGTTTTCTATTGTTATGCACAGCATATTTCCCGTGCGCACAAACACAGCCACAGACAATGAATTGTTTGTTCGGTTAGCGAAGAAGAGCATGATATATTTTGTATAAAGGTTTTTTTTTGTTGTTGTTGTTATTAACTGTTTGAGAACTGGAAATGCACAATTCATGCATACAAATCTGTATATATTAATAAATGAAGATGATTAAATTAGACCGATGCAAAAAACGAAATTCAGGCTCTGCATTTATTAAGACAAACCTAGTAAAAACGAATGCAGTCTATACACTGACTTGTTTGCCAAATGATGTAAAATTTTGTAATGTTTATTATCTTGTACATCCTCACATTGGAGTCTCGAGTTAATGTACAAAGTTTGGTTTCGATACGTGACAGCGTTCCTGAAATATGAACTACTTCCTGTTTTGGCGACTACGCCGCTGATTTCGTTTGGCTGTGACGGGCAAACGCTTCCGAAAATCTAAAATCCAGTAACTTTTGTGAGGCTTGGTCCAAGGATCATGTACGTCCAGTTTCGTGAAGTTCGGACCAAATTTGTGACCTGTGAAAATTTAGTTTCGCTTTCTGTTGAATCCACTATGGCGGACGAACGACATGGACTCGTGATGTCACCTTCGCGAGCAACTTACACCGGTACTGACCGTACGTTTTAAAGTTGGAACGGTGTCTCTGTCTCAAAGGGCCTAGGCGCAGGAGCTGGCCAAAATGTATCTCCCGGGAATAATAATAATAATAATAAGAAGAAAACTTAAGAAGAACAATAAGTGTGCTGCTTTCAGCAAGCACACTTAATTACGTGAGAATTTTTTGTCCAATAATTAGAATCTCTGTTTTTTCAGAATTTAGTAGGAAGTTGCTAGTCATCCAATTTTTTTATATCAGCTATGCATTCCGTTAATTTTGTGAATTGGTAAGTTTTGTCAGGGCGTGAAGAAATATAGAGCTGCGTATCATCAGCATAACAGTGAAAACTAATGCCATGCTTCTTAATGATATCTACTAAGGGTAACATGTACAGAGTGAACAGCAACGGTCCTAGTACTGAGCCTTGTGGTACACCATACTGAAATTTGATCGATAAGACATCACTTCATTTACTGCTACAAACTGATAATGGTCAGATAAGTATGATTTAAACCATGCTAATGCAATTCCATTAATGCCAACATCATTTTCAAGTCTATTTGACAGAAAAGGTAGATTCGAGATCGGCCTGTAATTGACTAATTCTGTATGATCAAGTTGCGTTTTTTTAACAAGCGGTTTAATCATAGCCAGCTTAAAAGTTTTTGGTATGTATCCTAATGACAAAGATGAAATAATGATATTAAGAAGAGGATCTATGACCTCTGGAAGCATCTCTTTCAATAGCTTACTCGGTATAGGGTCTAACATACATGTTGTCGATTTAGATGATTTAACAAGTTTAGTAAATTCTTCCTCTCCTATAGCAATGAATGAATCGAATTTTTCCTCAAGGAGACTACAGTGCACTGCCTGATGCAGTACTGTAGTAGACGGTTGCATAGTTATAATTTTACTCCGTGATGTTATCAATCTTGTAAGTAAGTTCATAAAGTCATTACTGCTGTGCTGCTTGGAAACGTCTGGGAATGAAGCTTTATTTTTCGTTAGTTTAGCCACTGTTTCAAATAAATACCTAGGGTTTTGTTTATTTTCTTCTAATAGGGTTGAAAAATAAGCAGATCTAGCAGCTTTTAAGGCCTCTCTGTATGCAATCGTGCTCTCTTTCCATGAAATGCAAAATACCTCTAGTTTTGTTTTCTTCCAGTTGCGCTTCATTTTTTTGGCTACTCTCTTAAGGGCCTGAGTGTGCTCGTTGTACCACGGCGTTGGACTACTTCCTTCAATCTTCTTTAAGCGCAACGGAGCAACTGTGTCTAAAGTGCTGAAAAAAAGAGAAAGTTAAAAGTTTCTGTCGCAATATCTAGTTCTTCTAAGCTATCTGGGATGCTGAGATGATGAAACTGATCAGGAAGATTATTAATAAAGCAATCTTTAGTGGCAGAAATGATAGGTCTAACATATTTGTAACACAGAGTCGGCTTTGCAGCCTTGGCTAAATTAAGTTTACATGAGACTAGATAATGATCTGAGATGTCATTGCTCTGCTGCAGAATTTCAACAACATCAACACTGATTTCATGTGAAAATATTAGATCTAGAGTATGATTACGACAATGAGTAGGTCCTGACACGTGTTGTCTAACTCCAATAGAGTTCAGAATGTTTTTAAATGCCAATCCCAATGCATCTTTTTGTTATCTACATGTATATCACCAACAATTAGGACTTTATCTGCAGCCAGTACTAACTCTGATAGAAAGTCAGCTAATTCTTTGATAAAGTCTGTATGGTGGCCTGTATACAGTAGCCAGCACACATCTCAAACGTGATTTATCGTTTACACTAGATAGTGTTACGTTAAGCACCAACACTTCAAAAGAATTATATTTGAAACTAGACTTCTTAGTAATTCTGAAGATATAACTATAAATTACAGCAACACCTCCCCCTATGCCTTTCAGACGAGGTTCATTTTTATAACAGTAATCTTGGGGGGTGGACTCATTTAAAGTAATGTAATCGTTTGGTTTTAGACAGGTTTCTGTCAAACACAGTACATCTAAGTTATAATCTGTAATCATATCATTAACAATAAGTGCTTTTGAAGTAAGGGATCTAATTCAGCAACCCAAGTTTTATCATTTGTTCATCTGTATTATATCGTTTTTTTATTTGTTGAACATCAATTAAATTTTTACCCTTAAATGGGTTTAGGAGTTTTTTGTATGTCCTAATTCGGTGAACAGACACAGTCTCTATATAATATCTAGGTGAAAGAGTCTCTATATGATGGGATTTATCTGACCTCAGTGACGCGAGGCAGCTAGCAGACGGTCAGTTTAGCCAGTCTGTCTGCTTCCTGACCTGAGCCCCAATTCATTCTGTCAAGAACATTGAGTGAATTTTCTCTGTCTTTTGTTTGAATAGTATAGAGATGGCAGATATAGTATATAGTATAGCATAGAATAGTATAGAGATATAGAGTCGTCTTGCGCGTGAATGGCTTAAAATCACATTAAAATCACTTTCTTTGTGAGCACGCTTTGGATGTGTGGCAGCATTAAAGTCATATTAAAGTGCACACAAAGGAATCGATAAGAGGAATTGAATTTTTAATTTTATAACAAGTATCCGATTCCTGACCTCAAGTATTTTCGATTCCCAACCCTAGTCTTGTGCGAAGTCTGTTGACCGTTAGGCCAGCTGCTGAGAAAGCGCGTTCTGATGGGACGGATGTTGCTGGTATGCATAAATACCCCTTTGCCAGCCGAGACAATGCTATTCTATTGGACTTGTCAAGCGAAGGAGGCTGTTCTCTAAGAAAGTTTTCGCTTTCCGAGATGTTGATACACCGTTCATTGTAATTACTTCCGAGAAGCAATCGAAAGGGCTCTTTTCCCGTCACCACTTCCTGCTCGGGCCTGCTGCGCGCTTTGAGTAACTCGACTGTTTGCATTTTCTGTATGGGACCTGGTCAGAACCACAGTATGCCATTTCGCGCAGCTTTGCGTTGGCAGCCAGCCTCTCTGATGTCGTTAGAAAACCTAGATGTTTGTGTCTGGCATCCAGCATCGTCGCTTTCATGGATGGTTTTGATGGGAGTGTGCTAGAGTGAACCTAAAGTAACACATTTAAACGATTAGGTGGCGCATCCCCCTATGAAATTATTTTGTATGCATGTTTCTCAAAACGTCTCTTACATGCATGCGTTGGGCCAATGAGTTTGTCATGCACTGTTGCTTTGAACTCCAAAATCCGAGCGCTGTTCTCTTCATTTCTCTTAAGATGTGAATGTAAGAGGCCGTTCGTGATAGGATAGATATTTGAGATGGACACATAAGATTCTGAAGACATTACAGTCGTGGCACACTTTAATGCTGCCAGCACAGGTGTCACATCCATCAGCTGCCAGTAATCATCTTTGAGCTCAAGGATTCTGGCATCCGCTAACTCGGTGACAGTGTGGTCAGACAGTACTGTCTCTGCCCACCTTTTTGACAGAGGCATGTTTATCAGACAAGCTCTCTGTAAGCAGGACCGCACACTTAGGAGTCTGCCATTCAGAGTCTATGCAATGACATTTGATTATGTAGCTTTCCCTTGTTACAATTTCCAAGGGAAATTGTCCCTTGTCCCATAACGATCTTCTAACTGGCTGGTTATCGTGGCTCTTGATGGTATGTTGTAGTCTGGCTGAATGAAATTGATCAACTCTCGAAAACCACCACCTTTGATGACAAATAAAATTATCGGCATTTGAAATAAAATGATCCCAAACAAAACTTTTGCTTGCTCGCTTCATTTTTCCCCTCGCATCTGCTGTACGTGGTTTGGCATAAGCCGCATGCGTTTGAAACTATGCACGTTAATGATGACCATGCTTAATCGACCATTGATAAGGTTTATTGATTAAAAGGATTATCGACAATTAATCGACCGTTGATTAATCGTTGGCATCCCTAGTATTGATTAATTTGATTAATCCATGTATTTCAAAAACTTATAAAAAGTATTTTTGTTGGAACTGTAGTAACTTGGTTTGGGTATCGAAAATCAATTCCAATTCTGAAATTGGATACTTAAGATCAGGAATCAGATACTTGTTCGATTACGCTTATCGATTCCTGTGTGCGGATTTTGATCTGATTTAAAACCATTCAAGTCCAAGAAGACAAGAAAGAACTAAATTCGGTACTCATGAACTGTTCTTTTTTGCGTTGTCTTGCACTTGAAAGAAGATTTTTATATAAATCGCCATTATGCCACTTCTCACAAAGAAATGTGAGAGTTTCTCTCACCTCATATAGGCCTATACAAGGTAAAATACAAAATCAGCCAAATCTTTTTGAGTCAATTGACCCTTCGCAGGGAGTTTGATTGACAGGCGATCTGACCAATCATAATCCGCCGAATCTGCCATTTTTGTCCGACAAAGCAGTCAGGAGAGTTAGTAGACTAACGTTAGAGAATTTGAACTTGAAAAACGGAGTGTACTGATGTCTTTCCGTGGTTAAAACAACATGCTATAAATTAACTAGAAGGAAGAGATGATCGATTCACGAGCAGCTTTAACTGAGACTCTACAGCGATCTGTCAGACACATTAAAGAGCCACAAAACGGTATTTATTGTTTAAATTTCTTAAAAAAAAGACCAAATTTGAAAGTTGAGGCTTTGTTTCATATCAAAAGTAACCTGGTCTGTCCTGTCTGTCAGCGCGTTGTCATTTTCCTCTCTCCTCCGCAATGTATTTTTCACTGCGTGAGAACATGGTGTGTCGTGAGAGTGGTGTAGCTTGCCGGACATAGCAACAGTAACTAAAGGGGGTGGGGGTGGTCAATTGTGCACCAGCAGGAGAGGCCACAAGTTTCTTATTGAGACTAGCCTTATTGATTGTGGAAATGTTGTCTGAACTGAACGCTAAATTCATGTGTTTGGGGGGTGCTTAATTATAGAAATGTATGCACTGAATTGTTATATATCCTATATACAGTTAAAAATAATGCTGCGTGTTTCAAGGCACTTCAGTGGGCCTTTAAAAATATTGCCTACTGATACAGCAAAGACAATGTCGGCAGTATTGACGGCAAAATAGGCTTCAGAATATTTCGTTCTGTATTGACAGGTGCAATATTTGAAAATCGATAATTATTTATTATTATTTAAAAAAAATTACATTTATATCTGTATTTGTCAAAACCTGGAGACTTTCAAACATCAAAATGTCATTCATTAATATGTATTCATGTCAAAATGACATATAAACATATTTTCCTATTCTATTTTGCCTGGAAACGCTTCCAACACGCTTGCTTCGCATGCGCGCGTTTTCGGCGTGGCTCGAGCCGTGCCTGAGACGTGCGTCACACAGGCAGTGTGCAAGCTCTAACCTGTTAACATGGGAGCCGAAATAAAAATGGACACGCAATGCAGCTGACACGCTCACGCCACGCAGTCAGTGTGTAGCCGGCCTAAGAATCTGTTATCTCCTTGACAAATAATTTATGCCACTGCCTACTGCTACTGTTATCTTTTTTTATTTATTTATTTTTTTACCTTCAAACACCTTAAAATGCACGTGTCGATGAGGAAAATAAAAATGTTCATGCCCACGAACTCCCATAGCAGGATCACTATAGCAAGGACCTCGGTATTTATAAAATCCTGTGTATGGCCCTGCTCATGCTGTTAATTTTTCATTTAATCAACATAAATGGTTAATTATATGTACGTCTACATCACAAAGAGTCAAGTCTTGTAAAAGCATTAGATTGAAAACACTGAAATTTCATAAAGTGTGTAAATAATAGAAACGCAGTTCAAATGGCCTTTCTTTAAATGCTAATTACAAGAAGAAGAAAGAACTGGTCTTAAACTGGGTGTGACAGTCTGTGGAATGGGGTTTGGCCGAGGAATTTTTTTCAGTCAAATTTTTTTTTTTTTTTTTTTTTGCTTTAACCCCAGTAACACTAATATAGTAATGTATATGCACGTTTGTGTGTGTTACATTCAGTCCAGTACTTCTGTATCTTCAGTGTCGCTGGTCATATTTCTTAAGTGAAAAAAATGTGATGTCCGCAACACTGCTCTTTGCTCTTTGCCCTTTTTTGAGATGTGTGGGTTTGTGGAGGGTTTGTGCTCCACAAACGCACACATCTCAAAAAAAGGGCAAAGAGCAGTGTTGTGGACATCACATTTTTTTCACTTTATTAGTTCCTTTTGTCCTGCACCTGCCAGAAGGTGGGATGTGCACACAATTACTTTTTTAATCATATTTCTTGATTCCCAGGGGTTAAACCCTGGGCGACGTCGTCTTTGGCCGCTGGTCCACCACCTCTCTACTGCCAGTCTGGCGTCAAAGTGCTTAAGAGCTGGGCCCTCCACAGATAAAAACATCAGTCGCTGGAGCTGGACTGGGTTTAGGCTGGTCCTCCAATCAGACTTCACCCGTTTAATGGTGGAGAATCCTCTCTCACACACTGCTGTGTTGACTGGTAGGACCAGATAGACATTCATAAGAGGCACCAGATTCTTGAACCTTGCACGCCTTTCCTCTGAAAAGCATGACATGAAGCTGTAAGTTTCTCAGTACAGGAACTTAAAGAAGGGACGAATGTTCATACTGAAATAGTCCTGTAAAATACGCAGAATACAAGGATTCAGAATTTAACCTTCATTCCTGTCAGTACAGTACTACACACACCTTACATCAGGATATTAAAAAATGTGTCCCTCATCGGGACAGCTGATCTGCCCCAGGCAAATGATTTGTAACTTTGGAAGTCAGACAGAACATCCTCAGTGCAAATTCCCTCTCTAGACAGAAGACCACTGAAGTGTTCTGTTAGTGCTCTGACATCTTCCTGACCACTCTCCCTGAACTGCATACATGACTGAGGTCTGATTTCTCACATTGTGGCCAGCCAGATGGAACTAATGCCCTAAACCTGCTGATGGGACTGTCCCTTTCTAGGTCCTTCATCCTCTCCTCTAAATGTAAGATGATGGCATCTATTTGGACCATAACAAATGGCCAATGTGCATAATTTACTTGCATAATACTCCATTTCTTACCAATCACTTTTGCCCTCTCTTCCTTCATGGCTGGTGGTGATGCAGGAAACTTTACTCCTTTGTACTCCCCATTTTTTTCTCACTGCCTCATAAACATAACTCAGTTGTGGGCCCATTTTAGGGCAGTCATGTTCCAGAAGCATTTTTCAGTGCTCTCAATTGCTTGACAGATAATAGTTGTGTATTTTTGGAACTCCTTGCTTAATTATGTTAGTTGGTCCATTGTGTCACACATGAAGTTTAGTAACAAGACGTTGTTGATGTTACGCAAGTAGTTTGTAACTTGATTTGCCCGGCCCACAATTGTCGGTGATGGTTGGTTCTTTCCACACTCAGCAGGTCTTCAAAATGGGTCACAAAAATCAGGTAACTGTCACACAAAATCTACAAAACAAACAACAACAAAAAAAGCCTAAATAAGGTCCATGTGCTTGTTCTGATTTCCATTAAAATTTTAAAACACTGCTGAAAAGGATTTTTCACTCACCTTTGTTGCACGATGCACATATGGCAGGCATCGAGCTCCATGCAGGTTAGATAGCTTAAGTACCTTCTCCTCCAGAGCCTCTGTGATTAGGTGGAGCTCTCTGAGGGCCTTTGGGGAGTAGTGGTACTTCTCATAAATCTGCCTCAAGGTTGTCTGAAGTTTAGCCATGTTGCAATCTTCTTTAATTGCTTTCATAACACCAAGCTTCAAGCGATGAGTGACACAGTGAATTGATATAAGGTGAGGGTAGGGCTGGGCGATATGATCAAAATCTCAATATAGTACCTTTTCTGTAAATTCAATCTATTAATAGTTCATATATACAGACCCTTTCCAAAAAATTTGAATGTCATGGAAAAGCTTATTTATTTCCATAGTTCCATTCAAAGCGTTAAACTTCCATAGATTATAGATTCAGGGCCCACAACTTAAACGATTTCAAGTATTTAGTTGTTTATTTGTACATAAGTTGGGCTTCCAGTTCATAAAACCCACGAAAACAGGATTTCAAAAAATTAGAATATTACATGAAATCACACAGTAATTACACAGCGATACCATGGTCATTGAACCAGGTTTTGGTTATTTTGGCAGTGTAAAAATATGATTTGAATATAAAACACTTTTCAAAAACAAATTATTACAGACCCAACATAAAATATTGATATATAAAATGGCAAATGTAAACATTGTACTTTCAAGTTTAAAATGTAGCAGTAATCAGGGCTCCGAACCAATTTTGACAGGAACATAACCAGAAATGGAAACAAAATCAAATTTAATCATTCTGAATAGAAACGCTTATTTGAAATGGCCATTAACCGGTTAAAAACGTAATTTTATCGTTCTGTTTAATATTTTAATTTGGCAGTCAACCAATCACAAATTAAAATAGTAGCCTACAGACTATGCAAATGTGATATTGACGCATAGCCTATCCAACGTGAGTGAAATGGCCTCGCTCAGCTGTCAAGTCATCATAGGGAAGTCGCAATGGCAATGCGCTGGCCTTAGTTTTTTCGAGGATATATAGGTCACCATCTGTCAAACAATTAGGCCTACATTTCAGTGAAACTGATTAACAGGTAATATGCAGCTTGTTGTGTGTTTTTTTTTTTTTAAACCAGCGAAAATTGCAGGATAGTGTAGAACATGAATTCACACGTCACATCACACACTTAAAACGCTTCTGTGAACGGAGAAAATAGAATAAAACCAAATATATAAAACTAATATATAGACCTATATGCGAAATATATTTTACTTAAATAATTACAGATTAACAAAACAAAATGAAAATTTTTGCTGTTTCGGTTTATTGTGACTGGCTCCAAAGTTCACAGAAAGGAAACCGAGACGGCAGAAAACGGCATCCTGCTATTTTTCTGTATTTAAAAAAAAGCTTTACAGTTTTGAATCATGTCTTGCTTCCATCCGTATGACCATAAATTACGGAGTAATAACAGGTTCCTCAGAAGGACAAAAATTCCCGTGGTCACGCCAGCGCCTCTCGTGCACACACAACATTTTCTAGCATTGCTAACATCGCAGCCTGTTCATTATCAAAATAAAATAGTCAACCAAACATAGAAAGTGTAGCAAATTAGCTCAAAATTTTATATATATATATACATACACAGTGAGGAAAATAAGTATTTGAACACCCTGCTATTTTGCAAGTTCTCCCACTTAGAAATCATGGAGGGGTCTGAAATTGTCATCGTAGATGCATGTCCACTGTGAGAGACATAATCTAAAAAAAAATATCCAGAAATCACAGTGTATGATTTTTTAACTATTTATTTGTATGATACAGCTGCAAATAAGTATTTGAACACCTGAGAAAATCAATGTTAATATTTGGTACAGTAGCCTTTGTTTGCAATTACAGAGGTCAAACGTTTCCTGTAGTTTTTCACCAGGTTTGCACACACTGCAGGAGGGATTTTGGCCCACTCCTCCACACAGATCTTCTCTAGATCAGTCAGGTTTCTGGGCTGTCGCTGAGAAACACGGAGTTTGAGCTCCCTCCAAAGATTCTCTATTGGGTTTAGGTCTGGAGACTGGCTAGGCCACGCCAGAACCTTGATATGCTTCTTACAGAGCCACTCCTTGGTTATCCTGGCTGTGTGCTTCGGGTCATTGTCATGTTGGAAGACCCAGCCTCGACCCATCTTCAATGCTCTAACTGAGGGAAGGAGGTTGTTCCCCAAAATCTCGCAATACATGGCCCCGGTCATCCTCTCCTTAATACAGTGCAGTCGCCCTGTCCCATGTGCAGAAAAACACCCCCAAAGCATGATGCTACCACCCCCATGCTTCACAGTAGGGATGGTGTTCTTGGAATGGTACTCATCATTCTTCTTCCTCCAAACACGTTTAGTGGAATTATGACCAAAAAGTTCTATTTTGGTCTCATCTGACCACATGACTTTCTCCCATGACTCCTCTGGATCATCCAAATGGTCATTGGCAAACTTAAGACGGGCCTTGACATGTGCTGGTTTAAGCAGGGGAACCTTCCGTGCCATGCATGATTTCAAACCATGACGTCTTAGTGTATTACCAACAGTAACCTTGGAAACGGTGGTCCCAGCTCTTTTCAGGTCATTGACCAGCTCCTCCCGTGTAGTTCTGGGCTGATTTCTCTCCTTTCTTAGGATCATTGAGACCCCACGAGGTTAGATCTTGCATGGAGCCCCAGTCCGAGGGAGATTGACAGTCATGTTTAGCTTCTTCCATTTTCTAATGATTGCTCCAACAGTGGACCTTTTTTCACCAAGCTGCTTGGCAATTTCCCCGTAGCCCTTTCCAGCCTTGTGGAGGTGTACAATTTTGTCTCTAGTGTCTTTGGACAGCTCTTTGGTCTTGGCCATGTTAGTAGTTGGATTCTTACTGATTGTATGGGGTGGACAGGTGTCTTTATGCAGCTAACGACCTCAAACAGGTGCATCTAATTTAGGATAATAAATGGAGTGGAGGTGGACATTTTAAAGGCAGACTAACAGGTCTTTGAGGGTCAGAATTCTAGCTGATAGACAGGTGTTCAAATACTTATTTGCAGCTGTATCATATAAATAAATAGTTAAAAAATCATATATTGTGATTTCTGGATTTTTTTTTTATAGATTATGTCTCTCACAGTGGACATGCACCTACGATGACAATTTCAGACCCCTCCATGATTTCCAAGTGGGAGAACTTGCAAAATAGCAGGGTGTTCAAATAATATTATATTATTTTCCTCACTGTATTATAATATTTTCCTCACTGTACATAAGGTACAAAATATTTTTTTATAAAGAGCTCATGCTCACCAAAGCTGAATTTGTTTGATCAAAAATACAGTAAAACTTGTAATATTGTGGAATAGTATTACAATTTAAAATCTTATTTGAATATATTTCAAAATGTAATTTATTCCTGTGTTGTCAAAGCTGAATTTTCAAATTCATTACTTCAGTTTCACATGATCCTTCAGAAATATGAAAACAGTTTTTGGAAACTATGATACATTTTTTCATGATTCTTTGATGAATAAATTCAAAAGAACAGCATTTATTTGAAACAGAAATCTTTTGTAACATTACACATGTTTTAAGGTCATTTTTGATCACTTTAATGCATCCTTACTGAAAAAAAATTCCGACCAACACATTTTTGAACAGCAGTGTACATTCAGTAGGTCATTATTGCAATATAAACACTGTCAGAGTGATCAACAAGGTATCTCTTCATTTACCAGTCAAAGACGGAGCAACTTTCTGCTCTTATGTTTACTCCGTGCACTGTCAAGGGCTTCATCATATCTGTCTCGGTACCGTCTTTGCAGCAATTATTTTACCGCAAATACTGCATCGCGCGCTGTTGGCATCGAGCCTGGAGAAATGTAGCCACACTTTTGATCGACTTTTCCACATCTTTAGGGTATTGTGAGTGTGTGTGCTCGCGTCTCATTGAGTATGTGCGCGAGTTTGTGTGTGTGTGCTCGAGTCTCATATGAGTATGTGCGCAGAGAGTTCCGCGCGTCTCGTGTGTGTAGAGTTTGCGTGTATGTTCGTGAGCGACTTCAGGCGTGTCGTCATTGTGCATTTCATACGTATTTGTTTGAGCACTGACGTTGACGAGTTAACCCCTTAGGTATCGAAATCTGGTACCGAAAAACAAGTCATTTTTCGATACTCGATAGTATCGAGGCAATTCGGTCGGTACCTAAAAAGTATCGAACTTGGTACCCAGCCCTACTATTAAATGAGTAGAAATATAATTATCTATAGACAAACACTGAATTCTTTCAGTCAAATAATTGTTGTGAAATAAACCTAATGTAGGGCAACCTGAAACCCTAAAACCCCTGGTTTAAACTTGGCGTTAAAATGACACTTACTTTTTATGTAGCTAATGCTACAGTAAGGCACTGGTGTTCACTTTCAGGAGGTGTAGGGTTGCTTTCTTCTCACAAAAAGAATGTGAAACATGTATGTTGCTTATATCATTTTCAGTTTTTAAATATAATTTACATTTATTTTACACACTTAAAATATCTGATCGAATATCAAATTTTATCACATATTCTTCAATATCGTGCAGTCCTAGTGCTCCTTTGTGCTCGATTTGTGCCCTGTACTGTAACTATCCTTCTTAACTAATAACCCCACTGTCTCCACACATAAATTGGGAATCAAACCCATGACCTTGGCATTGCAAGTGTATAATATGAGTGACATGATTAATGTTATTAGGCGCAATAAGTGAAGTAGGGCCTACTCACGCCTACAAGAAGCTGCCTCTCGGACAGCATGTAATCCCGATTTCAGTTCTGTTCCACAGCTTAAATGGCCAAATACATGCACAAAATTATGTCAAAATGCCTGTCTTGTGAGTATTCATGTATACGCAGTCAGCTATGTCTTAGGTGGAGTAAACAGTTGAAAAAGAAAGTGTGCGTGTGATTAATATATTGGATCTGTGCAGCTCTTAAATTGACAGCAGCCTAATAAACCTGCTTCCGTCTGTGTGCTTAATGTTAATCAAACAACAATAGACAAACAGAAAATCACTCACTGCTCTTGACAGAATAACTTTTGCAGCTTTAAAAATCTGTGTATATTTAATTCATACAGTAAAAAAATGACCTTGTCATTGCAAGTGTATAATGTGTAACTTTGTCAATGAATGTTCGTTCCCAATATGAATAGCTCTATAGGATTAATTTAAGTTTTCTCAAGCACGATTAATTTCAAAGGCTTGTGAATGTGCTAAAGACAATTAATGTTATTGATGTCCAGCCTGCAGCATAGGTGCTATGAACTGCAGTGGAAGTTGCAAAAAAATAATGGCTGTTTTTCAGATAGGTTTGCATGAAAACTTCAGGTGAAATTGTTTTTGTATTTCAGGAAGTATTTCCAGTCGAATATGGTCCTGACTTTGATAAAGCACTGCAAGTCCTTGTTGGCTTTTTCCTCTCCAGATTGGAGCAACTTCTGCCTGTACCAAACTTCAAACAGGTCTGATGATACACGCTTATCATATCTGAATGATTAAGGCCAGCTACTTGGTTATACAGAATTTGTTTGTGTTTGTAATGTGTGAAACTTGACTTTCTTTCATTTCAGCTTTCACTGTTGCTCAGCTGTCTCCCTGGGGAGCTAGATGCATGTGTGGACTCTGTTTGTAAATCACACAATTTGCTATCCTTGCTGCAAACAGATGTTTGTGGGACTTTGGAAAAAAATGGTAAAATCTAGTCCTTGAATATTAGTGTTATTCCATATGCTTTAGGTTGAACTTGGCTTGCTTGGTTAATCAGATATGTTAGAGAATTGTTTGACACAAACCTGAGATATCTACTTCGCCCAGCAAGCAGGTTTGAGAATTCTAATTCACTGCTTCTTTAATATAGCTGTATAAAGCTTTCTAGATAAAAATGGAAAATCACAAATTTATGTTGAGATATACCAAAACTTATCTGGCTAACCAAGGAAGCCCCAGATAAAGATTAAGACCCAATTCTATTACTAGAAAAATACAGTAATTAAGCACAATTGGTCAATGGCTAATTTTGTTTTCATATTTGTATTTTGAAAGTTCTTCCATCAATAGTTGAGGATCGAATAGTTTCATCATTGTCACTGCCACCTGTTGGCGACTCAGTCATAAACCAGCACAATGATGATGGAAAGTTACTGTCACTTGATTCTAAAAACCTGCCAAACCAACAACATGGTATGGACAAGGAGACTGTGACAGGTGATCCAAATGTCCAGGATGTGGGATCCAGCTCCAGCTGTGAATCATCAGAGTTCTCCAGAGACAGTGATGGAGAAAAGTTGACAAACTCAATTGCTGATGAATTGCAACGGTATGTTACCATATTACTAGGTGTGGGCAGAATTGTCAGCTAGTTATATAACAACCAGCTATTACTGAAGTTAACTAGATTGATTGATTATTTATTTATTTATTTATTTATTTAATTATTTTATCTTTAAGGAATAGTGCAAAAATCATTTCTATCACCCTCATGTCTTTAGATTTGTAATTATTTTTTTCTGTATGACACAAAGAAAGATATTTGAAGAATATTTCAGCTGTTTTTGTCCATACAATAAAAAGTCAATGGGGTCCAAGGTTCAAGGTCCAAAATCAGCAATATGGCCATTTTGTGTGATGAACACAGTGAAATTTAAGTAGTTTGTCACACTCAAATGAAGTCATTTTTCAGTGTTGGTGCTAATGGTGTAGGTGATCATTTTCTGATATGCAATTTCTGAGTGCATCTTGTGCCCAAAATTCCCCAAATTCTATAATTAAGATGATTACTGTCAGACTGTTGTCAAAATGTCTGCTTTGAGTAATATTCCCAATTATTAGTCTATTTGTGATTGAAAATCTCTGAGTGTCTATTTTTGAGGACTGAGCACATTACTACAAAATTTGCTCTGTAGTGTTCATGAATTAAGATATAAAATGTTTCATTGTAAAATATCCTGTTTATTCTTTTTGTAGGAGTAACTCAGAAGAGCCAAGTGTACCGTCATCCACCAATGATGCTCACAGAGGTACAGCCCTTCCGAATATCTGTCAAGATTCTCATTATACCTTTTCATCATCTATAGACTGAACCACTCCCATGTCCCATGTTTTCCTTTAGGTGATTTAATTTTTCAGACCGCTGTGCCACAGCGGCCTGCTGTCGACAACTTCCCAAACACACCTTCTAAAGGCTTCCACTATGCAGGCAGGACCGTACACAAATGTCAGCAGTGCACAAAATACTTCATCTATCGCTCTGATCTTGTCAAGCACCAGGAAATTCACACCCAGGCGGGGACACATGAGTGTCTTCAGTGTGGGCAAGTTTTTGACGATTTGACGCAGCTGGCGGCGCATAAGAGCACCAGCTGCAATACCAGAGTTTTTAAGTGCATCAAATGCACTGCCCACTTTAGATCCCTCAGGACCCTATACAGACACAACAGGATGCACAAAGAGAAAACCACACACAAATGCCCTGAATGTGGACGGCTGTTCACAAGTCTGTCAAGATTAGTCAGTCACCGGCGAGCTCACCGAACTCCCAGTGTTAAAAGGAACTATACCTGTAAACAATGCAACGAGACTTTCGGGTCGTACCGAGCCAGTTTAATCCACCAGAAGACTCATAAAGTTAAAGACGTCCACCAATCTAAACCGGAACGGCAGCCAGGAAAGTGTCGTTTTTGTGATTTGACATTTAGCGTCGACAGCGAATTAAGAAGCCACCTGAAGACACATGCAGAGTTCAGGCCATATATATGCGACCAGTGTGGGAAGTGCTTTTCGGCAAACAGCAGCCTACTCGCCCACCTCTCAAACCACACGGGCGAGAAACCTCTCCTTTGTTCGCAATGCGGAAAGCGGTTTTACAGCAAAATCCAATTAAAATCCCACATGAGATGTCATTCTGGCGAGCGGCCGCACGTTTGTCCGTACTGCGAGAAGCAGTTTTCACTATCTGGGAATTTGAAAATCCACATCAGAATTCACACTGGGGAGAAGCCGTACGTTTGTCATCAGTGCGGAAAGGGTTTTGTCTCTGCCGGATGCCTGCAGGTGCATCTGCGTTCTCACACGGGAGAGAAGCCGTATCAGTGTAAAATCTGCAACAAGAAATTTGTGGTTTCGAGTCACCTGACGGCTCACATGTGCTTTCACACCGGAGAGCGCCCACACTGCTGCTTACAGTGTGGGAAACGATTCATCCGGCGCTATGACTTGAGCAAGCACATGTACACTCATATTGGGAAGAGGCCATTCCCATGTCCTCTGTGCCCAAAGGCTTACACGTGCCGTACACACTTGAACAGGCACATGAAGAGCCACAGTGTTTGACTTGAATCATTTTGTCATCCTGAGTGCCTTGTGTGGGTTGAAAACAACTATGATCTTTAAAGTAATGGTTCAATCAAAAATTTAAATCCTGTCATTATTTACTCACCCTCATGACTAATGTCCATGTCCAAACCTGTTTACACTGTTGTTGTTTTTTCTGTGGATCAGAATTTTTTTAAAGAATCTGTCCACAGCTCTTTTCCAATTGACAGATCGTAATTGACCACATCTTTCAAGCTCTAAAAATGGCAAAAAGTCTGGAGAGTATCATTATAATCCATACAGTTTATGCATTATGTTCCAAGTCTTAAAACAGATGATTCCTTTCTGTGAGTGACAAATTGAAATTCAGGTTGTTTATTCAATGATAATATTCCCCTTCTTCTGAGCTGATCAGTCATTGAGTTGAGAACTAGATCAGTCTGATTTGTAAACCAAACCATATGATTTATTAAAAATAATTGTCTTAAAAAAAAGAAAGAAAACAGCTTAATGAAGGTGAGGTCACCCTTATGTTGTTCCAAACCTGTTTCTTTCATTGGAGCCCATCAACTGTTTGGTTACTGACATTCTTCAAAATATCTTTTGTGTTCAGCAGAAAAAGAAAATCATACAGTTTTGGAACAACATGAGGGTGTGTAAATGATGAAATTTTCATTTTTGGGTGAACTATCCCTTTAAGTTCCAGTCTGTTTTCCACACAAAACTAAGACTTAAGAAGACTAGCAGACATAAGAGTGAGTAAATAAGTTGGGGTGAACTGTCCCTTTAATTAAAATGTTTCAACTCTGTTTCCTTCTAATCTGAGGCTCTGCAGTTGTTAAAGTCATTTGAAGAACAGCTTCAACATTTTCTTGCATTACTAATGTGTAAAACAGTTTTGTGCCATGGATATTTTCTGTAGAAATATAGGTTTGGAGCCCACTGTTAGTTTTTCTTTTAGATTTAGGTTTTTCTAATATCATTTAAGATAGCATCATCCTCAGTATGCAACTATTAATGTAATGTGCTGAATATTTTAGCCTCATACTAAACTAAATAAATGTCAACAACTTAAAGTGGGAATTAAAAATCTCACAATATTGTGGTGCATGTCATTTTTTTATTATTTTATAAACAGCTGTGTAGCCTATTTTCTATTTGCATACATAAAAAGTAATTCTAGGTAGCAGTGATGTACAGTAAAATCAATCAAAAAAATAAAGGTTTGGCACATTAGGTATGTTTTTAAAATGCGGAAAAAGAAGAAAGCAACGAGAGACAAAGAAGCTGAAGGACCAGTTGAAGCATACAGGCTGTTATGACATCATCTGGATCCAATGCCATTTCATTATTCGTTCATTCATTCATTCATTTTAATTAACTAATTGTAATTTCCAAAAAAAATAAACTTTAAATCTTCATCAATAACTACAACTAAAGATTGTTTTAAAATGGTGTGTAAACTCACAAAAACAATGTCAGATGCTGCTCTGGCCCTTCTCTTCATATCAAAGTAAGTTATTGTCAATGAATGGCTAGTTCTAAGTTGTTGTAGACCTGACCTGCTAAAGAAAGATGTCTCCATCCCTCAGAAAAAGGTGCCACTCTCCTTTTCTCAAAATCTGGCTCAAAGTCTTCACAGTGTTCGTAGTTGTCTAACTGGGGCTCAGATCAGGAAGCAGACAGACGAGCTTTACCAACCGTATTGTTAGCTGGCTTGAGTTGTCAAGTAGCTCAAATAAATTACAACACATAGTGACTGCATCATCTAATTTAGAGACTGTGTCTGTTCTGCAGAATGCTTGTTAGCTCGTCTGAAAAAGAAAAGATGTTAACGGGAAAAGATCAAGATAATTATTTTCTAAAGTTTGAGCTTCTGAATATTAAATCACTCATCTGAATCACTAATTGTAAAATAAATGATTACTGATCATAAATTAGATGCACTCTGTTTGACAGAAACCTGGCTTAAATCAGATAAATATATTCGTTTAAATGAGTATCTCCCAGGTCATTGCTATAAACACGAGCCCTGCTTTGTTCTTGCTACAGACTTTCTTTAAGAATTAGCTGATTTTCTGTCAGATCTTGTAGTTTCTGTTGATAGAGATGTGATTGTAGATGATTTCAATGCTTGCATCGATAATGAAAATGATTTAAAATATTAAACATTTTAGAAGAATGTTTACTGACATTCTACCTTGTCTTATATGCGCTTAGCCAAGGTCACTCAGCCTGCTCAGCATTACCAAACTGGTAGAACTATTATTTGAATTACTAAAGATAACTTCATTAATAAAATTCCAGATCTATCGCAAATGCTCTGTGTATTGAAAGGAGCATTTCAAGGGATGAAAGAAGATTGTAACTGTTGTTGATTTTTTGGGCCTCTGCTCTTCTTCTTTACCTGAGCTCTGCCTTCCTAGAAAACTGGGTTAAAGCCGTAAGCCATACTGAATTCCCCAATGGCACCCTCTCTCTCTGGCTTTCTCAGGTAACATGCTACACACATCCTGGGTACAATTTACTGTGTTTTATTATCTTATACATATATTTTGTAGTCAAGTGTAATCATAACCAAATACTGGTTCTCAATCACTCAGCGATGTACTAGTGATTTTAAGAACGAATCACGATTCACAAAAAATTTTGTAATAAAATGTATTCTAAATATACCTAAAGATATAGGAACAACTGAAACCACACATACACAAAAAGCACTTGCTGCTTAACTGTGTGTCTCTGATACATATTTGTTATGGTAGGAATCCAAGAGAAACTAAGATCAGAATCACTTTTGGTCAGTTTTAGTGATGATAGTCATCATGCAGTGGCCTCATTTACTAATACCTGAAGTTTAATATCTGATTAAGTCGTTAACTATTAGTTGTTAATTTTGCACGCCAATACTGTGCTGTGAAACTCTGAAAGATTTTATGAAGTCATTATACAGAATTTTTTTTGACAGGATCATATAGACTGCCAGTCATTTGATTTTTTAAAGATTTTTTTACCAATGAAGGTATTTGATTTGATCGTAATAATTCAGGAAATACCTGTAAAATAAGTGTTTTTTCAGTTTATTTAAATTAATTTAATTTTATGGTTTTTGTTTGGCAGCCGTAGCTACCAGTCATTTGACCATTTCTTTACAATCTTTTTTTTTTTTTTTTTTTTTACAATGAAGGTATATGATCGTGACAATTCAGGAAATACCTGTAAAATAACAGTGTTTTTCAGTTTAATTAATTTAGGATGTTTTACTTTAATGTAACAGGGTTTTTTTGGGCTGCCAGTCATTCGACCATTTTATCATTTAAATGTTTTGTTATTTTTTAATTACAGATTATATTCATAATTTTACATACATTTTTATGTAATTTAAGAAAACAGAAAAAATACTGTATGATATTATTTATAATTTTAGAGTTTTGAGTACAATTTAAAATTTAAAGAAAATTAATGTAAAAAAAAAATCACAGTTATTTTCTGTAAAATTAGGATTTTCTTTTACAGTGCAAGTAAAACAGTGCGGGGACCGGATGGTCTGATTCCAGCCTTTTGCCAATAAACATTCATTAAATGATAAATTCTAGTCTTATTTTTGGATATTTTGAAGCAGAAGTGGCTGCTTTATAATAAACTTAATTATTTTTCTATTTAGATTCTATATTCAGAAACATAAGTTTTCAAACTTGAAACCTATTATTTTGTTAAATAAGATAAAACATTACATGATTACAGTTTCATCTTTTGTCAGCAAAAAACTAAACAAAACAAAAACTTGTACTATTGCACAGCCTACAAACCTATCACTTTATTGGATGTGTAAATTCTCAGCCATGTTCTTTTTGTAAGTTATGGAGTTTGCTATTGTTAAATGTTCCATTTAACTATTATTATGTTATTATTATTATTGTTAACTTTAATAATTACTGTTGTTATTTATTTTGTTGTATTATAAAGGTGTAAGAGAGCAATAATTAAAAGAAAAAGGCGGTTGGTATTTCCCCATAATAATAAGAAGATCCCTGCTCTGACCCGTATTAGAGTGACTTTTATTTTGAAACGTGCAACTTCCGGATGACGTCCGTGTTTACGATTGAACGCGTTTACGTTGCATTTCAAAACATTAACGATAATATCTTCCAGTCAGAGATTTATTTACAGCAAATGATTACTGGTGAGTATAGCTACTTACTATTAGTGTAACGTTATCTGTGGAAGGCTGTAAATATTTATCTTGATAATCCGATTGATCTATCAATCTGTCGATGGATAGATTTGACAGTGGTGTGGTGTGTAACGTTAGTGTTTGTAGATGGTCCAGTAGAGTGTCCTGAAGACTCCAGCCCCTTCTCTTCCTCCCCCTTTTGATCCAGACCCTTATAATGTGGCCCCTCTACACCTATCATCAACTGCTAGCCTTCCTCCTCACCTTCCTCAGGTATGCTGTCCTGTTCCTACCACCTTCTGGTCTGTTCTTGCTACGGTAACTTAACTTAACTGTTAATCAGTTTCTGCCTGCGTTACTGAGAGTATCTAACGTTAGCTTTTCTTTAATATTGCTTTAATATTGCTAGCTTTTCTATAATATTAATATAACATTTTCTACCTGCGTTGGCTGAAAGTCTGTGTGGGGGTCCCTGGATCTGTAGTGGATGAAAAGACCTTTACATGAATGATTTGGTGACGTGTCAGGCACTGTTTTATTGTGCATAATAAGTATACTGAACTCTGTCTTGTTTGCCATCTTAGATGACGTAGCGCAAAGTTCTGTGTGCTGTGTCATTTAACTAGCTGTATTCTGATTACTTAAAATGTTATGGGTCATTCCATGTCAAATCAACCAAATTTCAGAAACATACCTGGCTAAAATGATTTTGTTAATACTTTTGGTGAAGAAAGACAAATTGAAATAAGTTAGTGGCGAAAGCCAAAATATTAAATGCCATGGATCAATATTTACTGAATACTTTACAATTTTCAGATTTGGAGCCAAATTATATGAGGGTGAAAATGACTTTAGAAAAATGGCATCATCATTTTTATTTTTATACAGAAATTGGTAGGTCGGCTAGTAACCTTTTATAAGGGAAAAAGCACTTTTTGTGTTCCCCCGGAAGTTTGCATGCCTGTACTTTGAGAAATATTAAAGGTATCTAAATATCCTTTTAGATGTTGGTTCTTATCAGTTGTTTCTTTTGCATACAGCGAATACTTGTATTCAAAGAGGAATGTCTGACTAACAAATAGAGACTAGAAATGTATCCTGT
Organism: Abramis brama; assembly: GCF_963993115.1. Taxonomy (NCBI): domain Eukaryota; kingdom Metazoa; phylum Chordata; class Actinopteri; order Cypriniformes; family Leuciscidae; genus Abramis; species Abramis brama. Next base: position 35,355,341 of record NC_139966.1, on the reverse strand, counting down.
TTCCTTTTATCAGAATGATTGCATAAGAACATACTTGTCAGACTGGCAAAATACACTTAAATTAACAATAGTGTATTCAATAGTTTTCAGTAGTGTATTCATAAGTTTCTTTATTTGAATATAGATATATTCTAAGAGTTCAAATACACAGTATCGTAACTACATGCTTGAAACTAGTTTCATGGCAAACAGGAGAGTGTGCTTTCTCTCCCCACACATGTGTATTCAATAAACCAATATTTGCCTCACCTGGATTGTTTAAGTATTACATTTTCGTCTTGTTATAAAATGTGCACATAGACTTAGTAGTATCCACTGCTGAGGAGCATATTTAACAGAATCACTGATATCACCTCAAACGAAAAGACATTCAAGGGATAATTTACCGGTATACCTTCCAGAGCTTGTTCGATATACTTGAAATCCAAAAATGAAGTATTGCACCAGCTAAACTTGTTGTTTATGCAATGTATAGATTCAAAAATCAAGATATTGACATTATTGTTTCTATGTGAATAAATAAAGGTGCATTTCTAGTTTTAACGTTGTTCTTATTCAGATATTCAAAAAGTATTTTCTGCGTGCAAAATTACCACATTAAAAATTTGTAAAATTCAACAGTTTGTAAATAGAGCCACATTGAGTATCCCAAATCCTAGGCTTTAAAAATGAAGATGCGAAAAGAAAAGGAAAGTTTAAGAACCAGAATCTATATTGATATTGCGATATCTGTAATACTTCTTGAGTTACAGGCATGTAAACTTTGGAAAAAGAATATTCTAGGTGTTCAGACAGTTACGTTCTATGTTATTGTTTTGATAAAGGGAAACAACATTTCTAGTTTCAAAATGATTTGTTCTTCAGACATTTCTCTTCAAAAGGAATTTTTTTTTTTAACTGTATGCAAAGTGACCCACATATGGTTTTTGATCACTGAAAATGTGGACAATTTAACAATTTTCTCATGGAGCCACACTGAGACCATATTTCTAGTTCTAAATCTTAGGATCTTGAGTTTGTTAAGAACCAGGATCTATAAAATGTGAAGATATCTTTTATATTTTTTTAGTTATAAGCATGCAAACTTGAGGTGGGAAAATGCAAAAAGAGCTTTTTCCCCATTTTTGGACTGTCACCATTGCCGTGTAATGCAACAAAGGATTGCTAAAGTCATCTGATTAAAAATAAATAACATCTCAGATCATTATCTATTCTCGTGTAAACTTCATTTAGCCAAGGCTGCAAAGCCCACTCCGTGTTACAAATATGTTAGACCTATCACTTCTGCCACTAAAGATTGCTTTATTAATAATCTTCCTGATCAGTTTCATCATCTCAGCATCCCAGATAGCTTAGAAGAACTCGATATTGCGACAGAAACTTTTAAATCTCTCTTTTCCAGCACTTTAGACACAGTTGCTCATTGCGCTTAAAGAAGATTCAAGAAAATAGTCCAATGCCGTGGTACAATGAGCACACTCGGGCCCTTAAGAGAGCAGCCAGATAAATGGAGTGCAACTGGAAGAAAACAAAACTAGAGGTATTTTGCATTTCATGGAAAGAGAGCACGATTGCATATAGAAAGGCCTTAAAAGCTGCTAGATCTGCTTATTTTTCAACCCTATTAGAAGAAAATAAACAAAACCCTAGGTATTTATTTGAAACAGGGGCTAAACTAATGAAAAATAAAGCTTCATGCCCAGATGTTTGCAAGCAGCACAGCAGTAATGACTTTATGAACTTCTTCAATTATAAGATTGATAATATCAGGGAGAAAATTATAACTATGCAACCGTCTACTACAGTATCGCATCAGGGAGTGCATTGTAGTCTTCCTAAGGAAAAATTCGATTCATTCATTGCTATAGGAGAGGAAGAATTTTCTAAACTCGTTAAATCATCTAAATCGACAACATGTTAGACCCTATACCGACTAAGCTACTGAAAGCGATGCTTCCAGAGGTCATAGATCCTCTTCTTAATATCATTAATTCATCTTTGTCATTAGGATACATACCAAAAACTTTTAAGCTGGCTATGATTAAACCGCTTGTTAAAAACACAACTTGATCCTACAGAATTAGTCAATTACAGGCCGATTTCGAATTTACCTTTTCTATCAAGGATACTAGAAAAGGCAGTATCTTCACAACTATGTTCCTTTTTAGAAAGAAATGATATCTTCGAGGATTTTAAATCAGGATTTAGACCAGTGATCTCAAACTCAATTCCTGGAGGGCCACAGCTCTGCACAGTTTAGCTCCAACCAGCTCCAACTCACACCTGCAAGGAAGTTTCTAGTAATCCTGAAGACCTTGATTAGCTGGATCAGGTGTGTTTGATTAGGGTTGGAGCAAAACTGTGCAGAGCTGTGGCCCTCCAGGAATTGAGTTTGAGATCACTGATTTAGACCGTATCATAGTACTGAGACAGCTCTCATTAGAGTAACAAATGATTTGCTCTTATTATCATCCGATCGTGGTTGTATCTCTATATTAGTGTTACTCGATCTTAGTGCTGCATTTGACACTATCGACCACAGCGTTCTTTTAAATAGACTCGAAAATTATGTTGGCATTAGTGGAATTGCATTAGCATGGTTTAAATCATACTTTTCTGACCGTTATCAGTTTGTAGCAGTAAATGAAGAGATGTCTTATCGATCACAAGTTCAGTATGGCGTACCACAAGGCTCAGTACTAGGACCGTTGCTGTTCACTCTGTACGCTACCCTTGGGAGATATCATTAGGAAGCATGGCATTAGTTTTCACTGTTATGCTGATGATACGCAGCTCTATATTACTTCACAACCTGTCGAAACTTACCATTTCACAAAATTAACGGAATGCATAGCTGATATAAAAAACTGGATGACTAGCAATTTCCTACTACTTAATTCTGAAAAAACGGATTCTAATTATTGGATAAAAAACTTCCACACGTAATAACCTAGAATACTGTCTAACACTTGATGGCTGCTCTGTCAAGTCTTCGTCGTCGGTTAGGAACCTGAGTGTGCTCTTTGATACCAATCTTTCATTTGAAAGTCATGTGTCTAGTATCTGTAAAACCACATTTTTTCATCTTAAAAATATATCTAAATTGCATCATATGCTCTCAATGAAAAATGCCGAATAATTAGTTCATGTGTTCATGACATCAAGGCTAGATTTTTGTAATGCTCTACTGGGTGGTTGCCCGGCACGCTTAATAAACAAACTACAGCTGGTCCAAAATGCAGCAGCTCGAGTTCTTACCAGAACCAAAAAGTATGACCATATTAGCTTGGTTCTGTCAACACTGCATTGGGTCCCTATTAAACATAGTAAAATTTTTAAAATATTGCTGATTGCTTACAAAGCAGTAAATGGTTTAGCTCCGCAGTACTTGAGCAAGCTCTTAACGCTTTATAGTCCTTCACGTCTATTGCGATCTCAAAATTCCGGCCAGTTAATAATACCTAGAATATCAAAATCGACTGCTGGCGGTAGATCCTTTTCCTATTTAGCACCAAAACTTTGGAACAATCTTTCTAACATTGTCCGGGAAGCAAACACACTCTGTCAGTTCAAAGCTAGACTAAAAACTCATCTCTTTGGCCTAGTATACACATAACACATTATAGACTTCTATAATTCAATGTTAGGCTGCATAGTTTAGGTCAGCCGGAACCGGGAACACTCCCCATAAATCCTGATGTACTTGTTACATCATAAGAAGGATGGCGTCTACGCTAATATTAGTCTCTCTGTTTATCCGAGGTTTACCGCAGTCCGCCGGATTCAGGCCGTATCCAGATCTGATGAAGGACCTGCGCCTGGACACGGACAACGCAGTCCTGAAGTGTCAACCAGTCCCTCCCCTGTGAATGCTTCCCTCCCCTCCCTTTACCTCAGTACAGATAAAATGTTGTCGGGATAATTCCGGTTTGCGTGGCTACGCAGACGCGACAAAAATATTCTGTATTATAAATTTTTAAGGCCAGACATGTAGTTTATTGAGGGTTGATTTATAAAGAAGGACAACACGCCTGCGCACATATATATTCAAACGTGCATACCTTTGGACTGAACACGTAATGCGCATGTGTGCGACGTCTGCATTTTTGAGGTTTGCGCAGAGATAACGGATAATCGTTTGCACCTTCGAACCTATTTCAGGGAGTGCATTCTCGAGACACCAGGCACTGTTTTGTGTGGATTGGGCGGCTGGAGCGTGTTAAGGGTTTTCCTGTTAGAATGGTGTTGTGTTAGCGGCCCCTAAGTTAATAACTAATGATCTTCGCAATGGAAGTGAATCAATCAATCAAAACTAACTTTAGCTGGACAATAACTTTATCCTAGAGCTGTTGTAAAGCCTAAACAATCTGTTACGGTAATTTCCTATGATCACTGTAAAGCTGCTTTGAAACATTCCATATTTTTAAAAGCGCTATATAAATGAAGTTGACTTGACTTGACTAATGATGCTGACATTTTTCTAAAGGCATCCCCCCCCCCCCCCCACACACACACACAATAAATATTCATCTATGGGATTTATTATTATGACTTTCCTTATGTATTTCTTTTACCAGAACCAGACATTTCAAAATAATTTTTTTTAGCCAGGTTGACAGAATTATGACCTTTATATGATTAATCTACAGTAACTGTTATGCAGAAACCTAGCAGTGATTGGCTATAAATTAGCAACATCACAATAAAAAATATTCACTCACTTCCACACTCAACTGAGTATATGGGTAAGTGATGTACAGTGACTTGCCAAAGTATTCATTCCCCTTCATTTTTTTCCACATTTTGTAATGTTGCAACCTTATGCTAAAATGCTCTAGATTACTTTTTTCTCACACCATTCTAAGCCCCATATTGGCAAGTTGAAGACCAGATATGTGATAACAATGGTCTCTATGATCATCACCTTAGCTCACATTGTTTTTGGGAAATGCTGCCCTGGTTATTTTAAACCTCTTCCATTTAAGAATTATTGAGCCCGTCTGTGCTCATGTGAACCCTTTACCTAAAAAAATGTTGTAGTCTTTCCCAAATCTGTTTCTGAACTGTGCAGGTAGTCCCTTTGACCTCATGGTTTTTGCTCTGTAATGATGTTTCAGCGGTGACTTGTAGGCAGTTGTGTGTTTTTCCAAATCATGTGAATTAATTCAATTTGTCACCAGTTAACTGGATAAAATAAGTGCCACAAGAAAGGCTTTGAATACTTATGCAATGTAATGTGGAATTTGCCTTGTCATTATTGGTGTAACATGACAAAATGTGAAAAGAGTGAAAGGGTGTGAATACTTTTGTAAAGAACTATAAGAGTGTTCACGATAAAGAAATGGAAAATGTTTTAAAAAGAAGGAAAATCTAGTTTAAAACGCACGTGGCAAGTTCTTAGAAATGCATGCTTTGTATTAATGTTGGTTTCATGTGGTTTTGAAAAGTCTAATGATTCATGTATAATCATGCAGAAATGAAAAACATTGAGGAGTTACAGTAAGTGTATGTGTTGACCCATATACATGAAGAACTAAATGAAGGACATCGTGTTAATGAGCTTGCATAATACATGTACTCATCTCCATTCATACTGTCTATTCTCCCCACTCTCTCCAGCTATGTCCTGCTTCACTCGTCACGTAAGACTTTTAGTAATGTGAAAGTGAGCATCTCAGCACAATGGACACCGTCAGGATTGCAGCAGAATGGCAGCGCTGTAGCTTTGTCTCCTGGAGTGGTACGCATATAATACATACTTCCCAATTTCTCTTACTTGTTTCATTTCCCATTTTTTTCAAATGATTTCTTTCTATATAAAGAAGCAACATTTTCCCTAGCCTGATAGATAATGATGTTAGTAATGAGTATTTCCAGTAATTTTGTTTTTGTCGGAAAAAAAGAGTTACTGATTACTCAAATTTGAATCTTAATTCAATTAAAAAAAATATATATATAAAAACAGAAAATCAGAAGAAAACAACTTTCGAGAAGTAGATTGCAGCCATTAGTGTAATGCACAGAAACTGTATAAGGTCTTTCACATTTGTTATGGTTTAACAGTCTTATTCAAAACCAAGTAGTCCATGTCTTATCTGTTAACTTTACTGTGTGCTTTGGAGAAAATGTGCTCTGCCAGGTAGGGATGACACAACACTGTATTGATGCTTGTCTTTTGAATGCCTCACAGTACTGTATCAATATTATATTTCACATGAATACTTTTGTGAAAAAGGCGATGAGTCTGTGAAAGGGCAACACATGGTCAAGCATTAAGTCAGTACACACTTTATTCTTTCTGTTTGGCAAAAATACAAACTAACATTCTCACAACTTGCAATATAGTTGTACAAAGCATTGGAAAAGTCCAATGCAGACTTTTCAGTTTTTAATATTAATTTATAATAATAATGCTACTCACTTATTTTTTGTTTTACTTTTGTAGACATGGGAGGATAACAAACTGTTTGCTGATGTGGGGGAGGCCACTTTGTTTTTGGGTGCTCTGGACTCAATCTTTCTCTTCTCTTATGCTGTGGTAAGTTAAAAACAGTAATATTTTGTGTGTTTGCACTTTTTACTGTTTTGTTTCTGTATTTTTTTCTGTTTTGTGTAATTGCACTTTTTACTTGTGCAATTACACAAAACAGAACAATAAAGCTTGAAATCATTTTTAAAGTAAGAAAAGTTAGGTTTGGAGTCAGACCATTTCATTTTATGAATTAATTAATATTAACAATTGTATGAAGTGTGCCTTATCTTTCTCAATCCCATGATCATTGAAGTGTATCATTATGTCAAATCCACTCAGCTGCAAATCAGTGTTCAATTTTTCATTAATTAAATGCTCCACATCAATCCAAAATATTTTTGTATGTATGCAATGGAAAAATAAATGAAAAATAGTTTCCTTTTCACCTTTACAGAAATTACAAGAGTAATCTAATTTAAAGCGTTCCAGCACGTTTTATTGGATCTATTCTATGGATTATTTCAAAAGAGACTTATTTTACTTTGTTATTACTTTAAAATTTATTCATAAATTGGCATTATGCCAATTTACATCTTTAAACACAGATGACCAGAAAAGGCGAGCTGGAGGATAAACAATATCATTAAATATATTTGTAATGCAATTATTTGAGACTCTATTTTGTAAAATATTTGTATTGTAGAAATATGTTACCCATGATATCTGTAAAATTTAGATCTTCCTCCTGTAATGTATTTCTCAGAGGGATCTATACTTTCCAGAGGATTGAATCCATTACAACAGCAAAATCTTTAGGTCTAACTGGATGGAGAAAAAAATCTCTAAAAGTCATTGTTTAAAAGCTGACTAACTAATATTAATATTATATAATAATATTATTTTCTTTGAATTTTTTATTCAAATAGTATCTTTGGATTAAACAGTGTGATATCATCTATATCGACTTTATATTGTCATCGGCCATCAAAAAATCCTTATCAGTTGTGCACTAGCATATCCTGCTAAGCTGCATCAAGCAGTTTTTGTTTGGTTTTTGAAAAGTGAGTGAGACTTGATAATGTCAAATCGCATATAAAACAATAATTGTGATATTGTCGTAGAGGATTGCACACATCCTTATGTGACAGTGATTTGTTTGCTTTTCCTTCAGGGTTTGTATATCAGTGGGGTGATGGGCGATCGGTTCAACCTCCGCTATGTTCTGTCATTTGGTTTATGTGGATCAGCAATCACGGTTGGTATACTGTAATTAGAGCTGTGAAACAATTCAAATATTTAATTGTGATTAATCTAATATTTTATTAAGTTGAGCTGAATGCATTAAGTATAAAGCAAAGAAAAGCTCTCGGTTACGTTTGGAGCCCTTGTTCCCTGAATATTAGATGGTGCTATGGAAACACCCACCAGGTGGTACAATTGCTTGAATTGATATAGAATCAATGCGCCAATAGTGCAACAGTTGGATTCCGGAGGTAAAATTTCCATACATTATCTCCATGGTGGAATTGATTTGTAACAACAACTTATAAATGGTAAATGCTTTTGTTGAAGTCGTTAGTCCACATTTTCAACTTTTTTTTATAATCATGTTTTACAATGAAATTCTTGGTAAAAAAACGACATTACCCAAGATTCTGCAAAGAATCTCCACCAATCAGAGAATCGAAGTATGAAGTTGCTGCAGAAGAACTCCTTAGTGTTTGATCAAATTGTTGATCAAAAAAGCAGTTGAACTGTTGTCATCCAAGCCTGGGCAGATAAACCTTCATTAAGAAGAACAATCTGTGGAGTGATGGCACGCACATGTCCTTTCAAAGCACTGATTTCTGCTTTAGAGTGTAACTCTATCACCATCAGCCAATGAGAAAATTGTCACTCACACCTGGTTGGTGTTCCCATAACGTCAGCTACTGACACAGTGTCGAGCGAACCTATGAAAGGGAACAAAAATTCATGTCTTTATTTAATTACATTCACCCTCTCTTCTCTTTAGGAATTTATTTTTGGCACTTTGACAGAATGGCTTCACTTTTATAATGTGTACTTTTATTGCGTTTTGTGGGTGATAAATGGACTGCTGCAATCTACAGTTTGGCCCTGTGTGGTCGCCATCATGGGCAACTGGTTTGGGAAATCTGGGTAGGTGTCAGTATTTCACCTCATCCGGTAATACACACACATGATTCCAGAAATTCGTGATTATTAAAAAAAAAATGTTATGCATGACTTCAGACTTTCATGCAAACATGCAGAATTTTTATGCAAAAATATCTGCAACTTATCATCCTTGATCTAGTTTAATTAGGTGCTAAATGCGTTGAAATGACACTGTGCTGTGTGTTTTTACTCCAGTGCAAACTTGCCTCCTTTCTTAGGCTTATTATTGAGAGAAACTGTGTTTTGATTTCAAGGAATTCACAGACATGTAACAGTATGTTTCCTTATGGCAGTAATTTTGCTTATACATTTTTCATATCTTCTATCTGCCAGCCGAGGCTTTGTGTTTGGACTGTGGAGTGCATGTGCATCCGTGGGGAATATTCTGGGTGCGTTTCTTGCCTCCAGTGTCCTGAAGTATGGCTATGAGGTAAGAGCACAGTACATTACATTTTAGATCACGTCAATTAATGTTCCCATGAGGAAAACAGCTTAGGAAACATGCTAAATAACATCTTAATGTAAATGTCAAAATGCAAAAAGATTTCTGTGAAAGTTAATCTATATTATATTATATTATACTAAAATTCATAAATGTTTGTGTGAGGGTTATGCTTAGAGGAGGGGGATCATTAGGTGTGTATACAAACAATATAGTCTTGAAAAGTGTGTTTTTGAATGTGTATGTGTGTTTCAGTATGCTTTCCTCGTGACATCAGTGGTGCAGTTTGCGGGTGGTGTGGTGGTGTTTTTTGGCCTGCTCACATCCCCAAAAGAAATTGGTAAGTTCATTATGGACGCTGCCGATTCTTTGTTTCTCAGTGTTTCAGTTTCATGTCTCTTTTATTTCTTGCATCCATGTACAGTTATAGGATTAGTTCACTTCAGAATTATAATTTACAAAGCGAACGTGCAAAGACTTATTTGCCCTTTACAAAAAAAAAAAAGGTAAAACAACGATGTTGGACAATTTTGAAGTTGGAGGAGAAAATGAGATGAAGTTTTTCGGCCTACCCTACATTTTCCGCCTACGTTAGGTTACCGCCTGACCTTTCCAACGTGATTACGTAATGTGTGAAGTCGTGGAACGTGAAGGACGAGCATTTGTGGTTTTTTGGTTGTTGAAAATGACAGATGGTTTGGCTAAATAAGACTCTTATTCCTCGGCTGGGATCGTGTAGAGCCCTTTGAAGCTACATTGAAACTGCAGTTTGGACCCTGTTGAAGTCCAATATATGGAGAAAAATCCTGGAATGTTTTCCTCAAAAACCTTTATTTCTTTTCGACTGAAGAAAGAAAGACATGAACATCTTGGATGATATGTGGGTGAGTAAATTATCAGGAAATTATAATTCTGAAGTGAACTACTCCTTTAAGGCCATTTCACACTTACAAAAATGTTTTGCACGAAAATTCATTCTGATTTCGCATGTGCAAAATTTTTTAGACAGACTGAATGAAAGTGCAAATTCACTGGTTACCTCGGTTACTCGGGCACACAAAGCACTTGTCACAGAGATGAAAGGAAGTCACACAGTGTGTACAAGTTTTCAAATAGCCTTTCAGATTTTTGTATTTACAGTGGTGAAAACCAGGGAGCATCGATGCTTGCTATGTTCTCTTAATGGAAATTCTGATGCGTGAGACATACTGTAAATTGCGCAAGCCAACTCAGTACACATTATGACATGTGAAAGATGTTATTTAATTAAATAACATCTTAATTAAATAACTGTATTATAACAGTTATTTAATTAATTTTTCAGGATAAACAAACATTGATAGATAGGTAGTTAACATAATCTTGCTACCATTTACAATTAAATTACAGCTGAAACGTTGAAGGGATGTGTAACAATAAAAGTATTTATCATAATGTACTTTTCGATCTTACACTATCTTGGGAGCTGATTGAGACGCACCCCATAGTTGTATGTAACAGCAGCAGCTCTGGGCATGTGAACAAAAGCACACATCTTATTTGTGTTTTTGCAGTGTGATAGATCCATAAAAGAGATTAGATCCATAAAAAAATCTTTCACATTAATGACATGTGTCTGTGTCAGTCTGATCAGGCACAGATTACGACACAAGTCGTTCATTCATATCCAAATGTTTATCATACTAAATCAACTTTCGGCTCCAATCAAACTCTCAAACACTATCAATGCCACTTACAAGCTAGCCAAATTAGACAGATACACATTGTTTATTCATTTCAACTTTATTCAATTTATGTAGTATTTCATAACTGAATAATACCTACCTGAAAAACTTATAGCACTATTTATTTAATTTGTATCTATGTTCTGTTGTATTTATTTGTGCTATTGACTTATTTGTTTATTTGGTCTTATTTTATTTCTGACTGTTTATTTGTCTTTAATATTTTTTATCTTTATATTAGTTAAGCTAATAGTTTTTGCTATGGTGTTGAAATTGGAATGGAGAATAATGAAATTTCACTGGTATCTAATATTCTGTTGTCGTAACAACCTTATTTATTCAAATACAAGGTTTTATTTTTGGTGGCGGGGCTAGTAGAAATTTTTTTTTGCGTTGATCCCACAAATGGGCCCCCTGCAATATTGAACTTGATGTAAAAGAGTGTTCTCATCTGTTGGTCTCTTTTTAAGGACTAAGTGACCCCTCTGAGACAGGTCTGAGATCAATGACAAGAGACTCAGACAGTCAGCGTCCTCTGATGAGTGATGATGAAGATGAGTTATGTGAGGAATACTCATCCATTCAGCAGCAGGAAGAGGAACCTGAACCACAGCCCAAAGCCATCGGCTTCCTACAGGCCTTCTGCCTGCCTGGAGTCCTTCCCGTCTGTGTCCATTTAAACACTTCCTTACTTATCCTTATCCATTATTGTCGACTAGATTTGAAATGTATTTATTGTCTGTCTCTTGCAGTATTCCCTGGCTTATGCATGTCTGAAGCTGGTCAACTACTCTTTCTTCTTCTGGCTGCCATTTTATCTCAGCAATAACTTCGGCTGGAAGGAAGTTCAGGCCGACCGACTATCTGTGTGGTATGATGTGGGAGGAATTGTTGGTGAGTACCCAGTTTGGTCCTAAACAGATGTTACCAATCAAGTTTTAGGGCCAGATTTACTAACAGTAACAGTGGACACAGTTATTTTTGCGGCCGATCTTATTACATATGCATTTGTAGGACTTTCACTTTTTCAGGCGCAAAATTTAAGGGAGGAGAGTATTTAAATGAATCGCGCAAGGTGATTTACTAAGCTTTGCACTTGTCAATGTACTGGTGTTTGCGCCATTATTTGCCACCCAAAAAAAGCACGTCTTAAACCAGACGTTACCTGGTAGATTACGGTGGTCATTATGGAAATGATCCAGCTGCGTCTGTGTTCTTTAATTTGCATGTCCTCAGCAGATCACATGCAGAACTTTCCACTCCCATCTGTGCTGTTTTGGAATTGCGCTCTCACGCTAATTTGTCCTGTTTAGTAAATCTCCCCCTTAGCATTCTCTGATCACTCTGAAAGAAACAACATCACATCTAACTGAAAGATGTTTGCTGTTACCAGTGTTTATCTCATCATTGGAATTACTGATGAAACTGGTTATTAACCAAGTTTTTTATTTATTTATGTCACTGATGGTAAACACAAAACAAAAAATGCACATCATACAGTAGTAACATAGTAACACACTGATCTTTTGGTATCTTTCTGTGTGGTATGAATTGTGCATTTACATAATTTTGTGAAGATGTAAAGGCCAAGTCAACCTGATCTAAATAACATGCTAGTAAGAATGTGTGAGTCACGCTGTGAATGACTCTTTCCATAACAATGCGCTAAAAAACACGGACAATGTATAACTAAAGCACGAAGAATTTACACTATTGTAATTGACGCAGCAATGAAATGAAATGGTTCAGGGAAGCAGACACATGTGTTAGAAGTATAGACCCGGAAGTATAAAAGGAGCGTCTAGAGAACATGTCATCCCCTTTCGTCTGAAGGGACTGTTCAGCAGGCATCACTGAGGCATGGCTAACGACAAAGTGTCTTGTTCCCTGTTCTCAGGGAACAGGTTACAGTCGTAACCTAGACCAGGGGTTTTCAAAGTGGGGGCCGCAGCAAGTTGGAAAAAAAAAAAGTTAAAAAAAGTTAAAAAATAAATATTTGCTAATATGAGTATTGTTATGAAAAAACATTATAATAATTTGTTGCATAGCCTATCTGATATCTGACTGATCGGCTAGTGACAAGAATTGGCCGATTTTCACGTGATTTTCAGTCTGACATATGCTGATTCAAATGCACTCGGGCGCCGCATGAATAACATCGCGCAACATCAACATCACACATGCACACAGAACGCACATGTAGGAAACCTTGTGAATTACGGCCGTTTCAGATCGCGAGCGGTGCGTGAGCAGCGCAAATTTTTTTCGGCGTGCATGTTCAGTGAGTGCATTCACACCGCGAGCAGGAGCAGCGCGTGAGCGTCAAGCAGGAGCGTCGCATGAGCAGCAGTGAAGCGGAGGGTTTCGACGCCGAGTCTATTTTTGTAGCGCTGCTCACGCTCAGTTAAAGTGAAAGCACACTTTTGATGGACAAAATATAATATGATTTCACTAAAAAAAATGCACATAATTTGCATGTATAGTGTGTTTTAACAAGGAGTAGGCTATGTCAGAAAAGAAAATGAAGACAAAAATATTTATAGAGAATGTATCCATTTAAACTTGTTTTTATTAACCAGTTTGGGTAAAAGTGGTGTTTTATTATTTATATATATATATATATATATATATATATATATATATATATATATATATATATATATATATATAAATAAATAAATAAATAAATAAATACTAATACTAATACTAATACTAATAATAATAATAATAATAATAAAATAAATATTTGTGTGTGCTGTAAAGTGGTTAGAAAAAATGAAATCAAAATCTGTATCGGCAGGTCAAACTCAATGAAAAATCGGAATCTGCCTTGAAAATTGTAATCGGTGCATCTCATCTTTCTGATTGGCTGGTATCAAACACCATCACATAATCTGATGTTCACCTAGATGTTTTATTTATTTATTTCTACATGTGCCGTGCCGTAGTATTGTCGATGGGTTCAATACACAGCACAGCTGTTTTTAACCTTGTTTTACCCCTAAGCAAAGAATGAAGAAATACTTTGGCGCCTTTAGACCTGAGGTAGTTTGCAAACACAGTTTAAGGATTTTGCTCATCTCTTCTAGGAGGAACAGTACAAGGCTTGATCTCCGATCTTTTGGGAAAGCGAGCTCCTGTGTTAGTAGTCAGTTTGCTGCTGGCCATGGGAGCATTAGTGGGATACAGCCGTAAGTTTAGAGAAGACTAAATCATATTGTCTTGAGAATCTGAGTACCATTTCTGACACTTTCTTTTATTGCTTAATTTGAGAAATGACAGCTGAATAAATGTTTTTTGTAACTTTTTTATTTCTTTCAATGCTTGCTCAGACTCTCCAAATGACCAGATAGTGAATGGAGCTCTTCTAGCAACAACAGGTGACACATTATAATATACTGAAACAATTTTTAATTATTTAATTTTTAACTATTAAATAAAAAATGTTAAGCTCAGTCAACAGTTATCCTTATCTAAGAATTTACCATTGAATATTTCGGGATAATTTTATTTCAGGTTTCCTTATTGGAGGCCCATCAAACATGATCAGTTCAGCAATCTCTGCAGATTTGGGCCGACAGGAGGCGCTGCAGAACAGTCAACAGGCTCTGGCCACAGTCACAGGAATCGTGGACGGCACAGGCAGCATTGGAGCTGCGGCGGGACAGGTAATGCATCTTCTAAAAGCATTCTTTAAATTGTTCTCTTTGGTTTTAAACCATTAACTTAGAGATGTCAAACCTCAGATTATTTATGGAAGTTTAAAGTCAAGTCAAGTCGCCTTTATTTATATAGCGCTTTTTATAATACAGATTGCATCAATGCAAATTCACAGTGATAACATGAAAATAATACAACAAAGTTTGTTTCTAGAAGAAAATTGTGTCATCGTGCACCCTAAGTAAGGCAGATCAATAATATTGTTGATTATTAAATGTCCCCAACTAAGCAAGCCAAAGACCAAGGCAACAGTGGCAAGGAACCAAAACTCCATCAGGTGACAGAATGGAGAAAAAAACCTTAGGAGAACCCAGGCTCAGTCAGGGGCCAGTTCTCCTCTGGCCAACGAGCGAACAGTGTATGATTATGATCCAGGCCGCATTACAGGTCAGAAGTCAGATTGGTTGTGTCGATCAGGCCCTTCACAGGGCTGATGAGGCTGGCACTTCAGGGATGCGTCATGGATGGGTCCAGGTGCAGGTCCACCATCTGATCTGGATATGGCCGGGATCCATCTGACTTCAGTAAACAGGGAGGGACTGGTTAACACTTCAGGACTGTGTTATCATCGTGTCCAGGTGCAGGTCCTTCATTGGATCTGGATCCGGCGGACTGCGGTATACCTCGGATAAACAGAGACTAATATTAGCGTAGACGCCATCCCTTCTTATGATGTAACAAGTACATCAGGATTTATGGGGAGTGTTCCCGGTTCCGGCTGACCTAAACTATGCAGCCTAACTTTGAATTATAGAAGTCTATAATGTGTTACGTGTATGCTAGGTCAAAGAGAAGTTTTAGTCTAGATTTGAACTGACAGAGTGTGTCTGCTTCCCAGACAATGTTAGGAAGATTGTTCCAAAGTTTTGGTGCTAAATAGGAAAAGGATTTACCGCCAGCAGTCGATTTTGATATTCTAGGTATTATCAACTGTCCGGAATTTTGAGATTGCAATAGACGTGAAGGACTATAATACGTTAAGAGCTCACTGAAGTACTGGGGAGCTAAACCAGTAATTATGCAATAATTAGAATCTCTGTTTTTTCAGAATTAAGTAGTAGAAAGATACAACCACGATCGGATGAGAAAAGCAAATCATTTGTGACTCTAATGAGAGCAGTCTCAGTACTATGGTACGGCCTAAATCCTGATTGAAAAATCTCACAGACATCATTTCTTTCTAAAAAGGAACATAGTTGTGAAGATACTGCCTTTTCTAGTATCTTTGACAGAAAAGGTAGATTCGAGATCGACCTGTAATTGACTAATTCTGTAGGATCAAAATATCCTAATGACAAAGATGAATTAATGATATTAAGAAGAGGATCTATGACCTCTGGAAGCATCTCTTTCAGTAGCTTAGTCGGTATAGGGTCTAACATGTTGTCGATTTAGATGATTTAACAAGCAATTTTAGCAAATTCTTCCTCTTCTATAGCAATGAATGAATCGAATTTTTCCTTAGGGAGACTACAATGCACTCCCTGATGCGATACTGTAGTAGACGGTTGCATAGTTATAATATTCTCCCTGATATTATCAATCTTATAAGTGAAGAAGTTCATAAAGTCATTACTGCTGTGTTGCTTGGAAACTTCTGGGCATGAAGCTTTATTTTTCGTTAGTTTAGCCACTGTTTTAAATACATACCTAGGGTTTTGTTTATTTTCTTCTTATAGGGTTGAAAGATAAGCAGATCTAGCAGCTTTTAAGGCCTCTCTGTATGCAGTCGTGCTCTCTTTCCATGAAATGCGAAATACCTCTAGTTTTGTTTTCTTCCAGTTGCGCTCCATTTTTCTGACTGCTCTCTTAAGGGCCTGAGTGTGCTCGTTGTACCACGGCGTTGGACTATTTTCTTTAATCTTCTTTAAGCGCAACGGAGCAACTGTGTCTAAAGTGCTGGAAAAGAGAGAGTTAAAAGTTTCTGTCGCAATATCGAGTTCTTCTAAGCTATCTGGGATGCTGAGATGATGAAACTGATCAGGAAGATTATTAATAAAGCAATCTTTAGTGGCAGAAGTGATAAGTCTAACATATTTGTTGCAGCCTTGGCTAAATTAAGTTTACACAAGACTAGATAATGATCTGAGATGTAATTGCTCTGCTGCAGAATTTCAACGGCATCAACGTTGATTCCGTGTGATAATATTAGATCTAGGGTATGATTACGACAATGAGTAGGTCCTGACACGTGTTGTCTAACTCCAATAGAGTTAAGAATGTCTTTAAATGCCAATCCCAATGCATCTTTTTCAATATCTACATGTATATTAAAATCACCAACAATTAGGACTTCATCTGCAGCCAGTACTAACTCTGATAGAAATTCAGCAAATTCTTTGATAAAGTCTGTATGGTGCCCTGGTGGCCTGTATACAGTAGCCAGCACAAATCTCAAACGTGATTTATCATTTACACTATATATTGCTACATTAAGCACAAACACTTCAAAATAATTATATTTGAAACTAGACTTATTAGTAATTCTGAAAATATTACTAAAAATTACAGCAACACCTCCCCCTTTGCCTTTTACTCGAGGTTCATGTTTATAACAGTAATCTTGGGGGGTGGACTCATTTAAAGTAATGTAATCGTTTGGTTTTAGACAGGTTTCTGTCAAACACAGTACATCTAGATTATAGTCTGTAATCATATCATTAAGAATAAGTGCTTTTGAAGTAAGGGATCTAATATTCAGCAACCCAAGCTTTATCATTTGCTCATTTGTATTATATCTGTTTTTATTTGTTGAACATCAATTAAATTTTTACTCCTAGATAAGTTTGGAAGTTTTTTGTATGTCCTAATTCGGGGAACAGACCCAGTCTCTAAATGATGATATCTAGGTGAAAGAGTCTCTATGTGATGGTATTTATTTGACCTTGGTGACGTGAGACAGCTGGTAGACGGTAGGTTTAGCCAGTCTGTCTAATCCTGACCTGAGCCCCAATTCATGTTTGAGCTCTAAGACTATGTGCCATATTACTAGAGAGAAGAGCAGCACCATCCCAGGAGGGATGAATACCAACAGGTCAGGTCTGCCCCAAAAACTTTCCCAATTGTCTATGAATTCTATATTATTTTGCGGACACCACTTAGACGGTAGACGGAAGAGCAGTGTTTTGTCCCCCGACTGCAGCGCCTCACCGTCAACCAATTGCCCTGCTGCACATGCTCTACTACAGTCTGAACCAAACAATGTACAGAGTTCACTAAGTTAGTCGCATCCAAAGCAGTATCTAAAGCCCTTGCACTCTTACAATTAACCTCGATTATTTATTTATTTATATTTTTAAACAGGAAAAGATTAAAGACAATCGGGCCTGACTGATTTTCAGCAGGTTCCTGCTCTGCAGAACATAAATACCACATACACAACAAAACTCCTAGACAACAACAAACACACAAACCAAGAGAATGAGCATCAGGGGGAGGCCATGAAGCCATCTCAGTGGTCACAGATATACCTGTCCATTAGATGGCGAGCAAATGTTATTTTAAATAGTCTTATTGATGTTATAGTTCTGATGTGTTGTGGAATCTCATTCCAGGCTTTAGTGAGCACATGAAAAAAGATCTCTGTCCATAGCAGTTCCTAAAAGCCGGTAAAGGCAGAAGTCCATTTGTAACAGATCTCGTAGTGCGCTCGAACCTTGAGCTGAGTTTTGGAACCAACGAATGCAGTCAGTGCTGCTGAAGTGTGTCCATTTAACATTTGATAATACAAGTTTTTCCCATGGCTTATTTTATAATTCTGAAATGTCAAGGCATTACACAAAGATAGTGCAATACAGTGGTGAGTCCAGCCTGGAAGCCTGTTGTGGATCTTATAGGCTCTATTATAGAGTCTTATTACTGGTTCAAGGATCTCAATTGTTGTGAGTGACCAAACAGGTAAACAATACGACAGAGTGGACATGATGGCATGAAGATATGTTTTAGAGACAGAAAGCAACAAATATGGTCTAATTTTACTATAAACAAATAACTTTTGGTTTAACTTTCTGGTTAGGGTTTGGACATAAAGGACCTAAAATGCTGCCCTGTGGAACTCCCATAGAACACACTCGTGGCTGTGATGTTACTGAGCCGATTCTTACAGTCTGAGATCTGTCACTTAAATATGATATAAACATATCTATTGCGGAGGAGGACAAATGAAAAGAAATAAGTTTATTTAACAAAATTTGATGATTAACTGTATCGAAGGCTTTTCGAAAATCTATGTATATAACTCCGGTAACCTGACCCTTATTTAAAGACGCACGTATCTGCACAGTAAAAAGCAGCAAAGCCGACATGGTTGACCGCAAGGGTCGAAAGCCATGCTTGCAATCACTGAGCAGGTTATTGTTTTCAAGGTAATTGATTAGTTGATTATATAATGTTTTTTCAAGTAACTTGGAAACAGTTGGGAGAATTGCAATTGGGCGGTAATTGGAGACATTGGTTGGATCATCAGACTTAAAAATCGGGGTGATCTGAGCCGTTTTCCACATGGCAGGAAATACTGATGGCCTAATACACAGATTAACTAAATGATGAAAAAGTGGTATAAGAGTACTGGCATGAGTTTTAAGAAAAATCATGTTTAAATTATTTACATCACAAGCATGAGAAGCGTTCAAAGAACACAAAATATTAGTTATATCATTTTGTGCAATTTCAGAAAAAGAGAATTGCTGAGATGCTGCTGGTACTGATGTGAGAAACAGAGGAACAGTAAATCTAGAGGATAATTCTTGTACAGATGCAATAAAATACTCTTTGAAAGAATTAGCAATTTTATCATGATCAGTGAGAAGAGTACCATTTATGGATATTTGTAAACTGTTTTTAATTTTGTTTTCACCAGTTATAGATTTAATTGTTTGCCATAATGTTCTTGGGTTGGAAACCGTTCGATTAATTTGATTTTCAAAATAGAACTGTTTTGCTTTCTACAATTCAAAATTAAAGTTAAAGAGATTAAAGATTAAAGTTTGGATGCGTGTCTCTAGTTCTGAAATCTTCCTCGTCAGCTTTACTATCTCCCTGCATTTATCACATGTAAATCCTGTGCTGACTAGGGTGACCAGACGGTTGTCGTTTGTCCCGAATATTCCGAATCCGGCCCTAATTGTCCTGTAAATTATAGCCTACTAAAGCAAAATATTGAGTAGTTATTGTCTGATAAAACATTAAAAACTGTCTGTGGAGGTTGAGTCGTCGTGCAGTTCTTTTTTTGAAGTTCTACAAAGATACCGTTGGCGCGAATGTAGAATATGCAAGTTGCAGCAGCCGCGGGGACAGTGAATGTGCAAGCAGCCAGTGGTAAAGGAGTGATTGATTGGTCCAAGTGGTTGATTGCCTGCGTTTCCAGGCTAGCGGCACTGTGTGCAAAAAAATACTTTGGCCTAATGTCTGATGTTGGGTTACACAAAGCAAATCATCTACACAATTATTTTTTATTTTTATTTAATGACCGACAATTTAGTTGTAGGCTAATAATAATTTTGGCATAAGCCTTATTAGCGTTAGGCTATAGCCTGAAAGGTCTGATTTATGCACTGGTACAACAGTCATTGTTTTTTTTTTTTTTTTCACAATGACATTTGAGTTCATGATTTTAATGTTGATTTTTTGTGGCAGACTAAAGATTAATGACAGACTGTTGATCTTTGAATAAAAATATGTTTGGTTCAGGTTTGAAATTCATTTAAAAAATCACATGGAAACAAGATGTGGAACTTGATTATGTTGTTACCATGTTTGTTGACTGATCCTACTCACCTAAGTTGTTTGATGAACTCGTAAAAGGCGCGAGCGCGTGCGAGAAAAAATAAATAGAGCGGACGGATGTCACGCTAACAGGCTAGCGAATTACTAGCGTATTGTGCTAGCAATAACGATTAAGATTGAAGCTAGCGATGTCAGGTTAATGTGTGATGTTGAGTAAGCTATGTTTAGCAGTATAAACAACAAGGAATGATAGTAAATAATGATTAAAAACAGAGATATACGAAGCTTACAGACGCAAACCAATGCAACAGCAGCAGCAGGAGCAACAAGGCAGACAAGAGCAATCGCAATGGGTAACTCTGGTGAGAGCAGGAAGAGTCTGTCTTAAAAATAATAATAATAATACTACTTATTGAACCTTGCTGTATTAATGTGGCTCATGAAGTCCAGAATAATCCTTATGCTGCTTTAATAACTTGTACAAAACATTATTAATCAATAATGTCATAGTCCTCCACTCATAATCCAATCAAATGCAAAAGGAATAAAATCAAGTCCCTATTCCACTGTATTTTCTTTTTCACTCTGAAATATGTCACACTGCCAAAATTATATGCATTTTAGTTCTATGTGTGATATTTATTTTGTTTTTAAATACATTATTTTCATTATTATGGACCCTTTTCACATTTCCAGGGTTCTCTGAAGCAGAAATCGCCATAGTTGGGTAAACTTCTATAGTGGTGAATGGGAGGGACAGCAAATATAATTTTTTCCCTTTTGCTCTAATAGCTAAAGAAAAAAACTACGTTTCCACGACTTTCCAAAAGAGAAGAAAAAATAGAGAGACACTGATTACAACAGCCAGAAGAGAAAAAGATATCAAATTTGCCATCACTCCCTCGGCCATTGTATTAGAAACACCCGCACAGCAGCGTTAATTCTTTTTATTTGTCATTTACTGACAAGGTTGAATTATTATTATTATTAGAAAATAATGGACACGGCCGCGTAAAGTGAATTATTTTCTAATAATTAAATGGACTGGGAGTCAATATTTCGCTAGTAACAGAGGCTTGAGCCATTTATAGCAGTCTAATGCAGTTATTAAAGAGAGTGAGAGAGAGAGATTAAGCGGGTTTGAATTACTTGAGAGTCTGCGCATCTCAACGGTTCGGCACCAGCGTCTCTACAAATAGCAAAACTGTAAGTTTATTTGCTTCAAGTACAGCGCCGTTATTACGTGTAGCTTTTAAGTTGCAAAACTATTTTATTTATAAAATAATCAGAGCAGCACTGACAACACATTTCTGTGCAAGTGTGTGTCCTTACTGTATGTGTGAATTTGAATGGGAGAGAGAGAGTGGGAGAAACAGTATGTGCTTTCCATACATAATAAAACGTTATTTTGTGGCAAAATACATGGAAATAATTTGACGTTTTTATCCTTCTATATTTAATATAAGCTTAAGCTTGGTCAGTGTCATTGTGGGTTTTGGTTCTTTTGCTGTTGTAGGCTGTAAAGACCTTTGAAATAACTGAAATCTTTTTTCTCAAAAAAATTTAATTAAAAATTAAAAACATATAGTTGATACTAGATTTGTTGACTGAGGAAATGTCATCAAAATCTGTGAAAAAGGTTCCATTATTGTTGTTGTGTTTTTGCTGCTAAAACTTGATGTACAAGTACTAATTTTAAAAATTTCTCTGTCTTGTAGTACCTGGTGTCACTTATTGAGAGCAAATTTGGATGGATGTGCGTCTTCTATTTCTTCATAGTCATGGTAGGTAATTGTAATGGAACAGTGAAGCACTAAAGGCACATCTTTTCATTAGACAAAAACTATTCAGTGAACAGTGACTCATTTTTAATTGTCAAATTAAAGGTGAAGTGTAATTTGTGTAATTAGCATCAGACTGAATCATTAAAACAGGAAATGGACCAAAAATATGAATGACTCATCCTGAACCACACAGAATTGTGTCCAATCAAATGATCTCTAGAATAAGAATGTACCTCCCTTTAATACCATTTACCACTAACTAGCAAGCAGAAAATCATGCTTCATAATAGTAATGTAACAAAACCGTATCGGCTATACTTAAAAAAAAAAACTAAAGGAAGGGCACAATCTTTTTACTGTGTACAATCCAAACTTCCTGTTTCAATAGGAAATACATCAACACAAGAAAGAAAACTGTGCTTATTAAACCATTTCATGGATCTTTAAGTTTGTAAACGATTTGAACACTGCGTAAATGAGCATGATCTTCTCCTTAAATGTGCCATCTACTCTAAAGTCAGTGTTCTGAAAGCTGAGAAGACATTGAGCTGAGACTTTAACATTTGTCTTTCTCTCATCCACAGACAGGGTGCAGCGCGCTCTTCATCATTCCACTCCTCTTTCGTGAAATCCGCTCTTTATGCCGAGACAGTCAAGCTCGTACACACCAGCTCTGAAGTCATTCGGGTGACTTCTTTTGCCTGAATCTTCATTGAAAATCTGACATTTTGAAAATACAGACTTGCTTTTGTAGCACCTCTTATTTAAGTTTTTTTTCTCGAAAACAGAAACCTCACATTTAGTCTGGCTACTCTACATCAAGTAATTGTTCAGACAGGCAGCAATTCTGTGTTTATTTTTCCTGTATTCTAGTCTGATCAGCAAACAAGAATAAACCTATCCTCAAGTAATTTCATTTATGAAGACAGTGAATGTTGCTTAAGGTCTGTTTCTGTTTTATTTCTGTGTATTGCTGTGCTGTTTTTTTTTTTTTTTTTTTAACCATTTGTTTTTTAAATTCTAATTTTATAATTGTTAGAGGGCAGGACCCTCTTGTGTTTAATTCATGGTGGTTGTAGCCTGATTAAATTGTTGTACTGAATGGTTGCTTGAACTAAAGAAGTAGATTCATAGCATCATCATGGGGTTGCAATTTATGTGTTCAATTTGCACCAATTTTTAAATTCACACTGAAAACACTCAGTTACACTTTAGTATCACACATGTTAAGTGTATTATGGGATGTTTAAATGTAACACTACAGTTCAGCAATTTGATGTTTTGTTTCAACTGTTGGAACCTGTACAGGTATTGCTCGAATGTTTGAATTATGTGATCCATTGTTCCTGCATATACCTGTATATAAGTAATAATAAATTCAGGCAAACATCATGTCTTTATTGATTTAACACATTAGAGTCAATCATTTATTCAGTCAAGGACTGATTAACAGAGCTTGACTGTTTTTACTGAGCTGTATGTCAATGTCAGTAAAGTGCATATGCGTCTCTTATCATCTTGTCCTAAATTAGTTGTATTCACTGTAGTTATTGTTTATCTTCTTTTTTCAGTCAAGTGGCAACTGTTCAGTGGCAAACATTTTTGGCATCCAGTCAAAACTATCCCTTAAGAAACAAAAATATATGGGAATATACTGAAAAATGTGATATATTAGGTATATATATACAGTGGTGGACAGAATTAATGGCACCCCTGGTAAATATGATCAAAAATGGCTGTAAAAAAATAAATCTGCATTGTTTATCCTTTTGATCTTTCATTCAAAAAATTCGCAAAAATCTAACCTTTCATTGAAGTAAAAGAATTGAAAGTGTGGAGGAAATCACATTATGAAATAAATGTTTTTCTCCAAAACATGTCGGCTACAATTATTGGCACCCCTAGAATTTTTTACGAGTAAAATATCTCTGAAGTACATTCCCATTAATATTTACCTTTATTTAGCACACTAGGGTGACTAGGAACATGAAATTGTCTAGCTATGACTTCTTGTTTCACAGGAGTTTAAATATGACGAATACACAAAGGCCAAATTTCTTTAATCATCCATCACAATGAGTAAAACCAAAGAATATAGTTCTGATGTGCATCAAAAGATTGTTGAGCATCACAAAATAGAAAGTGGCTGTAAGAAAATAGCTAAAGAATTAAAAATCCTCATTTTGACCATCAGGGCAATAATTAAGAAGTTCCAATCAACTAAAGATGTTACGAATCTGCCAGGAAGAGAACGTGTGTCTATATTGTCTTAATGCACGGTGAGGAGGAAAGTTTGAGTGGCCAAAGACTCTCCAAGGATCACAGATGGAGAATTGCAGAGATTACTTGAGTCTTGTGGGTCGGAAAGCCTAAAAAAATTTATCAAACAACCCCTACATCACCACATGTTGTTTGGAAGGGTTTCAAGAAAAATCCTCCTCGCTCCTCCAAAAATAAACTCAGACATGACTGGAACTTCAAAAGGGACCAGATTCTATGGTCAGATGAAACAAAAAAAGGACTTTTTGGCAGAAAACCCACCAGATGTGTTTGGTGCAAACAGGGATAAAAAGTACCCCCTGCCTACGGTTAAATATACTGCTCGATCTTATATGTTGTGGGCCTGTTTTTTTGCTGGAGGTCCTGGACATCTTGTTCAGATACATGGTATTATGGATTCTAGCAAATACCAACAGATAAAAAATCAAAACCTGACTGCCTCTGCTAGAAATCTTATAATGGGCCGTGGTTGGATCTTCCATCAGGACAACAGTCCAAAACAAACATCAAAATCAACACAAAAATGGGTAACTGAGCACAAAATGAAGCTTCTGCCATGACCGTCCCAGTCCCCTAATCTGAACACTATAGAAAATGAGTGGGCTGAACTGAAGAGAAGAAGCACCAACATGAACTTGTGAATCTGAAGGATCTGGAGAGATTCTGCATGGAGGAATGGTCTCTGATCTCTAGTTATTCTCCAAACTCATCCGGCATTATAGAAGAAAACTCAGATCTGTTATCTTGGCAAAAGGAGGTTACAAAAAGTATTTAATAACAGGGAGCCAATAATTATGGCCAGCGTGTTTTGGAGAAAAGCATTTATTTTATAATGTGATTTACCCCCCACTTTCAATTATTTTACTTCAATGAAAGGTTAGATTTTTGCAAATTTTTTGAATGAAAGATCAAAAGGATAAACAATGCAGATTTATTTTTTACAGCCATTTTTGATCTTATTTACCAGGGGTGCCATTAATTCTGACCACCACTGTATATATATATACATTTCCATATATGGGAAACTGGTGCTCATATTTTCTAATATACTGTAATATATGCATCGACCATGTAGGGTTACATGTTCATACATGCAGTCCTGGACCACTAATGGTCTCTAAGATCAACTTAGGCTTACGATGCTTTTGGGAAACGCAGACCTGGTCAGAATTATTGGGACTACTGGTAAATATGAACGTAGTCGTCTGTGAAAATAAATCTGTATTGTTAATGTTTTTGACCTTTTATTCAAATAATTCACAAAAAAATTTAACCTTTTATTGAAGTAAAACAATTGAAGTCTCATTATGTAATACATGTATTACTCTAAATACATATTGGCCACAATTAATGGCACACTTTTATTCAATACTTTTTACAACCTCCCTTTGCCAAGAAAACAGCTCTGAGTTATCATTATAGGTAATTCCTGATGGATTTGGAGAGCACCTGACAAGAGATCAGAGAGCACTCCTTACAGAATCTCTAGAACCTACAAATTCCCAGGTCAATGTTGGTACACTGTTCTCTTCAGTTCAGATCAGGGGATTGGGATGAGACCCATTTTTGTGTTGATACTTGTTTTGAATCATTGTCTTAACCAGGGGCCTGTTTCAGAAAGGAGGTTCAACCAACTCTGGGTTAAAACTTGAAGTCTAAGTTGACTTACCCTGAGATGGGAAACTCTTAAGTTTTCGGTTACAGAACAGCTGAAATGAGTTAGTTCAATCAACGAACACATATTATTATTAAATATCGGCTCCGGCAGCGAAGGACAGAGAGTTATTTTTTAAATTTAAATTTTAATTACTGTTATAGGTGATGGTATATGTTACTGTATACAGTGATGGGTGTAATTAATTGCCAAGTAATCTAAATAATGTAATTTAATTAAAGGGATTACTCTTAATTCTTCTGTCATTTAAAGTAAAATCTGATGTAATTGCATTAGACTATAGAACAATTCTGTATATTTAACATACATTTTTAAAAGGTTTATTTTTAATATAACCTTCTCCCTCTACACACTTTGGTCAATTCAAGAATAATTCATGCAATTGTATATTGTTTATTTGAAAGCATTAAAAGTGCAGTTTCTTGTCTCTCCTTGTATTGTTCAAGTGGTTGAGGTTGATATGGGATTTAGTAATTAGTAATAAGTAGACCAATACTTTCTAAAGATAGTCATTATTACATTAATCTAATTACACTGTTGAAGATGTCATTTGTAGTTAGTAATTAATAACTATTTTAGAGTAACTTAGCCAACTGTTATAATATCAGAGGTGAAACTGGAAGAACAGTATGTTATTCAACCTAATTTTAATTTTCATGTAGGTGCAATCCTGCAGGTATTAAAAGAACATGGCAGCAGCTGAAAATTAAATATAAAAACATAATTCAATCAGGTAAGGCTTGAGCATATCATGGGTGTAGACTACCTGACTTTACAAACATTTGACATATTAAATAACTAAATAGCATCCAGTGTCTAGCAGTGCAGCAGCACTTTTTGGCTGAGGGAATTCCTGGAGGGACTTCAGAGCCAGTCACTCCCGAAGATCCAAGGGCCTTCATAAAATGTAAGAGGTTTACTATGTGTTATTTTTTTATATAGGCTATTTTTGATATTTCCATTTATTTTACTTTGGGTTGGGTTTTTTGTTGGTCCCAACAGATTCTGATGGTAATATCTGTTTTTTTGGAGCCTCCTGTCCCAACAGACCCCCAGGCAGTTGTAAGTAGCCTACTCAATACACCAGAAATTATGACAAATAGTGTTATAAAGTGTACTCAACCAAATGCTCATCTTCACGTGACAATCTGGGCCTCAGGTCAGGAAGCAGACAGACTGGCTAAACCGACCGTCTGCTAGCTGTCTCACGTCACCAAGGTCAGATAAATCCCATCACATAGAGCCTCTTTCACCTGGATATCATCATATAGAGTCTGTTCCCCGAATTAGGACATACAAAAAACTCCTAAACCCATTCAAGGGTAAAAATGTAATTGATGTTCAACAATTAAACAGATATAATACGGATGAACAAATGATAAAGCTCGGGTTGCTGAATATTTGATCCCTTACTTCAAAAGCACTCATTGTTAATGATATGATTACAGATTATAACCTAGATGTGCTGTGTTTGACAGAAACCTGGCTAAAACTAGACAATTATATTACTTTAAATGAATCCACCCCGCAAGATTACTGTTATAAACATGAACCTCGTCTGAAAGGCAAAGGGGGAGGTGTTGCTGTAATTTATAGTAATATCTTCAGAATTACTGAGAAGTCTTGTTTTAAATATAATTATTTTGAAGTGTTGTTGCTAAATGTAACACTATCTAGTGTAAATGATAAATCACGTTTAACATTTGTGCTGGCTACTGTATACAGGCCACCAGGGCACCATACAGACTTTATCAAAGAATTTGCTGATTTTCTATCAGAGTTAGTATTGGCTGCAGATAAAGTACTAATTGTTGGTGATTTTAATATACATGTAGATAACGAAAAAGATGCATTGGGATTGGCATTTAAAGACATTCTGAACTCTATTGGAGTTAGACAAAACGTGTCAGGACCTACTCATTGTCGTAATCATACTCTAGATCTAATATTATCACATGGAATAAATATTGATGCCGTTGAAATTCTGCAGCAGAGCGATGACATCTCAGATCATTATTTAGTCTCGTGTAAACTTCATTTAGCCAAGGCTGCAAAGCCGACTCCGTGTTACAAATATGTTAGACCTATCACTTCTGCCACTAAAGATTGCTTTATTAATAATCTTTCTGATCAGTTTCATCATCTCAGCATCCCAGATAGCTTAGAAGAACTAGATATTGCGACAGAAACTTTTAACTCTCTCTTTTCCAGCACTTTAGACACAGTTGCTCCTTTGCGCTTAAAGAAGATTAAAGAAAATAGTCCAACGCCATGGTACAACGAGCACACTCGGGCCCTTAAGAGAGCAGCCAGAAAAATGGAGCACAACTGGAAGAAAACAAAACTAGAGGTATTTCGCATTTAATGGAAAGAGAGTTCGATTGCATACAGAGAGGCCTTAAAAGCTGCCAGATCTGCTTATTTTTCAAACCTATTAGAAGAAAATAAACAAAACCCTAGGTATTTATTTGAAACAGGGGCTAAACTAACGAAAAATAAATCCTCAACCCCAGACGTTTCCAAGCAACACAGCAGTAATGACTTTATGAACTTCGTTACTAACAAGATTGATAATATCAGGGAGAAAATTATAACTATGCAACCATCTACTACAGTATCGCATCAGGCAGTGCATTGTAGTCTCCTTGAAGAAAAATTTGATTCATTCGTTGCTATAGGAGAGGAAGAATTTACTAAACTCGTTAAATCATCTAAATCGACAACATGTATGTTAGACCCTATACCGACTAAGCTACTGAAAGAGATGCTTCCAGAGGTCATAGATCCTCTTCTTAATATCATTAATTCATCTTTGTCACTAGGATATGTACCGAAAACTTTTAAGCTGGCTATGATTAAACCGCTTGTTAAAAAAACGCAACTTGATCGTACAGAATTATTCAATTATAGGCCGATCTCGAATCTACCTTTTCTGTCAAAGATACTAGAAAAGGCAATATCCTCACAACTATGTTCCTTTTTAGAAAGAAATGATATCTGTGAGGATTTCCAGTCTGGATTTAGACCGTACCATAGTACCGAGACAGCTCTCATTAGAGTCACAAATGATTTGCTCTTATCATTCGATCGTGGTTGTATCTCGCTATTAGTGTTACTCGATCTTAGTGCTGCATTTGACACTATCGACAACAACATTCTTTTAAATAGACTCGAAAATTATGTTGGCATTAGTGGAATTGCATTAGCATGGTTTAAATCATACTTATCTGACCATTATCAGTTTGTAGCAGTAAATGAAGAGATGTCTTATCGATCACAAGTTCAGTATGGCGTACCACAAGGCTCAGTACTAGGACCGTTGCTGTTCACTCTGTACGCTACCCTTGGGAGATATCATTAGGAAGCATGGCATTAGTTTTCACTGTTATGCCGATGATACTCAGCTCTATATTTCTTCACGCCCAGACGAAACTTACCAATTCACAAAATTAACGGAATGCATAGCTGATATAAAAAATTGGATGACTAGTAATTTCCTACAACTTAACTCTGAAAAAACAGAGATTCTATTTATTGGACAAAAAACTTCCTCACGTAATAACCTAGAATACTGTCTAACACCTGATGGCTGCTCTGTCAAGTCTTTGTCGTCGGTTAGGAAACTGGGTGTGCTCTTTGATACCAATCTTTCATTTGAAAGTCACGTGTCTAGTATCTGTAAAACCGCATTTTTCCATCTTAAAAGTATATCTAAATTACGCCATATGCTCTCATTGACAAATGCGGAACAATTAGTTCATGCGTTCATGACCTCAAGGCTAGATTATTGTAATGCTCTACTGAGTGGTTGCCCTACACGCTTAATAAACAAACTACAGCTAGTTCAAAACGCAGCAGCTCGAGTTCTTACTAGAACCAGGAAGTATGACCATATTAGCCTGGTTCTGTCAACACTGCATTGGCTGCCTATTAAACATCGCATACATTTTAAAATATTGCTGATTACTTCCAAAGCACTAAATGGTTTAGCTCCGCAGTACTTGAGCAAGCTCTTAAAGCATTACAGTCCTTTACGTCTATTGTGATCTCTAAATTCTGGCCAGTTGATAATACCTAGAATATCAAAATAGACTGCTGGCGGTAGATCCTTCTCCTATTTAGCACCAAAACTTTGGAACAGTCTTCCTACCATTGTCCGGGAAGCAGACACACTGTCAGTTCAAAGCCAGATTAAAGACACATCTCTTTGACCTAGCATACACATAATACATCATAGACTTCTATAATTCAATGTTAGGCTGCCAGAACCGGGAACACTTCCCATAAATCCTGATGTACTCGTTACATCATAAGAAGAATGGCATCTACGCTAATTTTAGTGTCTTTGTTTATCCCGAGGTTTTCCCGCAGCCTGCCGGATCCAGGCCGTATCCAGATCTGATGAAGGACTTGCGCCTGGACCCGATGACAATGCAGTGCTGAAGTGCCAACTAGTCTCTCCCTATGGAGGATCCCTTTACCACTCTACAGATAAAGCGTTGTCAGGAAATTCGTTTCGCGTACCTACCCCAAAGTGACAAAATAAAATAAAATTCTGTATCAAAATTTATAAGGAAAGACCAGTACTTTGTTTAGGCTTGGTTTGTAGGGAATTACAAACCTGCGCACATACTGTATATTCAAATGCACATAACTATAGAACCAATTCTTAATGCGCATGTGAACGCCATTGTCACAGTTCTGTTCTGTTTGAGTGTTTTTGTCACTGGTCACATGTCTTCCTTTGTTCTGTTTTCCCGCCACTTCTTGGTTTCCATGGTTACCCTCATTAGTTCATTTGTATCACCTGGTTCCTCGTTAGTCTTGTCAGCTGTGTCTTGTTTCCCTGATCTGTTCTCCCCTGTATTTAAGCCCTGAGTGTTTCAGTCTTCACTTGTCGGTCAATGTTGAATGTTAGGTTTTCACTGTTCTGAGCACACGTTCCCTTTTGTTTGTATTTGTTTAATATTGAGAATTAAAACCTTGGAATTCATAGTCTTCGTGTTCGTCTCCTACTTCATCCACCCAGGAAGCCTGACAGATTGACCGACCATAAAAAAGGAAAATATGGAGACATGGAGGCAGGCCTTTGTGGGAACCCGCCAAGCTGTGTTCAGGGGGACCCGTGGAGGTCACAGGGGAGGATGTGGGCGATATGGGGCCGGACACTTTCTCCAGAGCCAACATCTACGTGTCCAACCAGATCTTCACACCCAGTCCTATCCTCATCTCATCAGTTCAATCGAACCAATCTCCAGGGATGATGACTTCTCTGATCTCCCTCCTCTCATCAGTCCAGCCGAGCCTGCACTTCACGCCCGTCCAGCCGAGCCTGCACTTCACGCCAGTCCAGCCGAGCCCGCACTTCACGTCAGAGCTGCCGAGACCAAGGCAGTATGCGTCGTGCCCGCCGCCCCTGAGACTGTGAGCGTTATGCCCGCTGCGCCTGTGACAGACAGCGTCATGCCCGCAGAGCTTTTGTTTTCTTTTATTCCGTCGACCCTGAAGCTCCCTTCGCCGCTGGTTCCGTCCAGCTCAAAGCCTTCACCGCTGGTCCCGTCCAGCACAGAGCCCTCTTCATCACTGGTCCTGTCCAGTTCAGAGCCCTCTTCGCCGCTGGTTCCGCCCAGCTCAGAGCCCTCTTCGCCGCTGGTCCTGCCCAGCTCAAAGCCTTCTTCGCCGCTGGTCCCGCCCAGCTCAGAGCCCTCTTCGCCGCTGGTCCCGTCCAGCTCAGAGCCCTCTTCGCCGCTGGTCCCGCCCAGCTCAGAGCCCTCTTCGCCGCTGGTCCCGCCCAGCTCAGAGCCCTCTTCGCCGCTGGTCCCGCCCAGCTCAGAGCCCTCTTCGCCGCTGGTCCCGCCCAGCTCAGAGCCCTCTTCGCCGCTGGTTCCGCCCAGCTCAGAGCCCTCTTCGCCGCTGGTTCCGCCCAGCTCAGAGCCCTCTTCGCCGCTGGTTCCGCCCAGCTCAGAGCCCTCTTCGCCGCTGGTCCTGCCCAGCTCAGAGCCTTCTTCGCCGCTGGTCCTGCCCAGCTCAGAGCCTTCTTCGCCGCTGGTCCTGCCCAGCTCAGAGCCTTCTTCGCCGCTGGTCCTGTCCAGCTCAGAGCCTTCTTCGCCGCTGGTCCTGTCCAGCTCAGAGCTCTCTTCGTCGCTGGATCTGCCCAGCTCAAAGCCCTCACCGCTGGATCTGCCCAGCACAAAGCCCTCACCGCTGGATCTGCCCAGCACAAAGCCCTCACCGCTGGATCTGCCCAGCACCGAGCCCTCGTCGCTGGATCTGCCCAGCACCGAGCCCTCGTCGCTGGATCTGCCCAGCGCCGAGCCCTCGTCGCTGGATCTGCCCAGCGCCGAGCCCTCGTCGCTGGATCTGCCCAGCGCCGAGCCCTCGTCGCTGGATCTGCCCAGCGCCGAGCCCTCGTCGCTGGATCTGCCCAGCGCCGAGCCCTCGTCGCTGGATCTGCCCAGCGCCGAGCCCTCGTCGCTGGATCTGCCCAGCGCCGAGCCCTCGTCGCTGGATCTGCCCAGCCCTCGTCGCTGGATCTGCCCAGCGCCGAGCCCTCGTCGCTGGATCTGCCCAGCACCGAGCCCTCGTCGCTGCCCTGCCGGATCCAGGCCGTATCCAGATCTGATGAAGGACTTGCGCCTGGACCCGATGACAATGCAGTGCTGAAGTGCCAACTAGTCTCTCCCTATGGAGGATCCCTTTACCACTCTACAGATAAAGCGTTGTCAGGAAATTCGTTTCGCGTACCTACCCCAAAGTGACAAAATAAAATAAAATTCTGTATCAAAATTTATAAGGAAAGACCAGTACTTTGTTTAGGCTTGGTTTGTAGGGAATTACAAACCTGCGCACATACTGTATATTCAAATGCACATAACTATAGAACCAATTCTTAATGCGCATGTGAACGCCATTGTCACAGTTCTGTTCTGTTTGAGTGTTTTTGTCACTGGTCACATGTCTTCCTTTGTTCTGTTTTCCCGCCACTTCTTGGTTTCCATGGTTACCCTCATTAGTTCATTTGTATCACCTGGTTCCTCGTTAGTCTTGTCAGCTGTGTCTTGTTTCCCTGATCTGTTCTCCCCTGTATTTAAGCCCTGAGTGTTTCAGTCTTCACTTGTCGGTCAATGTTGAATGTTAGGTTTTCACTGTTCTGAGCACACGTTCCCTTTTGTTTGTATTTGTTTAATATTGAGAATTAAAACCTTGGAATTCATAGTCTTCGTGTTCGTCTCCTACTTCATCCACCCAGGAAGCCTGACAGATTGACCGACCATAAAAAAGGAAAATATGGAGACATGGAGGCAGGCCTTTGTGGGAACCCGCCAAGCTGTGTTCAGGGGGACCCGTGGAGGTCACAGGGGAGGATGTGGGCGATATGGGGCCGGACACTTTCTCCAGAGCCAACATCTACGTGTCCAACCAGATCTTCACACCCAGTCCTATCCTCATCTCATCAGTTCAATCGAACCAATCTCCAGGGATGATGACTTCTCTGATCTCCCTCCTCTCATCAGTCCAGCCGAGCCTGCACTTCACGCCCGTCCAGCCGAGCCTGCACTTCACGCCAGTCCAGCCGAGCCCGCACTTCACGTCAGAGCTGCCGAGACCAAGGCAGTATGCGTCGTGCCCGCCGCCCCTGAGACTGTGAGCGTTATGCCCGCTGCGCCTGTGACAGACAGCGTCATGCCCGCAGAGCTTTTGTTTTCTTTTATTCCGTCGACCCTGAAGCTCCCTTCGCCGCTGGTTCCGTCCAGCTCAAAGCCTTCACCGCTGGTCCCGTCCAGCACAGAGCCCTCTTCATCACTGGTCCTGTCCAGTTCAGAGCCCTCTTCGCCGCTGGTTCCGCCCAGCTCAGAGCCCTCTTCGCCGCTGGTCCTGCCCAGCTCAAAGCCTTCTTCGCCGCTGGTCCCGCCCAGCTCAGAGCCCTCTTCGCCGCTGGTCCCGTCCAGCTCAGAGCCCTCTTCGCCGCTGGTCCCGCCCAGCTCAGAGCCCTCTTCGCCGCTGGTCCCGCCCAGCTCAGAGCCCTCTTCGCCGCTGGTCCCGCCCAGCTCAGAGCCCTCTTCGCCGCTGGTCCCGCCCAGCTCAGAGCCCTCTTCGCCGCTGGTTCCGCCCAGCTCAGAGCCCTCTTCGCCGCTGGTTCCGCCCAGCTCAGAGCCCTCTTCGCCGCTGGTTCCGCCCAGCTCAGAGCCCTCTTCGCCGCTGGTCCTGCCCAGCTCAGAGCCTTCTTCGCCGCTGGTCCTGCCCAGCTCAGAGCCTTCTTCGCCGCTGGTCCTGCCCAGCTCAGAGCCTTCTTCGCCGCTGGTCCTGTCCAGCTCAGAGCCTTCTTCGCCGCTGGTCCTGTCCAGCTCAGAGCTCTCTTCGTCGCTGGATCTGCCCAGCTCAAAGCCCTCACCGCTGGATCTGCCCAGCACAAAGCCCTCACCGCTGGATCTGCCCAGCACAAAGCCCTCACCGCTGGATCTGCCCAGCACCGAGCCCTCGTCGCTGGATCTGCCCAGCGCCGAGCCCTCGTCGCTGGATCTGCCCAGCGCCGAGCCCTCGTCGCTGGATCTGCCCAGCGCCGAGCCCTCGTCGCTGGATCTGCCCAGCGCCGAGCCCTCGTCGCTGGATCTGCCCAGCGCCGAGCCCTCGTCGCTGGATCTGCCCAGCGCCGAGCCCTCGTCGCTGGATCTGCCCAGCGCCGAGCCCTCGTCGCTGGATCTGCCCAGCGCCGAGCCCTCGTCGCTGGATCTGCCCAGCCCTCGTCGCTGGATCTGCCCAGCGCCGAGCCCTCGTCGCTGGATCTGCCCAGCACCGAGCCCTCGTCGCTGCCCTGCACCGAGCCCTCTCTGGTACCCGGGACTTTTCCCAAGTATTTTTTGGGGGGGGGCCATAGGGCTCCGTCCTGGCCACTCAAGGGGCCATGGCCACCTGAGGGGTCCTCACCACCATGGCCACCTGAAGGGTCTTCACCACCATGGCCACCTGAAGGGTCTTCTCCGCCGTGGCCACCCGAAGGGTCTTCTCCGCCATGGCCACCCGAAGGGTCTTCTCCGCCGTGGCCACCCGAAGGGTCTTCTCCGCCGTGGCCACCCGAAGGGTCTTCACCGCCGTGGCCACCCGAAGGGTCGTCTCCGCCATGGCCACCTGAGGGGTCGTCTCCGCCATGGCCGCCCGAAGGGTCCGCACCGCCATGGCCACCCAAGGGGTCGTCTCCGCCATGGCCACCCAAGGGGTCTTCTCCGCCATGGCCGCCTGAAAGGCTGTCTTCGCCCTGGTCACCTGAACTGCCAGCTCCGCCCTGGAGGCTCCCTGTCCTGCCAAGCCACGCCCTTGTCAGCCTCCAGGGCGCCC
The DNA here is from genome assembly GCF_963993115.1 of Abramis brama. Lineage (NCBI taxonomy): Eukaryota > Metazoa > Chordata > Actinopteri > Cypriniformes > Leuciscidae > Abramis > Abramis brama. Next base: position 35,320,009 of record NC_139966.1, on the reverse strand, counting down.
ACCCTCCCACCCTATTTGTTGGTCTGTCTACGGCGCGAGGACGCGCCTACCGGGAGGGGGGAATTATGTCACAGTTCTGTTCTGTTTGAGTGTTTTTGTCACTGGTCACATGTCTTCCTTTGTTCTGTTTTCCCGCCACTCCTTGGTTTCCATGGTTACCCTCATTAGTTCATTTGTATCACCTGGTTCCTCGTTAGTCTTGTCAGCTGTGTCTTGTTTCCCTGATCTGTTCTCCCCTGTATTTAAGCCCTGAGTGTTTCAGTCTTCACTTGTCGGTCAATGTTTAATGTTAGGTAGTCTGTTCCTGAGCACACGCTCCCTGTTCCGTGTACCGTTGTTATTGAGAATTAAAACCTTTGATCCTTCATCTTCGTGTTCGCCTCCTACTTCATCATCCACCCAGAAGCCTGACAGACATCAGCGTTTCTCACAGGTTCACGTTTAAAGTCCGCGTAGAGAGAATGGTGTCATCTTAGCGGCCCCTAATTTAATAACAAAGGATCGTTGCGACGGAAGTGAATCAATCAAAACTAACTTTAGCTGAAAAATAACTTTATTAAAGAACCGCTATGAAGCCAAAACAATCTCTGTTACCATAAATTATACGTTTATCTCTGTAAAGCTGCTTTGAAACAATCTACATTGTTAAAAGCGCTATATAAATGAGGATGACCTGACTTGACTTGGGGATAAAGAGTTTCTGCTGCCACAGAGAGGCCTACAGAGGTAATGTTAATATTATGTCTACACATCAAACAATCTACACATTCAGATTTTTTTCACATTTTTATGTGGAGTAGCCTATAGAATCTAAGTTTAAATCTAAGTATAAGCGGGTATTCTTATCTCTCCCCCCGCCTCCAGAGTGTGGAAGAACAGCAGGAGGAGGGTCCATCAACTTCTGTTGCACAGATGAACACAGTTCAGTGTTTTTCAGTAAATGCCAGTTTAATTCTGTAGAATTTGTTTAGAACTACATTATGTAATTCTAATCTACTACTGTATTTTCAGTTGCCAGTTAAGGAGTTATATAGACTTCATCTTATTAAAAAATAGAAAAAAACAGCAGTAAAAACAGCAATGAATAAATTTACAGAAATAATGAATGAGGTGTTTAAACACCGCTTCCTCTTTAAAACAGGGGAGGAGACCAAAAGAAACTCTGGGTTTACCGAAGAAAACCTGCTCCTGACCAGGTTAGGTTCACAGAGTAAGTTACCATGGTAACTGACTCTGAGTATAAGTTACCTCTCTTTCAGAAACGGGCATGACTTACTCTGCTTTCTCAGGTTTGACATACCTCCCATTCTGAAACAGAAAACCCAGAGTTTCCCTCAGAAACCCAGAGTTTCCCTAAAATCTTACTTGCCCCGCTCTGTGTGGGCCTCAAACCCGGGTCTCCGGCGTGAGAGTCATGCGCTCTAACAAGGAGGTTAAAGACTGCAGCCTCTAGCGTCTACCGCTAGATTGCCTATTGAGATCAGAGGAGTGAGGTAAGGTTTACTCGCACAATGACTACTAGCTGGTCTCCGTTACACTCACCCCCCTAAACCTCACTCCCATCCGGGTCACGGCACCAATGTAACCCCTCCACCCGGGTCCTACTTGCCCCGCTCTGTGCGGGCCTCAAACCTGGGTCTCCGGCGTGAGAGTCAGGTGCTCTAACAAGCTAAAGACTGCAGCCTCTAGCGTCTGTCGCTAGAGCGCCTATTGAGATCAGAAGAGTGAGGTTTACTCGCACAGCAACTTCTAGCTGTCCTCTGTTATATATATGCATTGAGGGAAAAAAATAAATAATGATGTACTAAACACAAACTAAACAAAATTTAACAGCAGTATCAAATTTCAAATGATTTGACCCTTCAAAATCTGTAAATTGAGAAAAATGTAAAGAAAAATTAACAACTCAAAAAACAAAGCACATCACATTCAGTGTTGGAAATTTCCCTTTTAGATGACCAGTTTCTTCTCTTATTTCACCAGTATTATATTTGTGCAGTTACCACTTATTTAATCCCTGTATGAATACTCTTAATTTGTAGCTTTCTTTCCTACTTATTTATTTTATTTTATTTTTGAAATGTTCAGGTAAATAATACACACAAATTAATAGAATCAGCTAAATCAAATCTCACATATCGATGAACACATCACATGAACAGTGAATACAATTCTAAATGTCCATACACTGCAAATGAGTTATGGAAGTCTCCATGGAAATGGGAGGATCAGTAGATAACATCTTTTTTTAAGTGCTCAGTTCATTCAGTAAGCAAACATTTAAATGTTCTGTCCAAGAAAACTCAAAGAGATGTATCCAACCAGTTTATCTGACGTGAAGCCAAGAAATTTCAACCCATTCTGCTCTTTGGGTGGCCCGCCATCTGTTCCAGCCATCTGTTTATCTCCTCGAATACGCAGTCCAGCATCAGCGATTCGATTAACTCGAACACAGTCCGCAAAAGCACAAAAAAATTCGGCCTGCACATAACCAGACCGCACACTCACATTAAATCATAAGCATCGTTCATTTAACAACTCAACAGATCACAAGATCAGTTGTTAACCATCAAGTGATATTACAAACATAAAACAACACATTATTCAATCTGAATATTGAACTCACCAATTCCCTTGTAAACAACTCATTTAATATGTTGTTTTCCCTTGTGTGATGCAGCTGAAAGTTGATCAATTCAATCTCAAAGTATATAACTTGGTACAAAACTCCCTCAAAATGGCAAATCTCATTCATTATATATTTCTAAACAATTCAGGTCTTGGTTTAACTAATAATTTCTCTAAAATTCTTCTTTTTCAGGGTTCTCTGCAGAAAAAGTTCAACCAAATTGTCTCCGTCTAACTTGTGGATGGAGTAACCATTAGTGAATCAACCTAATTGGTTGATGTACCTCTACAGTGTGATTTCATTTCACTGGGAAAGGTTTTCCGCAGTATGTCCTAATTATATTAAAATTAATATAATTTTGATATTATTGCATTTCGTAAAACTAAAACATTTATTTGATCAACTAGGAGTTTTTCATTCATTACTTTTTTTTGGAACTGTTAACTGTTCGCTGTTAATTTGGTCCTATTTTGGCCCTGGGCTACACTCTCCCCCTTTTAACGTGCAATTCCCTTTGCAGATCATCAATGATTTCAAAATTGGTTGTCCACATGAGTGACATTTTGAAATAACTCTACCAGTACCATATTAAGACCTTGGAGAAGGGACTGAACAATTGTTACAACAGGATTTCCCAATTCAGGGTAAGTCAGTATCTTTGGTTTTTCTCTTCGTCTTGAAGATCTCCTCACTTCATGCTAATGTTATTCTGTTGCAGGTTCAACTACAGCTCCCTTATTCAGCTCTTGGCCACTTGAACTTACCTCTTGCCAAGGTCCTCCTTCACTCCGAATTAATGTAACTCCTGACTCTCTTTGCATATTCAAGGTAGGTGAACTACTTGGTTCATTGACTTTTCCTTCCACAGGTTGGACTTTGGGACTCGCAGGTAAATTATTTCTCACAGAAGGTTACTGTAAGTCATCTGCAGTGCCTTGATTTACCAGCAGACTGGTGTCAGATGTAGCTTCATTTGCATTGTACTCCACAAATCCTGTATAGAACAGTCTGACAAAGGACTCGTCAACAATGTCAAACACAGGTCGATAACAATAGACAACCTCCTCTTCCTCAGAAGTCTCGCCCGCCGTGATCTCTATGTAATGTTCGAATGGGTCCAGCTTGGATCTCAGGACATACCTTAAAGACAGGTAGGTCACCACTTTGACTCACCACTACATAAACCGCTCCCTCCCATTTGACTGCAAGTTTTTTTTTTTCCTCATTTGCATACATTCCTTACTAGAACTCTGTTACACGTTGGTCATATCGAGTTTTGCTTCGGCCTGCCATTTTCCTTGAATTCTCCATTGCTATTTTGAAACTTTCCTCAAGATTAGATTTGAGGTTCTTTATGTATTGGAAGTGTGGCACTTCGCCCTTGCTCTTCGGAGGCAACTGTGATGGATTTTTAATAGATAAGATAGTAAACTATCTTTTAAACTAACCATGATTCTAACAGTTCTAACATATAAACCTTACTTCCCCTTTTAGGTCTAACATTCTAACACAATGTACTAAGACGTTCTGTTCTTTGGCTAAATGTATGTTTCCCCTTTGGCTAAAACTCGTGACTTTGGTTGTGCGAGTGTAAAAATAACAAATATGGGAAATGAAACTAGACAGATGTCTAAACTTGAAACCTTGTGATTATGAAGTAATCATTTTGCTTCTACCTAGTAACAAGAGGGTTTGCATATAAAGAACCAATCAAATTGTTGGGAAATTATGTAATGTATCAAGTAATTTTTGCCATGCTCCTTTTCTATAAAAACTGTTGTATTCATGTTCGCTGGTGGGATTCTCTCTAAAATTTGACTGAGATCCTTCGGCCGTGCTTCTTCTTGGGGGAGATTCTCTGAGAACTGCTCGGGAAAACTCTCCCGGCTGTGATTAAAGCATTTAGAGGACATTTGCTGAAGTCTGTCTATTATTGCTTGCGCAGCAAGTTAGTTAAGGGAACAAGTTAGGGTAAGGAACTCAAAGCCAGTTGTCGACTGTAGATGCAAGAGCTAGAGTATAAAGATTATTGGGTGTCGATTGTAGATGCCCCAAATATAAATATTAAGTGTCAGCTGTAGACGCTTGGGTGTCGACTGGAGATGCCCCAGGTAAATTTATTTATTAAGTGTCGACTGTAGACGCTTGGGTGTCGACAGAGATGCCACAGGTAATTAGGTTCCAGGTACGTAGTTAGGTTCCAGGTACGTAGTTAGGTTTAGGGAAAAATCTACCACACAACCCAGAGGCTAAATCATCTAGGATGTCTAGGATGGCGTCTAGGAGTCTAGGATGGAGTCCGAACATTAGTTTGTAGGGGCTAAAACCACTGGTTTCATTCCGGGTGCAATTGTATGTGTGAACTAGGTGAAGGATTCTGGAATCCACTGCTGCTTCAACGTATATCGAATGAGTGATTTTAATCAAGGTATTAATCAATATTTTTCATTCTAAATATCAAATGAGTAGAATGACTTCTCTAAGCTTATGAGATTTTACTTCATTATAGAAGTTACCAGTGTGATTACTGAAATGTTCTTTTCATGTATTCTCTAATGTCTGTATTTGATATCTGAGAGGTGACTGAGGGTCTGGTCAGGAATGCAGTAACAGTGCTTGCTCATTTAGCCCGGCTTCCAGAGATCAAATATGGACTTGTTTTGTTTGAGAAAGGTCTTCAACATGTGTTTTTTCATTAAAAAATATTTTTGAACATTGAACACATTGGGCCCTATTTTAACGATCTGAAACGCAAGTGTCAAAGCGCAAAGCGCAAGTAACTTTGTGGGCGGGTCTTGGCGCTGTTGCTATTTTCCCAGCGGGATAAATGACTCTTGCGCCAGGCGCAAATCTAAAATGGGTTGGTCTGAAGTAGCTTCATTATTCATAGGTGTGGTTTGGGCGTAACGTGAAATAAACCAATCAGAGCGTCATCTCACATTCCCTTTAAGAGCAGACGCGCTTTGTTCTAAAGCGGATTCCTATTATAACGGCGTATTTGCCAGACGTGCGCCAGGAGCGGTTCACAGCCAAGGAGAGCAACGCTCTCGTCAGGGACGTTGGGGATGGAGAAACCCACCCAAATTAACTTCGGTTAAAAAGGTGTATGATAATTTGGGTAAATGTGTAAGCTAGATGTATGCTTTTATAATAAATTGTCTATCTATCTATCTATCTATCTATCTATCTATCTATCTATCTATCTATCTATCTATCTATCTATCATAATAATGTATGATTTGCAAAAATGAAAACTGCTGCTTCTGTGTAGATGAGAGAATCAAAGTGTATGCGCGTTGTGCACACGCTACATTGATTATGGCCAAGCATGCGCCCTTAAAATAGCATCTGAATAACATGCGCAACGCGCCACTGACTTTAAACTATTTTTTCCTGGTTAGTGGCGCAATTGTTTTCTAAACCTGCAAAATAGCATGAAGGAACGTTTGCGCCGGAACACGCCTCCTTTTTTGCGCTGAACCGCCCAGGGAGCGCAAGTTCATTCCCTAGTTTAGCGACGTGCTTCTGTGGAGGGAAAAGCGCGCTTTGCGCGGGTGCAAAATAGGAATGATACATGCGTCAGTGTAAAAAGTCAATTGCGCTGGGTGCAAGATAGGGCCCATTATTTCTTCATTAAAGCATTTACTTAAGTATTACATAGTATTATATTACAGTGTCCTCTCACTAAGAGAAAGAACATGTTATCTGGATGTTTTGGGAAGAGTCTCCTGTTGATAGAGCTGACCGAATCAACCTTTAAGAAGCTGTGTGTGTTAGTATTCTTGGTTACAGGTTAAGGAACAAGTGGCATTATTGGAGATTGACTGACTTGTTTTCTTCGACATGCTGGTGCCTAGACACAGTCTTGTGAACTCGGAGGGCCACTCGTACCTAACTTAGGGTCCCGTTGGCAGCTGTACAGACTATGGAGATGTGCTACTGCCTATTAGTCCAAATGGAAATTTACCATGTTTATCTATTTCTTAGCCAATCAGAATCATTCAACCTGAAAGTAATGATGTAGGTTAGACCTTGACGATGGGTATAATTATTGTGATCTTTGTAACTGTAAGGGGGGCGGCCTACAAACTGATGAAACTGCAAACTATCTTCAGTAACTTTTCTTTAATTTATTATAATTCTGACTCTTGGTTTAAATTGACTGCACTTCTAACTCCTGGTCTTTATTAATTATATCTGGTCCTTGTGTCTTTAACTAACTGTAAATTTCCTAACAGTTAATGGAGGAGAGTGCACGGGCAATTATTCTTCGGTGATATCCGTGGCTAATCAACAAACAAGGAAGGAAATTTTACTTTTATTTTTGTAGTACTGTCTGTGTGGAAGAGGTTGAGAGAAGGGGGAGTGATAGTTTCACTCAGAAGTGAGTGGATATACACAAGGACCAGCGGGGTGCTGGGTGGCATTGGGTAATGATGTACTAAAGTCATTTGTAACACAACAGACACACTGAGTGGAAGAACGAAGGGCCTGTAGTGAGTACAGGCCGTGCATAGGGTGTAGGCACCCCCACTAGAGCAAAGTGTAAAGACACTTAGAGTAAAGTAAAATCAGTGTAATAACCTTAGTGTAAAATCGTGAACCTGACTCTCGATTTCTCTCCCCTTTCAGATAGTGGTACCCTGAACTAAGTGATTCAGGCAGGTATGGATTTAGGTATTAGATGAGCTAAATAAAATAAATAGAAATAGGGTTGTTTGCCAGGGATGTATCTGGAATGATCCTGAGAAAAATAAAAGTTGTGACCCAAAATTGGCTTGGACCAGTATATGTAACGCTGTGATTTTAAGTATACTTTGCAGTTTCATCACGTAGAAGCCAAGCTGTGTTCAGAGTTTGCCGCCTCCATCTCTGCTGTTATAACTTCAGATGAGTTTTAACCGTGACTAAGATATGGCTGACAAATTGAGTAACTTGATCAGTCCTGATACAAACAATGAGACAGATGAGAGCAAACACTGTAAGCAGCTTTGCTCTGAAAGCCCTCATTTCAAAGAAATTTGCAGAAATTATTAAGAAAATGGTTAGTCAGGGTTTTGATTCTGATTGGAAAGTTAAACAACAACTTGACTGGCTACAAACAAAGAACAAAGAAAGAAATGATAATTTCTAGCCATTTGTGCTTATTAATGGATTTGTAAAATGGGTGGGGCACCATTAACCCACAAAGGAAAAATACCAGAAGTAACAGAGGGATGGTACAATTTGATTACCAAATGTGATGTTTTTGAAAAAGCAGATAGCACAATGAATTGTAAGTCATTGCCTGTTATATCTGCCCCCAAGCTCTCTTCTCAGACTGTTCAAGCAGCTGCCGCTTTGGGCACCGCCCCACAGACTGAGAACCAGACTGAAGCACGTAGGGTGCTGATGAGGCTGGCACTTCAGGGATACGTCATGGATGGGTGTAGGTGCAGGTCCACCATCTGATCTGGATACGGCCGGGGTCCAGCTGACTTCAGTAAACAGGGAGAGACTGGTTTGGACTTCAGGACTGTGTTGTCATCATGTCCAGGCACAGGTCCTTCATCGGATCTGGATACGGCCTGGATCCGGTGGACTGCGGTAAACCTCGGATAAACAGAGAGACTAATATTAGCGTAGACACCATTCTTATGATGTAACGAGTACATCAGGATTTATGGGAAGTGTTTCCGGTTCCGGCTGACCTAAACTATGCAGCCTAATATTGAATTATAGAAGTCTATAATGTGTTATGTGTAAACTAGGCCAAAGAGATGAGTTTTTAGTCTAGCTTTGAACTGACAGAGTGTGTCTGCTTCCCGGACAATATTAGGAAGACTGTTCCAAAGTTTTGGTGCTAAATAGGAAAAGGATCTACCGCCAGCAGTCTATTTTGATATTCTAGGTATTATCAACTGGCCGGAATTTTGAGATCGCAATAGACGTGAAGGACTATAATGCGTTAAGAGCTCGCTCAAGTACAGCAGAGCTAAACCATTTAGTGCTTTGTAAGTAATCAGCAATATTTTAAAATTTATACGATATGTTTAATAGGGAGCCAATGCAGTGTTGACAGAACTGAGCTAATATGGTCATACTTACTGGTTCTGGTAAGAACTCGAGCTGCTGCATTTTGGACTAGCTGTAATTTGTTTATTAAGCGTATTACAATAATCTAGCCTTGATGTCATGAACACATGAACTAATTGTTCTGCATTTGTCAATAAGAGCATATGACGTATTTTAGATATATTTTTAAGATGGAAAAATGCGGTTTTACAGATACTAGACACGTGACTTTCAAATGAAAGATTGGTATCAAAGAGCACACCCAGGTTTCTAACCGACGACGAAGACTTGACAGTGCAGCCATCAAGTGTTAGACAGTATTCTAGGTTATTACGTGAGGAAGTTTTTTGTCCAATAATTTGAATCTCTGTTTTTTCAGAATTTAGTAGTAGGAAATTACTATAGTCATCCAGTTTTTTATATCAGCTATGCATTCTGTTAATTTTGTGAATTGGTAAGTTTCGTCAGGGCGTGAATAAATATAGAGCTGAGTATCATCAGCATAACAGTGAAACTAATACCATGTGTTCCTAATGATATCTCCTAAGGGTAGCATGTACAGAATGAACAGCAACGGTCCTAGTATTGAGCCTTGTGGTACACCATACTGAACTTGTGATCGATGAGACATCTCTTCATTTACTGCTACAAACTGATAACGGTCAGATAAGTATGATTTAAACCATGCTAATGCAATTCCACTAATGCCAACATAATTTTCGAGTCTATTTAAAAGAATGTTGTGGTCAATAGTATCAAATGGCAGCACTAAGATCGAGTAACACTAATAGCGAGATACAACCACGATCGGATGATAAGAGCAAATCATTTGTAACTCTAATGAGAGCTGTCTCAGTACTATGGTACGGTCTAAATCCTGATTGAAAATCCTCGCAGATATCATTTCTTTCTAAAAAGAGACATAGTTGTGAGGATACCGCCTTTTCTAGTATCTTTGACAGAAAAGGTAGATTCGAGATCGGCCTGTAATTGACTAATTCTGTACGATCAAGTTGCGTTTTTTTAACAAGCGGTTTAATCATAGCAAGCTTAAACGTTTTTGGTACATATCCTAATGACAAAGATGAATTAATGATATTAAGAAGAGGATCTATGACCTCTGGAAGCATCTCTTTCAGTAGCTTAGTTGGTATAGGTTCTAACATACATGTTGTTGATTTAGATGATTTAATGAGTTTAGCGAATTCTTCCTCTTCTATAGCAATGAATGAATCAAACTTTTCCTTAGGGAGACTACAATGCACTGCCTGATGCGATACTATAGTAGACGGTTGCATAGTTATAATTGTCTCGCTGATATTATCAATCTTATGAGTGAAGTTCATAAAGTCATTACTGCTGTGCTGCTTGGAAACTTCTGGGCTTGAAGCTTTATTTTTCATTAGTTTAGCAACTGTTTCAAATAAATACCTAGGGTTTTGTTTATTTTCTTCTAATAGGGTTGAAAAATAAGCAGATACAGAGAGGCCTTTTAAGGCAATCCTGTTATGCAATCGAGCTCTCTTTCCATGAAATGCGAAATACCTCTAGTTTTGTTTTCTTCCAGTTGCGCTCCATTTTTCTGGCTGCTCTCTTAAGGGCCAGAGTGTGCTCGTTGTACCACGGCATTGGACTATTTTCTTTAATCTTAAGAGTACAAGTAAAGGTACAACAGTCTGTAAAAAAAGACTACAGTATGTAACAAAATAACATAAAAATAATAAAAATAGTGACCAGCATCATAGCCTTATCATCATATTTTTGTTCTTGAACTCTTTGTGCCCCCCTTTTCTCTCTGTTAGAGAACTCTGTAACATACATGCTTATTGACTATTTAGAGAAGTAAAATTAAGCTTTGAGTCTATATTTGTATGGATGACTCCAATGCTATATTTTCTGAATGTCATAATCATTTGTTAACAAACAAGTATTCATTACTTCAATGAGCTCATTGTATTTGCATTAAATTACTACATTGTTTAAATTAATTCATTTTAGTTAACTGTGATTTTGTATTTGTACATTTCTGAAATACAGTTACCTGATTGCAGAACACTCTAAATTGTAATATGGACTCATTTGAAATTATGTGCATTGTGAAAAGCGCTATACAAATAATGTGAATTGAACTGAATTATTAAAAACGCAGAATGAATCAATAGCATGCATTTCAATCAATAGAATTGTAGAATTAGAATAGAATATAATTCATTCTGCATTTTTATTAGGAGTCATCCATACAAATATAGACTGAAAGCCTAATTGTACTTTATCTCTGGTCTTAAATTAATTTGGGATTCCCCTTGGTTGACCAATCGAGTCTATGTACAGACCTTTTCTAAATTTTTTTTATTATGTTATGCCAGTATTACAGATATAAGGCGACCAACATTACTTCTCTTATAATAGCTTTGGATTGGCCATGCCGTGGTTTCCCATGTACACTTATCTAAAGTAACATTAAATTAAAACAGAGGTAAGATACACCGAAATTTAGATTGGTCAAGCAGCATTTGCTGTTCTAAATGGAAATTCACTTCTTGCCTTTGCAAACCAAGTACACTTGAATTGATGCCAAATATTAGTCGTCACTAATCTGACGCAAAACTTGCGGGAACATATGAATCTGTTTAATCTACTTGGGAAAACAATTTCAGAGTCAGTGAGAATAAAATCAAATATAACAATTTATTTGTCACGGTTCATGAATTCACAGACTCTTTCTTGCTGTGTTGTTGTGTGTGTGTGGTCGCTGATCACCACTCTGATCATCGGTGCCAGCTGAAGCTAATCAGCGGCGCCTACTTATACTCACATTTTCATTGTGTTTGTCAGATCGTTGTGGATGTTTTCCCAGTGTTGTTGTTGTCTCCTGCCTGCTTCCGAGTTCCCTGAGTTTCTCGGTAGAATTAGTGGACCAGTCCAGTCGCTCTGCCTTCTTCTACTGAGGATATTTATCTTCGAGTTCCTGAGTCTGTTCTGAGTTCGTGTTTGGACTGCCTTCGTTTCTTCGCCCACCACGGAGGATCGGGTTGCTCATCAGCGTCCATGCGCTGCCAAGAGAGACTGTTTCCGGGCACTTGCTTCACCAGACTGTTCACTGCAATATTACCATCCTGTTCTCAATAAACATCATTTTACTTGCAATAGAAAACGCTGTTTTACTATGCGTCACAGAACGATCTGACCAATCATGGATTCAGCGAGTACACCTGGTTTGGGTGAGTTCCTTTCCCGAAGCATAGCTCGGATGGATCAACAGGAGGAGAACATGGCCGTTACTGGTCGCGGAGTGCAAGCCTTGGTAGCACAGGTGTCCAAACTAACCCAGCAGCTTCAACAACTTGTGGGTCCCGCTGCGCCACCCTGCCTGTTCCCCTCACTCTTCCAACACCCAGCCGTCAACCAGAGCCACGTTTGCCTACTCCAGAGTCTTATTCGGGTGAGCCAAATTTTTGCAGAGCATTTTTGACCAAGTGCTTGATGTTTTTCTCTCTTTTGCCACAAACATTCAGTACTGAACAGTCTAAGGTGGCGTTCGTGCTGACGCTGTTGTCAGGATATACGGCTCTGTGGGGAACGGCGGTGTGAGAGAATCAACATCAGTGCTGTTCATCGTTCCAGGCACTCTCTGAGGAGATGAAGATGGTGTTTAATCGGGCGGAGAGGCGGCGCGACAACTCACGGATCTTCGCCAAGGTAACAAGGTCTCCGATTACTTGATTGAGTTTCGTACTCTTGCTGCCGAGTGCCTTTGGAATGAGGAAGCGCAGTGGGTTGACTGACCGTATACAGAGGGAGATATACACTCTGGATCTTCCCAAGAACTTGGATGGACTTATTGAGCTGGCTCTATGGGTGGACTCTCATCTACGTCGCCTGGAGCAGCGAACATGTATGACCTTGGTCCCCGGGAGTTTCGAAAGTCCTCAAACCAGCGGCAGCGATACGGTCAGCCCCATCTTCGATCATGAACCCATGCAGGTGGGTAGAGCTTGGCTTTCCTGGGAGGAGAGAGAAAGACGGAGATCCAGGGGACTGTGCCTCCACTGTGGCGGAGCTGGTCACTTCCTGAACACCTGTCCTGTAAAAGACCGGGTCCGGCAGTAAGTATGAAGCTACTGTTGGGCAGGATCTCCATGGAAAAGACCTCATCTTCAACTCTCCTCCCGGTCTTTCTGGCAACCCGGTCCCACCATTGCCAAGCCTTACTGGACTCTGGAGCCGAAGGAAATTTCATGGACTTGACCTTTGCCCGTAAACTCCAGATTCCCATCACATCACTCACGAACAGGATTTCTGTTAATGCACTTAATGGTCAAGAACTTCCCACCATATCTCTCACTACTGGCCGTTTGACACTCATCACATCAGGCAATCATACTGAAGAACTTTCATTTCTTCTTCTGGACTCCCCTCTGGTTCCCATAGTCCTCGGTCATCCCTGGCTCATGCAGCACAGTCCTAGGGTTGACTGGGGTCACAATTCTGTGTCGGCTTGGAGCACTCAATGTTATGCGTCTTGTCTTGTGTCTGCTTGTTTGTCTGTGTCTGGTTCTGTGTTGCAGGAGGAGTCTGTGAATTTGTCAAACGTGCCCGCAGAGTACCTCGACCTGAAGGAAGTGTTCAGTAAGTCCCGGGCTGCTTCTCTTCCTCTGCATCGTCCCTATGACTGTGCTATAGATCTACTGCCAGGTACGTCTCCGCCTAAGGGCAAATTATACTCTATTTCTGCTCCAGAGAGGGAGGCCATGGAGAAATATATTTCTGATACTCTAGCAGCCGGGCTCATCCGTTCTTCCTCTTCTCCAGCGGGGGCGGGGTTCTTTTTTGTGGGGAAGAAGGATGGCTCTCTGCGACCGTGTATTGATTACCGAGGGCTGAACAACATCACGGTAAAGAATACTTTATACCGTTACACGGTAAAGAATAAGAATACCGTTGATGTCTTCAACCTTCGAGCGGTTGCAGGGAGCATCCGTCTTCACAAAATTGGATTTACGTAATGCTTATCATTTGGTCCGTATACGGGAGGGGGATGAGTGGAAAACCGCTTTTAATACCCCCAGGGGCCATTTTGAATACTTGGTCATGCCTTTTGGACTGTCCAACTCCCCTGCGGTTTTTCAGGCACTCGTCAATGACGTGCTGAGAGATATGGTTGACCAGTTCATATATGTTTATCTGGATGACATATTGATATTTTCATCTTCTCTCCAGGAACACGTTCAGCACATCAGACGAGTGCTTCAGAGGTTGCTAGAGAATGGGCTTTTTGTCAAGGCGGAGAAATGAGCTTTTCATGCACAGTCTGTTCCTTTCCTAGGGTACATCATCTCGTCTGAGGATCATCTTCTCGCATGGATCCCGCCAAGGTTAAGGCTGTGGTTGATTGGCCAGTCCCAGATTCCTGTAAGGCCCTACAGAGTTTTCTGGGGTTTGCCAATTTCTATCGAAGCTGCATTTTCCAAACTTAAAAGCCGCTTTGTTTCGCCTCCCATTATGATAGCCCCTGATCCGTCACGTCAGATCGTGGTGGAGGTCAACGTGTCAGAGGTGGGGGTACGTGCGGTTCTTTCCCAGCGCTCTTCCACGGACGACAAGATGCATCCTTGCACGTTTTTTTCCCATCGTCTATCATCTGCCGAACGTAACTATGACATAGGTAACAGAGAGTTGTTGGCGGGCGGTCAAGTTAGCGTTGGAGTAGTGGCGTCATTAGTTAGAAGGGTCGGGGGTACCCTTTGTCGTTTGGACCGACCACAAGAACTTGGAATATATCAGATTCTCCAAAAGACTTAACTCCAGGCAAGCTCGGTGGGCACTTTTTTCCGGCTGTTTTGATTTTGTTCTTTCGTACCGCCCGGGTTCCAAAAACATCAAACCCGATGCTTTGTCTCGCATTTTTGATCGCTCCGAACGCCCGTCCACTCCAGAGTGCATTTTACCTGAGAGACTCATTGTCTCCACACTCACATGGGAGGTCGAGTCGAGGGTCAACACAGCCTTAGAAGGGGTAATGCCTCCGCCCGATTGTCCACCGAGTCGATAGTTTGTGCCGGAGGGACTACGGTCCGACGTTATTCGATGGGGGTCATTGTTCCAACATAGCTTGTCATCCAGGAGTAAACCATACCAGTTTTTTGGTCAGGCAAAGATTCTGGTGGCCAATAACACAGTAGCTCGCGACATTCGTTTTGGCTTGCTCGGTTTGTGCCACTGGTAAGACTTCTAATCGACCCCCAGATAGGTTACTCCAACCGCTGTCTGTCCCTTCGAGACCCTGGTCCTATATAGCGCTAGATTTTATCACCGCCCTCCTGCCCTCCCAAGGCAAGACGGTCGTTTTGACCATAGTGGACCGGTTCTTGAAGGAGGCTCATTTTATTCCCTTGCCCAAATTACCCTCTGCCATGGAGACAGCGGTGACTGTCGTAGATCACGTCTTTCACTTGCATGGCCTCCCGATGGACGTGTTTTCTGACAGGGGGTCCCAATTTGTGTCCAAATTTTGGCAGGAGTTTTGTAGATTACTGGGAGTGACAGTCAGTCTGTCTTCGGGTTACCGTCCATCCCCAAAGCAATGGCCAAACTGAGAGAGCCAACCAAGATTTGGAGAGAGTGTTGCGATGTTTGGTGTCTAAGAATCCTTCCTCCTGGAGCCAGCAACTTTCAATGGTTGAGTACGCACATAACTCGTTACCAGTGTCATCCACGGGCCTCTCTCTGTTTGAGTGTAGCTTGGCTTACCAGCCACCAATTTTTCCTAGTCTGGAATCCAAAGTTGCGGTCCCCTCCACTCACACCTTCGTCCAGAGGTGTCACTGCCCGTGAGACTCTGCTCCAGGTGGGGGCGCGCATCAAGGCTAAGGCCGATCGCCATCGGTTAAGGCCTCCCGTATACGTCGTTGGTCAAAAGGTGTGGCTTTCAACCAAGAACATTCCGCTCCGCTCCGTTTCTAACAAGTTAGCTCCCAAATTCATCAGCCATTCACTGTCACCAAAGTCCTTATTCCGGTGGCAGTCCGACTCAAACGTCCTCCTGCATACAGGAGAATTCATCCCATTTTTCATGTCTCTAAATTAAAACCCATGTTTCATTCTCACATTAGTCCGCCGGCTCCGGTTCCCCCACCGCCGTGACTCGTAGACGGGAAACCTACGTATTCGGTCAATCGTATTCTGGACTCGAGACGGAGGGACGCGGATTTCAGTACCTGGTGGACTGGGAAGGTTACAGTCCGGAGGAGAGAAGTTGGGTTCCTGCTAGGGACATTCTGGATCACTCCCTTATTGATGATTACAATCAACGGGTGAGTTCTCCTAGGGCGAGGGGTACTGTCACGGTTCATGAATTCACTGACTCTTTTCCTCTGACTCACAATGCACTGACTCTTTTCCTGCAGTTGATCAGCGGCGCCTATTTATACTCACAGTTTTCATCTTGTGTTTGTCAGATCGCTGTGGATGTTTTCCCGGTGTTGTTGTTGTCTCCTGCCTGCTTCCGAGTTCCCTGAGTTTCACGGTGGAATTAGAGGACCAATCCAGTCGCTCTGCCTTCTTCTACGGAGGATATTTATCTTCGAGTTCCTGAGTCTGTTCTGAGTTCGAGTTTGGACTGCCTTCGTTCCTTCGCCCACCACAGAGGATCCGGTTGCTCATCAGTGTCCCTGCGCTGCCAAGAGAGACTGTTTCCGGGCACTTGCTTCACCAGACTGTTCACTGCAATATTACCATCCTGTTCTCAATAAACATCATTTTACTTGCAATTGAATCTGCCGTTTTACTGAGTGTCACATTATTATGACCGCCGCTAGCGTAGCTAGCGAAAGCGGTCATATAGGGATTGTCAAAGTTTTTTTTTTTTTTTTTTTTCGTCATCTACTGAATTTTTTCGTCAATGATACCAGGGACACCGAAACACCGGGGAACATGAAATTTGGTGGGCATGTAGCCCCACTAGACTTTTATGGAAAAATTTCGTTTGGTCCCCGGGGGCCACTCCCCCCCCGCGCTGGGCCCCCCCAAACCCAAAAAATGCAGTTTTTCCTAAATAACTACCTGAACCGTGGCACCGAGGATGAAGAATTTTTTATGGTATGTTGGTCTACTAGACTTTTACGGAAAAATTTCGTTTGGTCCCCGGGGGCCACTTACCCCCCCGCGCTGGGGCCCCCGTGAATTTTTCGTCAACGATACCAGGGACACCGAAACACCGGGGAACATGAAATTTGGTGGGCATGTAGCCCCACTAGACTTTTACGGAAAAATTTAGTTTGGTCCCCGGGGGCCACTCCCCCCCCGCGCTGGGCCCCCCCAAACCCAAAAAATGCTGTTTTTCCTAAATAACTACCTGAACCGTGGCACCGAGGATGAAGAAATTTGTATGGTATGTTGGTCTTAAGGGCCCACATCAACCTAGCCCATAATCAGTCATTTGTGATTTGCGCCCCATAAAATTTTTGCGCATAAAAAATTAAAATGCAATATTATTCTGCTTTAATCGCCCCTATCTTCAGTTGAGATGTTCAGAACTGCACCATATTTCATGTGTATGATTAACTTGACATCCTCTGGGGGTATGCTAAGTTTCGTAGAATTTCATCCATGGGGGGGTATAAAATAAATTCATTTATGTGCACATTTAGTGACTGTACACTCATCGGCCTGTAGATGGTGGTGTTGAGCGAAGGGTTGCTGGTTTAGGATGATACTGTCACACACACACATGCAGGAATACAAACAAATGCAAGCATGCACACACACTGACATCCACACGCACAGACACACACCCATACACACACATACAAATCCACATGCACAGACATACACACACAAACACACACGCGCACACACATGTACTGTACGCACGCATACATACACGCACAGACACACAAACACATACACACACACACAGACAGACATGCACATACTACTACTTTTTTTAGGTATATACATAAACACGCAATACAGCCAAATTGCTCCACGTCATTTTTTTTTGTGGAAAGCCAGTGCAGGCCTGAGCGGCGGTCATATTTTGTACCGCCATGCGGTACATCTAGTTATGTCAGGTAAATGTATCATGCCAATTTCATTATCAGTTCAAAGATAATAAATACAAAACATCAAATGCTCTGTAATAAAAACATGCGAACCTGACATTAGAAAATACATGATGCTGAGAGTCTTGACCACTCTCAGCATCACAGGCTAATTTGAGCTACAAATCACCACGAGCCTTCTTCAGCATCTCCCTAAATACTCAGACCAAGGCAGAAACCTCTTTTCAAATGTAAAAGTTCACAGTGGGAGTTTGCATTAATCACCGTCCCAGACTAACTTGGGACAGAGGTTGATTTACATGGAAACATTTGCTAACAATGGGAATTTGCCTGGAAGACACACCCTCCTCTGTGTGTGAGTAATCTCTAAACTCTTAAATACCTTATTACCTTTTGGTTTACTTCTTTGGGAATGAGACCTTTGTACCAGTCACACTTTCAAATGATACCAAACATGTGTAATACTGTATGATAATTATTCACATTAAACCAAATAGATTCTTGGGTGAATTTAGGTGATCTCAGCATGAGAGAGAAGGAATGGGGGAAGAGGGAAAAAGATGTAGATTAGGATGATTCTGAGGTGAGACTTGCGTTTCAAATGGTGCACAAGAGTGAGTTCAAATGTTAATTTCCTTTGTTCTCTCAGAGAGTTGCCCTGTCTTCCAGTTTTTCCATCTCTTTAACCTGGCATACACATCCTGGCATACACATGGAACATTATACATTCCTATTATTCAGATCAGTAAAATGATTATTAAGCTGCGTAAACTAAGTCAGCCGGAACCGTGAACACTTCCTATAAACACCCAATGTACTCGTTACATCATAAGAAGAATGGCATCTACGCTAATGTTAGTCTTTCTGTTTATTCCGAGGTTTACTGTAATCAGCCGGATCAGGGCTGTATCCAGATCAGATGGAAGACCTGTGCCTAGACACGGCCACAACACATCCCTGAAGTGTCAGCAGAGATTGTCAACTGTCTAGTTTACCTGCCAGTACAATACTGAAAATAACATGGCAAACTAGTTGACATGTAAGCTATACATTTAATAACATTAGCCTATCCCAGTATCTCAGGCAAAGATAAACCAGTCCATCACTGGGATAATACAGAAAAATCATTAGCTCTTGAAGTCTCACCTATAGACAGTTTAAGGTGTTCAGTTCACCTACAGTATCTTGCATGTCTTTGGCAGAAATAGACATGTCTTTGACAGAAATGGAGAAAAAACCTTGGAAGAAACCAGGCTCAGTCAAGGGGCCAGTTTTCCTCTGGCCAGATGGACAAACATGGTGTGGTTATGATTCCAGGCTGCATCACAAGTCAGATTGTGGACTGATATCATTCAGTATCAGATATCATTTTTAATATTTCATCCAGTTCCTTCTGCTTGAAGATTGGGCTCTAAGCCTGCATATGGTGTGAGGAGTCATCGAAGCCTGCCATAGGTCTGCGCAGAGGACTTGTCTGGTTCTTGTTGTCTTTGCTGAAGACACTGTGGTGTCGATGAGGTCTTCACACAAGGTCTGTCTTTAGGGCTTGTGCAGTTGTTGTGGTCTCCGCTGACACTCAGGGCTGTTATGGTCGTGTCTAGGTGCAGGTCCACCATCTGATCTGGATACGGACCGGATCAGGCTGACTACGGTAACCTCAGGATAAGGATGCGACAAACTAATATTAGCATTAGATTCTTCTTATGGTGTAACAAGTATATCAGATGTTATAGGAAGTTTTCCCGGTTCCGGATGACCTAATTTATGCAGCCTAACAATCCTTTAACAGATTTGAATTTTAGAAATGTGATAATGTGAATGCTAGGTTAAAGAGATGTTTTTTTAGTCAAGGCAGACTATTCCAGAGTCTAGGTGCTAAATAGGAAAAGGATCTACCGCCTGCAGTTGATTTTGATATTCTAGGTATTATCAACTGGCCAGAATTTTGAGATCGCAGTAGATGTGAAGGTCTATAATGCGTCAAGTACGGGGGAGTAAACCATGTAGTGCTTTCTTAAGTAATTACACTAAAAACACAACTTGAAAGAAGTTGAAATGACTGATTTTGTTGTGTTGGTTCAGCAAAAATCCACACACTGTAAAAAACACAACTTGAAAAAAGTTGAAATGACTGATTTTGATGTGTTGGTTCAGCAAAAATCCACACTGTAAAAATCTCGTACAACAAAAAAAAACTTTACTATTTTCCCCTAGCTTTTTCTTGTTGACTCAATTTTTGTAAATAACAGTTATACAAACTGAAAATAAGTTGTCTGTGACTTTTAGTTGAGTCAACTTGACATTCTTTGTTTTCTGGAGAGGTGCAACTATTCCGTAACAAATCTTTTGTAGTTGAGCCAATTCAACATTTTTTGTCTATTGGAAACAGAAGTTCTTATTAAGAATAAGGTTCAGATGTAGATTTTTTTATTGAAAATGTTTGGTCACCATTTTGGTGATGAGCGTTTCCTTGAGTTGGGCAGTTTGACTCTTGACATTTTATGTGAGTTTGTGGTCTTTGTAACAGTGTATAACAAAACGCATAATTTGTTGCAAAGAAAGCCATAAACTAAAATGATCAGCTGATCTAGATAACGGCATCATAAAGGGGAATAGTTCACTATTCTTATTCCTGAAAAGTGATTATTTGTGAAAAGTACATTATTTTTATCAACAAAACTTTAATGCAACAGATCAGACATTCTGAATTTTGATTTTTAAATACATTGTGGAATTTTTTTTTTTTTTTAGAAACACACAGACCTCAAGAATCAGCATATGAATCTCAACAATGGTGACATGTTTCATGCCACAATGCATGCTGGGAGCCATGATTTTAATACTGTGGTGGCTCCCAGCATGCATTGCAGCATGAAGCATGTCACCATTGTTGAGATTCATATGCTGATTCTTGATTTGAAATGTATCAAAATACATTTACTGGTAAAATATTAATAGAAAAAAATAATCAATTTTGGTCAGAAATAAGATTAGTGATTTATTCTAGTTTATGAGGCTGAAAACTTAAATTGTTGCTAAGAAAAAGAAAAAGCAAGATGATCATGTGTTTTGCTAAACACTGTTACAAAGACCACAAAAACTCACACAAAAAGCCAAGAGTCAAACTGCCCAACCAAAGGAAACGCTCATCACCAAAATCGTGATGACCAAATGATTACCAATAGACAAAAAATGTTGAATTGGCTCAACTACAAAAGATTTGTTACAGAATTGTTCCACCTCTCCATAAAACAAATAATGTCAAGTTGACTCAACTAAACGTTTTTTTATATCACAGACATCTTATTTTCAGTTCTTCAAAAAAAATTTTTTTGTTGTTCAAGCTTAATTTTTTTTTTACAGTAAGAAGGATTTTAAAATGTATGCAATGTTTAATAGGGAGTTTCAGTGTTTGCAGAATGGGGCTAATATGGTCATACTTCCTGGTTCTAGTGAGAACTCTAGCTGCTGCATGTTGGACCAGCTGGGCTTTGTTTATTAAGCGCAGGGCAACCACCCAGTAGAGCATTACAATGATCTAGCCGTAAGGTCATGAACGCATTAAGTAACTTTTAACAGGTGTGATTTTAACCAAAATTTGAAAGTAGCCTAGTGATTTGGCTGATCTAATAGAGAAGGGGAGATCCAAAACAAAGTTTTGGATCCACTCGTGAGAAAGCTCTGTCTCCCATGTTTATATTTTGTCCTACGAACACATAAAAGATAGCAAAAAAATATACTTCCCCCAAAAGTATAGGCATTAGAGTACATTTGTCTAGTGTTACCGGCTCAACACTTTTTGACATCATTTTCGCTCAATGTATTGAATCCAGTGGCTTATTTTATTCTCCGATCTCAAGGATCTGGGGGGAGTATATATAGACAACATGTTGGACAGACCTGGGTGCCTGATTGTGAAGAGCCTTAAAAACAAGTATGAGAATTGTATACTGAATTCTGTAGCATTCAGGCAGCCATTTCAATGAAATTTATAAGCATAAATTCATATTTTTTGGCAGACTTGATCATCCTAGCCACTGCGTTTTGGACGGCAAGTGATATAGCATCAATTCCATAAAAAAGAAAGTTACAATAGCCCATTCATGTGAAGACCAAAGCTCTAATTGCTTTCTCAAGTCTTAGCAAAAAGACGTAAATAAAAAAAAAACTGCTTCTCATAACAGTTTATTTGACTCCATTTTTAAGTTACTGTCCAAAACAAAACCCTGATTTTTCACACTGGATTTCATAAAACCAGAGAGGGGGTTGATTTCAAAGATTGACTCACAACATCACTGTCGGAGCCGAACACAATTATCTCGGTTTTGTCTTTGTTAAGCTTTAAAAAACATTGCAGCCATCCAGGCCTTTGATGTCTTGTAGACATCATTTAATTTGTATTTGACTGTCTTACTGGCACATAAATCTAAGTATCATCCGCTGGCAATGAAATTCAACATTGTATTTTCGGAAGATAGCCCCCAAAAGTAACGGAGTAAAGAATGACCCTTGTGGGTCTCCATTGTCCAATGATAGAAAAATGTAATTTAACACCTTGACCAACACTGTCTCAGTGCTATGGCATGACTTAAATCCTGATAGAAGAGGCTCAACTAATGAATTCAATGTAATATAAGTTTGGAATTGTTTAAAAACCACTTTTTCTAAAACCTTGGCTAAAAAAGGTAAATTTGAAACCGGTCTGAAATTAAAGACAAATTCAATTCAATTCAAAGACAAATCTGTTGTGTTTAGTTTATTAAACTTATTGTGAAGTAATTATATGTAAAGAAATACGTAGACCTTAATGAAGGCACATAGAAGGTTTTGAATGAACTGCCTTCAAGTGATTAGTTTGGAGTTGTGAACTTTTTAAAACGTGTTTTAAAAAACTGTATTATGTTCATTTGTATCCTGATATATATATAGTGTATTACAATCAAATAAAGACATGCTTCCAAAAATATTATAAACAAACATTTTATCAGTGATTTTTGAAGACTATGCAAACTCGTACATCAGTCATATAAAATCAGCTAGTATTAACATGTTTTACCATAAGTAACATTCAATCATATAGGAGTATACATGACTACAAATTCACAAGAAGTATCATGCACTGAATACAACACTGTTGACATATCTGCAACAAAAGCTGCGGGGTAAAAGTCAGCTGGCATCACATCTTATGACCACATATAGTGCAAAATACAATAGTTAATTGGTGATATCAAGAGGCACTTGAAAACACAGAATGACAGAATAAAGTGAACGTGAGTTTTTTCAAAAAGTTGTTCAAAAACAGAACTGGAACAATGAAAGTACACACAACGTCCTGTAAACCTGAAGTGAAGTACAAGAAAATTAATTGACATTTTGCTGTACTTCTGAGGGAAAAACAAACAAACGCTACATCTTACATATTTGTTTTCTTATACATGTGTAAGTGTGTATAAAATGAAGGTCATTGTCATTTCATGAGGTAGAGTACTAATATTTTCTATTACTGCATTTTAAAAATATTCAAATTTATGCACTGTTTTAAGAGGAAGTTACTGAATGTATCAGAAATGTTTAACGTGTGTTTGCAATGAATGCAAATAATAATAATAATAATAATAAATTGCCTGAACAACTAGTTGACAAATCTGTCTTTAAAAAGCTGAAACTGGAATTCTACTTAACAAATTCTGTTTAAATTGCAGTTTAATATTTCAGCATGTGGGTTTGGTTTAGGCTTAATTCGATCTTCCTGACAGCAGTTCAATGGGTTTTAACTAAGGCTTTCTATTTATTGTAGAGCAATTATTTTGGTTAACTGCATCAGCTGCCTCTTTAATACCAAATAATTTCAAACAAATAGCTAATTGAACAAATTTAACACATATTTTGGAATATATCACACATGCACAGGACAAAAATACAGTATTGTAAAAAGTATGGTACAAATGATTGATGGAAAACGTCCTTGCAATTTTTGCTAATACTACAGGTAAGATTCAAACTTAAGACAAATGTAGCTTTTCAACATATTACATTTCCCCCTAATTTTGCAAGACGAAGCCTCATGCACAATCATAGGAAACGTGGCCACTCCTCAAACAATATTTCAAGGGCAATATCCATTTAAAAACATTTACAAAATCTCTTTTTACATAACTTCAATGATATCGAAGCATACCTTGTGTTTGCTAGTAACTGTAATAATAGTCACTTTTATTTAATACCCAAATTGATTTGCTTCAAGAAAAACATGAATGGCTCAGGTTAAACATACCTTTTTTGTAACATGTAAAAACAGGAATATAAATAACAAAATTGGGACAGGATAATGGTAAGACATTGTTAGCCGGCACTGATGCCACTTAAAAGGATCAATGCATTTTGAATCTGAGGAATGCAAAAGTTTATGATGTAACCAAACAGTCCTTTTGTAGTGCATTTTTGTAAACGTTCACAGTACTTGCTTATATATAAATAAATGTATGTATGTATATTCAGTGCAAAAAAAAAAAAAAAAAAATCCATAACATTTTCAAATTTGACTGTGTAACACAGCATGGAACAAAATATAAAAAGTCATTTAGTTTTTAGTTTAGTAATGCATTCAAAATGCATTTGATTGATTTAGCAAGAGAGTGAATGCTTATTCAATGACTGGAATTCAATTGCTTCTAATTATTCAAATGTACGATAAAATCTGAATTTGGATCTAATTTATAATAGTCATGATTCCATGTTGTAACAATAAAATCTGAAAAAGTACAAGAGGTTAAGATTTTTAATAGGTGCAGCATATATATATATATATATATATATATATATATAGCCTATTAAGCCTTATTTGCTGGTCAGTTAGAAGAGCTACATGAGCAAATATTGTATGTACATTTATACAAAAAAAGTCCAAGTAATGTTTACTGTCCTGGTGAAGCTTTGTGATGAAGAAATCTTCTTTTTGACACTCTGAAAAAGTCTGAAAGAGAGAAAAGCATTTTTAATATTAATATTAGTGGCTATACAACTAACAATAACATTATTTGTTTTTTTAACAATGTCCCTGCTCACATCAGTCTGGCTTTAACCCAAAGAAACTGAGAATGTAAAGTGTGCGACTGTATACCTGTGATGTTTGCTTGTCTGCGTTTGACCCCCAGCAATGCAGCCTTTCTCTTCTCTGGCTTGGTTCCCCTCAAAGTTCCTCTGGTCCAAAGCTCCAGATATTTCTCTGTGGCCTTTGCTGGAGACGAACAAGCACAGGATCCTCCTCCAACAGCTGCTTCCACCATTTGCTTTGCCATACCGGGCCTGACCACACAGCTATGGTAGAACGCTGGCACGTCCTGGCACCGCAGCTCCTCCCACTCAATGCAGCCAGGGACAGGCTGGTCCCTCTGAAAGTCAAAGTTCCAGCGTTGTTTGGCGTTCTCCACGCTCATGCAGAAGAGCCTCTGGAAGTCCTGCTGCAACTGCTGGTGGTCCACAGGGCCAAAGAGGTTCCGCCGAATTACTGCTGCCTGAGGTTTTATGTCCTCCTCCTGCCTGGCCAGCAGCCCAAAATCACATGCAGCTGGTGTCACGGACATGTTCCTGTCAAACATGGACAAAAGAGAGAAATGCCCCAAAAGTATAGGTATTAGAGTAAATTTGTCTAGTGTTACCGGCACAACAATTTACATCATTTTCGCTCAATGTATTTGAATCCAATGGCATTTTGGTGATTGCATGAAGTCAGTTATCCTCGTCCACACATTTGTGTGTTTAATGCAAAGGCATTCAGACATTTTAAGTGTGATTTAAGTGTCAAGTTACTTTTTGCACTCACTGTGTATATGGGTAAATGATAAATATAACTGTCCAACAAAGATGCTGTTTACAATACCACTGTAAAAACTATTTTCATGATTTGTTATCACAACTTTTTATCTTTTGTCAAATCAACTTAGAAGATGATTAATGTGGTTCAGATAACATCATATTTTGAGTTTCTATTAATTAAACCAATTTCCTTCATTGTATTAACTCATTTTTTATTTATTTCAATGAACTCAAATTTTAAGGCAACCAGGTAACTTACTTTTTTAAGTTAAACCAACAATATTTTTTTACACAAAAAGAATATGTTGGTTTAAAATGGTTTTCAAAAACCTTTATGGCAACTAATATTTTGATTAAATGATTTTAAAAATGGTAATACAAAAACAAAGAGCATAAACACAAAATTTTGAATGACTTGTTTTGGTTGAGAGTTAAAAAAAAAACATATTCATATCAATTAAAAACTTATTTTTGTCCAATAAATAATATGATTATGCAAAACTACTTAAAGAATCCTTTTATTTAGGCTTTCCCTGTTCAGGATCATGATTTCCTCAGGATGGTATACCCCCCAAAATATAAATTCAGAAACTGAACTAAAAGCTGTATTGTGTTTTTAAATGAATGTAAAAAAATAAGCGGTATATAAATAATTATCTAATATCAAATTATAAATATAATAATCGAATGACGCACTTTGTCTTGTGTGTTATTTTTTACAGTGTGCTTCAAAGAGTCGTACATGAATCAAATCAGTCATTTTAATTAAATGTACTCTGTACGATCGCACTATTTTAAACCACTGAAGGAGAAAATTGTGAGTGAGACTTGTTTACATCGAAAAAGTAGGCGCGGCACGCCTATTAAATTACGAGTACACTAACGTTACACTACTACACTTCACAAGCACGCGCGCACGAGAGGATAGAAAACAACAGGAATGACTGACACCTCCTGTTCCGTCACTCATTACCAAATACCTTTAAAAATCGTTACCAATAAAACAGAGGACAAGCATTTAAAATCCCCCTCTTTATTAGATCATATATATCAATGTCAAAAAAATAAAAAAAAATAAAAAATAAATAAATAAATAAATAAATAATAATAATAATAATAATAATAATAATAATAATATATATATATATATATATATATATATATATATATATATATATAAACACTCACCATTCGAGTAAAAGCAGAACTCTGGATGAGGGAGATTAAATCCACAGCTACCGTTACTAATGCACTTTCTGATCAATGACAGAAACTATCGACCTGAACTACAAACACGACAGGAGAAGCGAAGCTCTCAAACTCATCTGACTGCTAGTAAGTTGTTTGTTATGATGGCAGGACTGCCCACAGTCACGTGACACGCACAACACTACTGCATTCAATAAGAACATTTATGTAACGCAAAGTCAAAAACAAGAAATTATCGACTTAATGCATTGCTAACAACACAAAATAGTCTAAATATATTTGTAAAATTGACGTACCTTTTCCACGTCTTAACCTAACGTATCGTCATACACATGTGGAAAGTAGGTCAAATCCCCCACCACAACCCCCGCGCGCGCGCTTGACACACATTCAGTGTTTTTCTCATGTCACGTTCAGCTAGGCGCGCGACCAGGAACTCCAGTCACGTTGATCTGCAACGTGACGAGGAGGAGCTACACACTGCTTTTGATTTTCTTCTGCTACGACGAAGGGAAGGGATAGAGAGCAGATCTATGGAGCAGATACGAATCAATATGAAGCTATGCTGGGAGAAACGAACCTTTCCTAAGCATTGAATCAATTGAACCAAATGCTTCGCAAAATGATTCACTGTTTCGAAGCGCTCGGGACACACGCAACTGTGTAAATGCAAGAAAGACATGCATAAAAACATGCACAAACCAAAACATGCATAAAAACTTATTTTACAAACCCATTGCAAATGTATTATTAAAAGTATAATATATTAAATGCAATTATCAAATCATCAAATAACAATATGAAGTGTCTGTACAATATGTGTTCTTTTATCAAGTTGCTGGGCTCAAGTTTTGCTTGATTTATGGATAGCTTGTCTAAACAGGTCTATCAGACACTTATTAACTATTATTTAATTACACAAATGTCTCATTAAAAATGTCTACAAATTTATAAAAATGTATAACATTTTACAGAGATGGTACACCCTATTGAATTTATGCTTGATTTAGCTTGTCTAAACAGGTCTATCAGACACTATTAACTATTATTTAATTACACAAATGCCTCATTAAAAATGTCTACAAATTTATTAAACTTTACAGAGATGGCACCCCATATTGAACATTTCCAAACATTTGTGTTGTTGTCACTAATGGTCAATTATGCTGTGACCATACACTGTAAAAAAATATTTTTTTTTATGTTCATTTTCTTTAATTGTAAATTGTACTCAAAACTCTGTCAAATTACAAATAATATCTGTAAATTAGAAATTCAGCTGTTATTAGGTATTGGGACATTAATGACAAATTGCAGTAATTCATATTTTTTTATACAGAAAATATAGGCCTACTGTATTTTTCATACAGTATTTTTTCGTTTTCTTAAATTACATAAAAATATATGTAAAATTACAAATATAATCCGTAATTAAACAACGCGTTTAATTAATGATAAAACGGTCGAATGACTGGCAGCCCAAAAAACCCCTGTAACATTAGAGTAAAACATCCCAAATTAAATAAACTGAAAAACACTGTTATTTTACAGGTATTTCCTGAATTATCACAATATACCTTCATTCTAAAAAAAAATCGTTAAAAAAATGGTCAAACGGCTGCCAAACTAAATCGTAAAATTTAGTTATTTCACTGTTATTTCACAGGTATTTTCTGAATTATTACGAACAAATACCTTCATTGTAAAAAAATCATAAAAAAGGGTCAATTGACTGGCAGCTACGGCTGCCAAACTAAATCGTAAAATTTAAGTAAAATATGCTAATTTAAACAGAGGTGTATAGTCCAGGGGTCAAAAAGTAGAAGTCCTGCCATATGTTTATTCCACCCATGAACTCAGCCAGCTGATTTCACTAATTAGTTCTATCTCCTGGCTGAATTAGCAAATCCAGGTGATTGGAGCAAAATACTGAGGAGGACTTTTACTTTCTGAACCTGGACTTTACACCTCTGGCCACATGTCAGCCAAGAGCAAAAGAAATAAAACAGAACTGGACCTATCTGAGCCACAAAACCTGTGTATATTAAATATGGAGTCATCTCAGCCTTATTAAGCCTGCTAACAAGCAGAATCACTGAAGAAAAGAAGAGAACAGAAATAGAGCCGAGCAGAAACACAAGAACTACTACTGGCTTCAGCCACAGCCTTAGATGAAATCAAGTGCGAATTTAAATAAAGTGCAAAAAACATTGTTGCGATTCATTTACAGCCCATCTACAGCAAACACTGATCATCAAACTTTATTATTTTCAATACAACATCAACTTTTAAACCTTAAAAGTTTATTTCTTTTATGAAAGAAATAAAGTCTGGATTGTAGTAAGTGAAGATGCTGAGATCTTGAGGGATCTGTTAGTGTTCAATATTCTGTTGGGATTTAAAGCGTTTTTCTGTCGACTTTTGTGGGTCACCATTGTGCTGGAGAGTTGAGCCTGTTTTCAATCCAGGATGAGCAGAGAAACACTGATGCTGCATGTTACTTTATTTAAAAGACAGTAAATAATTGCTGAGGCAGTGATATATAGTCACAGAAAACCGCACGCGCTTTAAAAATCAGTAATGCTGAAAGTGAATAAAAATCATGGGCATAAAATATTTTGATCATGCAGTCACACTCAGACATCAAGATTTTGCATATGAATCACAACAACGGTGACAATCAAAACAAAAAAAGCTTCATGCTGCAATGCATGATGGGTGGCTTCATATATAATACAAAACTCATCCTTGATTCCGAAGCTTTTTTGTTTTTATTGTCACCATTGTTGCAACCATCACCAGCCAGCCGTTATCAACCTGAAGCTTTTATCTGCACTCCCACCAAAACTCAGAGGTGTTGAGCCCAGTCTTCATGTGGATGGAAAATCTCATCAGCTGAAAGAAAGAGGTGTTAGAGAGGCCAGCAGGTCTGATCAACTTGAGGCCTGAGTGGGCCCAATACAGTTGCAATAAGCTGTACTGTATAAAGGGAAACTCTGGTGTAAAATAGTCCCTACGGCACATATTGCCAACGCCCCAGTATGAAATTTGGATGGAAAAAATCGTCCAAATACGATTTTTGTGCATATCCGATTGATCCAATCGGATACACAAATAATCAAATTTGGACTGACAGTCTGAACGTAGCCTTTGAGTCCACACTCAAGAAGTAGTGTTAAAGTTAATGAGATAATTAAGTGATTAATTGAGTGTTGATTAACAATTAGTGATGAACACCTGATGTTAACAAGCAGAATCACTAAAGGAAAGAGTCAAGAGTCAGTTTTTATGTCGCCATTATGGAGATCAGTGTTTGCTTTAGTTTGGCTCTTGACCATTGATTACTTCACATAGCTTTTCTCTGGCTGTTATAATTCTGTTTATAAGGCACATTTGTTACAGCAAAGAAAGCCAAGAAAAAAAATCTGGTCATGTGTTTGTGGTTATGGTTTGATCTCATTAAATGTTTTTCAGTGTTAAAGCTGTGATTATAGAGGTGAGTTTAAATTATCTTATTGATTGTAACAGCCCTGGAAATCTTAATCTGTAAGTGATAGAGTAGATCAAACCTTTTCGAGCAGAAAAACTTTTGAAAATCCTTCAGTGTATGAATCTCAACAATGGTGACAATAAAAAAGTATGCTGCCGTGCCTTCTGGGTGCACCAATCGAAATAAAGACGGCACGCTAACAGGCTAGCAAATTACTAGCGTGTTGTGCTAGCAATAACGATTTAGATTGAAGCTAGTGATGTCAGGTTAATGTATGATGTTGAGTAAGTTATATTTAGCAGTATAAACAACAAGGAATGATAGTAAATAATGATCCAAAACAAAGATATACGAAGCTTTTCAGACGCACACAACGCAACACAGCAGAAGCAGGAAGCCAAAGTGAAATGAGATCAGGTGTTAGTGGTTACCTGTTGTAGCCTGATTCAATGTCAATTAAATTTAACAATTCTGTTGTGTTAATATCACATTTAGCCTACTTAACAAATTATGTCTTGCTGCATTAGTTCCACCAGTAGTGCAGCAATCAATTAGAAGATTTTAACTAACGTGAGCATAAACATTTGATTGTCTATGACACACACAGATATCAAAAATCAGCCTATGAATCTCAGCAACGGTAACAATCAAGAAAATATTCAGATAATTGGATCAACTCTGAATCATTGTGTCACCATGACACAATAGACTAATTTGTCATGCTCATGGTTGTTTAAATCTGATTGCTGCTGGATCACAGGGATTGTATCATAAATGTATTAATTGTTCAATACACTTGTTAGAATTGGTTAGATTCAAATGACATCAGTAAATCAGGTTCTTTCATAATGATTATATACCCATCAACAAGTAACCATCATCACCTGATCTCATTTCACTTTAGCTTTTTTTTTGCTGCTGCAAATGTGTTTAACAAACACACTGGCCATAAAAGACAAAAGATGTAATAAGAGTTGAGAGCCCCAACTAATGGAAACACTAATCACAGTTATGGTGACTTCAAATGAAACACATTAGAGTTAAACCTTTGTTAATTCTGAATAACAACTTTTGTAGACGTCTGACAGAAATAAAGTCAATCTGATTAGTAATAAGTGAAGCTGGTAATGCTGTTTGTGCAGTTGCTTAATCCTCCTCTGCTGAGATCTTCACAGATTTTATGTCTTCTATTCTCTTCAGTGGATTTCATCTAAGGCTGTGGCTGAAGTCAGTAGTAGTTCTTGTGTTTCTGCTCTGCTCTATTTCTGTTCTCTTCTTTTCTTCAGTGATTCTGCTTGTTAACAGGCTTATTAAGGCTGAGATGATTCCATATTTAATATACACAGGTTTTGTGGCTCAGATAAGGTCCAGTTCTGTTTTTTGTCTTTTGCTCTTGGCTGACATGTGGCCAGAGGTGTAAAGTCCAGGTTCAGAACGTAAAAGTCCTCCTCAGTATTTTGTTCCAATCACCTGGATTTGCTAATTCAGCCAGGAGATAGAACTTAGTGAAATCAGCTGGCTGAGTTCATGGGTGGAATAAACATATGGCAGGACTTCTACTTTCTGACCCCTGGACTATACACCTCTGAATTTAAATAAAGTGCAAAAAACTTTCCCAGAATTTGATGTCACCATGCTGTCAGTGTTTGGTTTAGTTGGGCTCATGACCCTTGAGTCGTTTGTTATGGCAATAAATGCAGGAGAAAATCTCATCAGATGATGCTAGTCACTTATTGGCGACGTTATAGTCATCATATGGCGACCTGATTCACTGATATGACTTTGAGTCAAAAATCTGAGTATATTATTTGAGGTTATGTAATATATAGAGATAATTTATTTCTGTGTGAAATTATATATATATAATTTTTAATGTAACAAATTTTCACATAACCCTTGTGATATATTGCATCAGTATTATGCAGTAGAATGCATGATTTGATTTGTTAAACATGAAAAGGACTGTCATGGCCGCTCGCGCTAACGTTAACCTAAATGTGCCCTATTATTATCTATACAATCTGATACACATTTGAAGATTTACTGTATCTTGAAGATTGTTGTATTCTATTGTATCTTCTGTTATAAAGATGAAGATTGAAATTCCGTTAATAGTACATAATGTTCTGTTAGTGTTTTGACTACTTTTTGAATTTTGTATAATAATATCTCTAGATAGTGAAGGTATATTAACAATAAAATCGTATATATTATATAAAAAACATACATACAATACATATATATATATATAAAAGGGCCTCATTGATTAATTTTGCCTGGGGCCCCCACTCAGTTTTGGTTCGCCTCTGCCTGTGGGGTACATATGCCTCGAGTGGGTCAGGAGGCTTTTGCTTGCTAAGGCTTCAGCAGATGCCATTGGGGAACAGGGTTTGACCCCATAGGTGATATATTTTCCCTTCAAGGTTGAGTCACGGAACATCACTGGAACAGAGCAATACATCCACACCAAGCAAACTCGAACTAATATAAACTTCTACTTATGATTATTTTTTAATCTTTTATCATATAGTGACCAGTGGTGCTGTAAATAGCTGAAGATTTACATATGCCAAGTGGGCATACGTGTAAGTGGATAATGTTGGTGTCATTGAACTTCAAGACCCTAGGCACAGTTGTTCATAAGTTGTTTATCCCCTCTCAGTGAAACACCCATTGTGAATCCTGTTGAATGTGCCCTAGTTATTGGCGATTCTTGACACGGAACGTTCCGAACACGGAACGTGAAAATAGAGACACCAGCCACCATAGCCACATGTTTGCCGGGAGCCAGAGCGCCTGACATCAAAGCAAATTTAAAAGTGCTGGCTAATGCTAATCGTAAATTCTCTAAGATTATTATTCACGTCGGCACAAATGATGTTCGACTCCGCCAGTCGGAGATCACCAAAATTAATGTTAAAGATGTGTGTGAACTCGCAAGTACGATGTCAGGCACTGTAATTTGCTCTGGCCCCCTTCCTGTTCGCAGGAGTGATGAGATACTTAGTAGATTTTCCTCACTCAATGGCTGGTTGTCTAAGTGGTGTCCGCAAAATAATATAGAATTCATAGACAATTGGAAAAGTTTTTGGGGCAGACCTGACCTGTTGAAAAGAGATGGTATTCATCCCTCCTGGGATGGTGCTGCTCTTCTCTCTAGTAATATGGCACATAGTCTTAGAGCTCAAACATGACAATCTGGGGATCAGGTCAGGAAGCAGACAGACTGGCTAAACCGACCGTCTGCTCTAGCTGTCTCACGTCACCAAGGTCAGATAAATCCCATCACATAGAGCCTCTTTCACCTAGATATCATCATATAGAGACTGTGTCTGTTCCCCGAATTAGGACATACTGTACAAAACACTTCCAAACCCATCTAAGGGTAAAAATTTAATTGATGTTCAACAAATAATAAATAGATATAATACAAATGAGCAAATGTTAAAGCTTGGGTTGCTGAATATTAGATCCCTTACTTCAAAAGCACTTATTGTTAATGATATGATTACAGACTATAATCTAGATGTGTTGTGTTTGACAGAAACCTGGCTAAAACCAAACGATTACATTACTTTAAATGAGTCCACCCCACAAGATTACTGTTATAAACATGAACCTCGTCTGAAAGGCAAAGGGGGAGGTGTTGCTGTAATTTATAGTAATATTTTTAGAATTACTAAGAAGTCTAGTTTCAAATATAATTCTTTTGAAGTGCTGGTGCTTATTATAGCAATATATAGTGTAAATGATAAATCACGTTTGAGATTTGTGCTGGCTACTGTATACAGGCCACCAGGGCACCATACAGGCTTTATCAGAGAATTTGCTGACTTTTTATCAGAGTTAGTACTGGTTGCAGATAAAGTCATAATTGTTGGTGATTTTAATATACATGTAGATAACGAAAAAGATGCATTGGGACTGGCATTTAAAGACATTCTTAACTCTATTGGGAGTTAGACAACATGTGTCAGGACCTACTCATTGTTGTAATCATACCCTAGATCTAATATTATCACACGGAATCAATGTTGATGCCGTTGAAGTTCTGCAGCAGAGCGAGGACATCTCAGATCATTATCTAGTCTCGTGTAAACTTCATTTAGCCAAGGCTGCAAAGCCGACTCCGTGTTACAAATATGTTAGACCTATCACTTCTGCCACTAAAGATTCCTTTATTAATAATCTTCCTGATCAGTTTCATCATCTCAGCATCCCAGATAGCTTAGAAGAACTCTATATTGCGACAGAAACTTTTAACTCTCGCTTTTCCAGCACTTTAGACACAGTTGCTCTGTTGCGCTTAAAGAAGATTAAAGAAAATAGTCCAACGCCGTGGTACAACGAGCACACTCGGGCCCTTAAGAGAGCAGCCAGAAAAATGGAGCGCAACTGGAAGAAAACGAAACTAGAGGTATTTCGCATTTCATGGAAAGAGAGCTCGATTGCATACAGAGAGGCCTAAAAAGCTGCTAGATCTGCTTATTTTTCAACCCTATTAGAAGAAAATAAACAAAACCCTAGGTATTTATTTGAAACAGTGGCTAAAATAACGGAAAATAAAGCTTCAAGCCCAGAAGTTTCCAAGCAGCACAGCAGTAATGACTTTATGAACTTCTTCACTTATAAGATTGATAATATCAGGGAGAAAATTATAACTATGCAACCGTCTACTACAGTATCGCATCAGGGAGTGCATTGTAGTCTCCCTAAGGAAAAATTCGATTCATTCATTGCTATAGAAGAGGAAGAATTCGCTAAACTCGTTAAATCATCTAAATCGACAACATGTATGTTAGACCCTATACCGACTAAGCTACTGAAAGAGATGCTTCCAGAGGTCATAGATCCTCTTCTTAATATCATTAATTCATCTTTGTCATTAGTATACGTACCAAAAACTTTTAAGCTGGCTATGATTAAACTGCTTGTCAAAAAACCACAACTTGATCCTACAGAATTAGTCAATTACAGGCCGATCTCGAATCTACCTTTTCTGTCAAAGATACCAGAAAAGGCAGTATCTTCACAACTGTGTTCCTTTTTTAGAAAGAAATGATATCTGCGAGGATTTTCAATCAGGATTTAGACCGTACCATAGTACTGAGACAGTTCTCATTAGAGTTACAAATAATTTGCTCTTATCATCCGATCGTGGTTGTATATCTCTATTAGTTTTACTCAATCTTAGTGCTGCATTTGACACATTCGACCACAACATTCTTTTAAATAGACTTGAAATTATGTTGGCATTAGTGGAATTGCATTAGCATGGTTTAAATCATACTTATCTGACCGTTATCAGTTTGTAGCAGTAAATGAAGAGATGTCTTATCGATCACAAGTTCAGTATGGTGTACCACAAGGCTCAGTACTAGGACCGTTGCTGTTCACTCTGTACATGCTACCCTTGGGAGATATCATTAGGAAGCATGGCATTAGTTTTCACTGTTATGCTGATGATACGCAGCTCTGTATTTCTTCACACCCTGACGAAATTTACCAATTCACAAAATTAACGGAATGCATAGCTGATATAAAAAAATTGGATGACTAGCAACTTCCTACTAAATTCTGAAAAAACAGAGATTCTAATTATTGGACAAAAAATTTCCTCACGTAATTAGGAT
The DNA here is from genome assembly GCF_963993115.1 of Abramis brama. Lineage (NCBI taxonomy): Eukaryota > Metazoa > Chordata > Actinopteri > Cypriniformes > Leuciscidae > Abramis > Abramis brama. The sequence goes on along the minus strand of NC_139966.1, from coordinate 35,284,114 downwards.
TACTGTCTAACACTTGATGACTGCTCTGTCAAGTCTTCGTCGTCGGTTAGGAACCTGGGTGTGCTCTTTGATACCAATCTTTCATTTGAAAGTCACATGTCTAGTATCTGTAAAACCACATTTTTCCATCTTAAAAATATATCTAAATTACGTCATATGCTCTCAGTTACAAATGCGGAACAATTAGTCAGTGCGTTCATGACATCAAGGCTAGATTATTTTAATGCTATAATGGGTGGTTGCCCTGCATGCTTAATAAACAAATTACTTCTGGTCCAAAACGCAGCAGCTAGAGTTCTTACCAGAACCAGGAAGTATGACCATATCAGCCCAGTTCTGTCAACACTGCATTGGGTCCCTATTAAACATCGTATACATTTTAAAATATTGCTGATAACTTACAAAGCACTAAATGGTTTAGCTCCACAGTACTTGAGCGAGCTCTTAACGCATTATAGTCCTTCACGTCTATTGCGATCTCAAAATTCCGGCCAGATGATAATACCTAGAATATCAAAATCAACTGCTGGTGGTAGATCCTTTTCCTATTTAGCACCAAAACTTTGGAACAGTCTTCCTAACATTGTCCAGGAAGCAGACACAATCTGTCAGTTCAAAGCTAGACTAAAAACACATCTCTTTGACCTAGCATACACATAACACATTATAGACTTTTATAATTCAATGTTAAGATGCATAGATTAGGTCAGCCGGAACCGGGAACACTTCCCATAAATCCTGATGTACTCGTTACATCATAAGAAGAATGGCGTCTACACTAATATTAGTCTCTCTGTTTATCCCGAGGTTTACCACAGTCCGTCAGATCCAGGCTGTATCCAGATCTGATGAAGGACCTGGACGCGACGACAGCGCAGTCCTGAAATGTCAACTAGGCTCTTCCCTGTGAAGGCCTCCCTCCCCTCCCTTTACCCCTCCATCTCCCTCTAGCTGGACAATAACTTTATTCTAGAGCTGCTATCAGAGGTGTAAAGACCAGGTTCAGAAAGTAAAAGTCCTCCTCAGTATTTTGTTCTAATCACCTGGATTTGCTAATTCAGCCAGGAGATAGAACTAATTAGTGAAATCAGCTGGCTGAGTTCATGGGTGGAATAAACATATGGCAAGACTTCTACGTCTACTTTCTGACCCCTGGACTATACACATCTGGCTGCTATAAAGCCAAAATAATGTCAGTTACTTTAATTTCCTATTATCCCTATTCCTATTAAAGCGGCTTTGGAACAATCTACATTGGTAAAAGCGCTATATAAATGAAGATGACTTGACTTGATACTACAAATGTGTTTGACAAACACACTGTCACAGTAGCCAAAAAAGACAAAAGATGTCATGTTTTTCTATTTAAAGTTTTCTGCAACCAATGTAAAATTTAAGTTATATGAAATGAACTGCAGTTTCAACTGCAAAGTTGCATTTCTTTATAAATTTAGCTTCTTTATAAATGTGGTCCAAACGCTCAGGTTTTGTCAACACCCTTGGTATTACATCTGAAATTGTATTGGTTTATTTTCAAATAGTTGTGTTAACACGCCTGTTATTATTTCAGACCAGGTTCAGTCACATTCCCTAACATGTTGGAACAGGAATGCAAAATGATGGGAGGACTGTTCAACTGACAGCTCAGGTTTTGTTATTGACTGTTATTTGCTGAGCTAAATAATAACTTACAGTTCCAAAATCTGGTCTCTGTTATCATCTGTAGGTGCAATTAGATGTTTATTGGTTTGGTTTTGCAGTGTGAGTAATGCACCCAGCACAACCGCAAATACTGTTCATCATTAGCTTTGACAGAAATTTTCCTGAATGTCTATTTGCATTTCTTCATCTGTCCATCCCTCTGTCCCTCCCTCTCTCGCTCACTCTCACAAGGCTTCGTATTTCTCAGTTTCTTGTTTCTCTCTCTCCCGAATATTCATTTTGTGTTTATATCTTGACGCCTTTATACACATGGCATGTGATGACTCTTATACCGTCCTCATCATCCCTCTCCAGAACAGCCTCTACAGCCCTGATGCTCTGCACTGCTTCCACTGGGTAAGAGACTGGGGGGGGATGTTCCTCAGATGGGATGGGACAGTTCATAAAAGGGAGCAAATCATATAAAACCTCCTCTTGGAAAAAGCAGGACAGTCTATTGTGATTAAACTTAAAAATGAAAGATTGCAAAGACAAATGTTGAATGTAAATTTGTCAAAGCCTTGTCTGAAATTTGTAGTCTGAAGGTTTAAGACTTATGTAGTTTGCATACTTGGGCAGGTTGAAACGAAGTTAGAAGGTTAGATGGCTTAGACAAAATGAGAACTATGTAGGCCATGTACTGTATTTTAAATGCTTGCAAAGGTGTTCTCCGTTGTTGCTAAGCATGTCTTTGATGGTTGGTGAGGTGTTTTGGTTGCTATGGCATTGCTAAGTGGTTGCATTGCAGTTGTTAAGATGTTTGGTTTGGTTGCTAGACGTAATATGTTATGGATAATTGCTAATGGTAGCTAAGGTTAAGCTAAGGTTCTAAGCGGCTGCAAGGCAACTGCTATTCTCAGCCTCAGATGTCTGAGGCACACACAAAATTGTAAACACTTCAGGGCTGCGTCCAAAAGCTTAAAGGGATATCACCCAAAAGTGAAAAATAGCCCATGTTTTCCACTTCTGATGTCAATCTAGCGAGAAATTACTGTTGTAGTAATTAAATATTTGCTTAGTTTTCACCAAAGCTCACTCTATTTTGCTGTAGATCATTAAACTCTTACACTGCCTCAGAAGTCTTGTGAGGTACCTTCGTGCGCAAACGCTGCATGCAGAGTCATTGCATGATAAGCCTGCCTAAGTTTCGGACGCAGCCATGGAGTTTTGAAGTAGTGATCTGATTGGTTAAATTCCACAGGATTTCCACACGTGTGTGCCACGTTCTTTAACAGTCCGTTAGGAAACAAAGATGTGACTCTCATGGAATAAAAAAGCTGTCATGTTTACAGCTGTGACAATGAACGTTTATCATGGTCAACTAAACATTGGATTTTCATATGTGAATTTCATGGCATAGACACAGCTGTCTGTTATAGTAGGGAAATCAACTTTACATTTTCAGACTGTGAAACAAAACAAACTGTGATTTGTGGCTTTACATGTCAGTCAGACGGCCTTTTCAGCCGTGAAGGTCTGGCTACGCAAGACTAGAGAATTGCTAGGGAATTGCTAAACAGTTGTTAAGGCAGGGTGACTAATCTCAAATAAAATTGTAAATTAGATACAAAAGTGTCATGTCCTCCCCAGTCTAGGGTTGGGGATGTCAGTGACAAGGATAAAAATAAATAAGGAACTATTTTTTTTAACAGCTACGTCCCCTGTCCTGTCCAAGCTCACAGACAATCATGGGTCTACAGGACGAGAGTATAGTTGCAAAACAATGGCTCTTTATTCGCAAAACAACATAAATAACAGGAAGTGTGGATCTTCAGCAGGGATTCAGGCCAAAATAATAAACAAAAATTAATCTGACTAAAGGGATGAAATTTAATTTACCTATCACTTATCTATCAGAGAAAAATCCCAAATTAAATATGAGAGCCTTCCCTTACTCCTTGACTAACCAATAAACAGGAGAAAAAAAGATTCAGAAAGAAAAGGGCAACCTCCTCCCAACGGCTTCCGAAATAAATATTAGTTACAAAGAAACAAGGAAAAACCACTACCACAACGCTACAGCAATAACTGGATGTCTAGGGCAGGAGATGGAGGACAGAACGCCAATGATAATCACTGCGGAGCACAACAAAAAGCTCTCCATCACTGCCATCTTTCCCAGCATTTAAGCACTACTCAACGCAATCTCCCGCAGCTGATCCCAACTAAGCCCTGTACAGAGGGAGAGAGAAAGAGAGAGAAATGCACACAAAACACAATATACATCACATCACCAAGAATGCAAAACAACAACAACAAAAAAAAAACTTTACTTCAAGGGATGTAAGAAAAGTATGAATTCTTGCTGAATTAAATATTAGTTTTACATAATACTTGCATATTTTCTGTATGCTGATCAATTGTTTTTACTGCCAAGCAGGCAGGTTATCGACCAATGCAGTAATCTCAAAATGGCCAAATATTAGCTGATTATAATATAATATATCACAAACCATATATTCTCCAATATATGCTCTAGTCGTAATGCTTTATTCTGTCTTTTTAATGTGCCACCACACTTGCAGTTGACATTGCAGTGTGAGGTTAAATATTTATGCTCTTTCGCTAAATTAAGGTATTTCTTTCAGCTGAAGAGACTTAGAGATCTGGAAAGACAGAAGGACGTCCTGTGGGCTGGCCTACAGGTTGTAGAACAAATACAACTGTGGTACCAGAATCGCCTACGGCTGAATTTACGAAGGCACATTAGCTTCAGCACGGGAGACTTGGAAGGAGAGGTACGTACCATCACAAAACACACCTGAGTAAAGCTGTCACATAAAAACAGAAGTATAGGTTTAGGGTTAGGGTTAGAATAAGTTGACATGTAGTTGCAAAGTTACTGATAGTCAGTGTCTGTTGGAGGACATTCACAATAAAGAGTTAGCAGATATTAAGTAGACAGTCTACTAATTCTCTAATGATAGTTAGTTGACATGTTGACAAAGTTACTTTTATATAGTCAACAGAATGTTCAAAAGGGACCATCAAAATAAAGTGTTACCGAAGTATACACCTAGAGGCCTGTTCCTGCAGACTTTAATTCAAACCCTGCACATTTCTAAATCTCAACACCCTCTTTGGCTTTTTTAGAAAATATATACAAATGCAATTTCAGTTTGGAAGCATAACAACTAAACATCTACAACCAACTTAGAAAAATAGAACTAAAACCCCATCTAAAATATTTTTCCCAAATGTCAGATTTCTAAGGCTTGTTTTTTGATTAGCAAGGAGAGTTTTCTTTACAGTCATAGAACATTCTATAAGTTTTAAAAAAAAAATCAAAATGTGTGGTGCTGTGGATCCCTTGGACCAGGATTGAAAACCACTGGCCAACACGCTAAAAAATGGACTAACTCTAATCTAAACCTTAACAATGGGAGCCCTGGTGTAACTGATATCTACTATCATACTACTATGAAATTGATGTTGCTTAAAAAACATTATTATCTGCTGTTGAATGGCTATCAATGAATATAAAGTTTTTTTCCCCCAAATAATGGTTTTATTATGGCATCAACCAGAGGGTACTTAATATTGCTGTCACAAGCCGCCATAGAAGATCCTCCTTCCCACTTCTGTATTTGTGATTGTATGTCACGTTCAAGTGAAAAGAATAAAAAACTGGGGCTCGTATCATGATGGTAGTTAAACAAACTCAGGGTTATAGGATTAGTTTCGAGTATGACAAAACCAAACCAATATAATCAGGCTTTGTTGGTACTATGAATGCTGATAATCAAATTTGTCTGTTGACTCAAGCTTTGACCCTGAGTTCATGAAGTGTATGCACATGAAAGGATGAAGTCAGTAGCGAACAAAATCACATGCCTTGAAGAAGAAAATAATTTTAGATGAAAGCAAACATACTAAACTTTTTTATTTGTACTTTATTTGATTTTCTTTTTTGACATTATTGTCCGAAATGTGTAAATAATGATCCTGTACCTTACAGGGCAGTTGCTCCTGTGCTCTGCGGTCCTGTATGCAGCGTGTTAATGGGAGCCTGGGTAGTTTGATGAGTGACTCCTGTATCTGGAACAATCTGGCACCAGAAGAGACTGGAGGTTCAGATTGGGACCTCCGGTGGAGCAATGCTACACTGGTCAAGGTGATGATGAGTAATAATAATAGTGGTATTTTTGTTGTTTTTGTTTCTGTTGTGCAGTATCAGATTCAGCATAACATGCACTGTGTGGATTTTATATACAGGAAGTTAATAGACGGAATCAACAGATTTCCATGTTGGAGCTTGAGAAGGCACATCTTCAGCAGCTGGTGTCTTACAGCACATCTGATTGATCACATCTGCACATTTACAATTTTAATCGCAAAATGGTTTCAACCAAATCAAACAGTGAATTGTAAATAGTTAAAATAGCTTTGAAAAGAACATTTTCTATTGTAACCTGTGTTCCATTATTTATCAGAAAAAGACCCATATTGTTGTTTTTTCCCAAAATATTTGTTGATACACATCAAAGTCTGACTTATTAGTGATTCAAAAAATGTAAGCTTACATGAGAATTATGCTTCAAAACATGTTTTCTCTGACAAAATGTGTGATCAATGTAATTATGCAGCTGTCTTTATTCATAATAATTAATATAAGTTCTGGTTCTGTAATAAGGTGAGCGACTTCTGGTTCTCTCTCTCTCTCTCTCTCTCTCTCTCTCTCTCTCTCTCTCTCTCTCTCTCTCTCTCTCTCTCTCTATAATATATATATATATATAAAATATATATGTATATGTATATGTGTGTGTGTGTAAAGCCTTCAAAGAAAAAAATCATTTAGACATAAGCATGACTTTGTGATATGACATTTCGTCTACATCCAACGCACATGGCACCCTTTAGCGTCAATATGAGACGCAGATAGATATGGGCCAGAAGGCGCCTCCTAGCGGTCTAACCCTAACCCTACCCCAGACCTAAACCTACCCATAACCGAACAAAGCTCTGTGCGTGTCATATTGACGCTAAAGGGTGCCATGTGCGTTGGATGTAGACGAAATGTCAAAAGCGTCAGTATATGACGCCATAGGATGAGAATGCGTTGGATATGATGTTATCTGAAATTAAAGAAAATTAATTATCTCATGAGAGGATCAACCAAAACCTTCTAAAAGATTTGAAAACCCATGACCATGTAATTTAAAAGAATGAAAACAATTAATTAATATAATGTAAAATTAATATTACAAGATCACTTGTAATAGGTTTGCTTTAATACAGTCAAGGTCTTCTAAAGACCAGCCATGGAACAGAAATTAGAATATAATAATTTAACAACCTGAGGGATTGTTGGTTTATAGGGGATGAAGAGTGGGGTAAATGTTTATAAATGTTAAAATTACATGTCATTTTATTATTCTGTATTTGGGAAATACACAGACACACACACTATATATATATAAAGTCTTACAGGTTTGGAATGACACACACACACACACACACACACACACACACACACACACACACACACACACACACACACACACACACACACACACACACACACACACACATATATATATATATATGTGTGTGTGTGTGTGTGTGTGTGTGTGTGTCATTCCAAACCTGTAAGACTTTTGTTCATCTTCGCAACACAAATGAAGATATCTTTATTAAAATCTGAGACAGTTCTGTACTCTCCATTGACACAACTACCACTTTGACGCTTCAAAAAGTTCATAAAGAGATCGTAAAACTAATCCATATGGATTTAGTCAAAATTTTCTGAAGAGACACGATCACTTTGTATGATGAACAGATTGAATTTAGGCTTTTATTCAGAGGTGTAAAGTCCAGGATCAGAAAGTTAAAGTCCTCCTCAGTATTTTGTTCCAATCACCTGGATTTGCTAATTAGCACAGTTTCTCAGCCAGGAGAGAGAACTAATTAGTAAAATCAGCTGGCTGAGTTCATGGGTGGAATAAACATATGGCAGGACTTTTACTTTCTGACCCCTGGACATTACATCTCTGCTTTTATTCACATATAAACATTGATCAGTGAACATAAACAGAAGCTCAACCGATCCTGCTTGGTTCTTGCGAAAGCTCAAACGTGCTGCGTTACAAGTACATTACAAGTTACAACCTCATAGGTTCTCACATGTCAAGTGAACATTGATAAATGTTTATATGTGGATAAAAGCCTAAATTAAATCTGTTCAGCGCATAAAGCGATCGTGTCTCCACAGAAAATTTGGACTAAAAAGACGCTTGATTCAATAGAGGGACAGAAATCACACAGATTTTAGTAAAAATGAAAGTCCTGAAGAAACGAAAGGTTTACGTGTTTGGAACGACATGGGTGTGAGTAAATGATGACCGAAATTTCATTTTTAGGTATCCCTTTAAAGGCCACTGTAAATACTGATAATTGCACAAAATATGGCTCACAATATCTGCCAAATGTAAGACATAAATCCAAACATGTCAGATGTCAGTGACACAATGCACAAAGCATGACACAACATTACATCAACATTCATTGCCACTGTCACTGACATCTACAGTAATGTTAGGCCTATATGAAATTCTAAACCAGCAAACGCATTCTTCTTACAGTTTTTACCAACTGCTCATACTAACATAATTACCATAAGCAACATAATCTGTTAAATTAAACAGATGTATAAATTATTTTTAAATTTGGAATTTTATGTACATTTGAAATTATAATTAAATACTTTAAAGAAACAAGAACTTCAATATTATTGTTGTTGTTATTTTTATTATTATTAATGACTCAACCATCCTTTTGATTCAGCTCAATTCAAGTAAATGCAAAACCAAAATGGAATAACAGATAGTCCACCAGAGAGCAGCAGAACCTCATATAAACAATAAATGCAGCATGTTTTCAGAGATCCTGTTTCAGGTCTTCTACAGGTAAACGTTTGGTTCCCAGTCTGGTTTTCGACTTCACAGCTTGTTTTTTTTAAGCATTGTGGTTGTCATGTGAGATAAATCCTTATACTGTAACAAGAATTCATTATATTTATCTGATTTGGAATTTGCAAACCAGTTCTTTAGAAGCTATATATAGATTGGGATCAAGGCTTTACATTAACACCTGCCAGCCCACCAAATGCAGGTGGATTTCAGCAGTGGCATGTAATGTCTGGTATTGTGCCAAATTTTAACTCCCTGGCAAATTATTACCCCCCTCGTTGAGGCCGCTAATCCTAAATCCACCTATACTGGGGACTCAGAGGGGTAATAATCTGCCGGGGGTCAGAATTCAGCACAACACCAGTTCACACAGAGTCATTTACATGCATGGAGCATTTCAGCAGCTCGATTAACAAACTCCACCTTTGCATATGCTATGAGTTTGGGTTGCTAATACCGTTCATCAATACCGTACTGTAAGGTAAATAATTTATAAACCTACACCAACACAGCAGAATGTTTCTAAATATGCGAATTGTTGTTAATCACGATTTCAAAATAAAAGCTATTAATAAGAGTTTGCATGTTTTGGTGCCCACATGTTCTTGTTCAAGAAATTACAGTAGCTGTAGCATATCAATTGTAAAGAAGTGGCCAAATATTAAAGATTAAGTGGACATTTGAATTAAATGTTGATTGACCAATATTAAACAAGGATTGGATCATACTTGAAAGTGTAACACTTTATAATACATACAACTTATAATACATAATGTAAAGTTGATGTTTATATTATAATATTACATTATGTATTTTAAATTCAATAAAACCAAATTACATGCTTTTGATACTTAATTTGAACCAATTATTATTGTCCCATTGTTAATACAGTACATATGCATTTTAAGTCATTTTAAAGGCTATTGCTCACTTAAGTATTTTTATAACCACACAAAAAAATTATCCGATTACTCAATTGTCAAAATAATCGACTGATTACTCAATTACCAAAATAATTCTTGGTGACAGCCCAGATAGATAAAAAATAAAAATGCATCAGCATTGTTTTGCACTTTGTGACTTTCAGTTGAATAAAAGATTATTTTTCCAGTCATATATTTCCTCATTGAAGATTTGTTAAAAAATAATGTTAAAATGTTGTCTTAGGGTGCTCTGATTGATTGAGCACCGATTGTTATCAGTCAATAATAGCTTTTTGTAGTTTGCTCGGTGGTTTTTAACTTTATTTCTGTCATACGTCTACAGAGGTTCTTATTGAGAATTAACAGAGGTTTAGATATTGATGACTTATTGAATTTCATTTGAAGATACCATGATGGTGATCAGTGTTTGCTTTAGTTGGGCTCTTGAACCTTGACTTTAAAACACCAGTTTTTCTCTGGCTGCTGTAACTGTGTGTTTATAAAACACTTTTGTTGTGGTACAAAAGAAAATATGATCAGGTGTCGATGGCTGTGTTTTGATGATGAAAATCATCATTTAGTGACTTGATTCACTGATCTTTTCCAGAGCCTAATCTCTAATTAAACAGGTGATCTTTTATAAGTTTAGTATTATTCATTATAATAGAACTGTGATTCTACAGTGTGCATTGTTGTGACAATCAGATTTTAAAAACCTCTACAGTAACATGCTGACACACACAGACATCAAGAATCAGCATATGAACCTCAACAATGGTGACAATTAACAAACTATTCAGATAAACCTCTGAACATCACAAAACAAGCAACTAAAGTCATAACGAAACCCGCAAACATAAAAGCAAATAGTAAGAATAAAAGAAAATATACAATTAACCTGTGTTATTTATTAATGCCGCAATGCATGCTGGAAGCCATGGATACAATTTGTACTATGCTGGTACCCAGCATGCATTGCAGCATGAATCATTTTTTATGGTCACCATTGTTGTGATTCTTGATGTCTGTGTGAGTCTTAGTAATGACATATATTAAAACCTTTTTTTGCACAAACTGTTTGTAAAATCCTTCAAATTATCTGATTGTCAGAAAACTGCAGGCTTTTATACCGTGTCCTAACGCGATGTGACGCTGCGACATGTGATAAAAGGTATCTTTTCCATGTTAATCAGAGTTTTTATTCTAACCAGCCGCGACGATTCTATTTTTTAGAAACAGTTTCTTTTTTTCTGCAACGTCACTGCTGGAACAACAAACACAAAGTGTGGCAATGATAATCTCAGGTACTGTTTATGTGCTTTATTAAATGTTAAAAGCATGCAACGTGACTTTGAATATCATTTAGTGCTCCCAGCTTTGTAGCTGTAAAAGCAACAGTGGATAATTCACCTCAGATCTTGAAATTAAACAAATGGAAACAAGAACCGAGATTAGACTCATTCATTAGAGATCAGTGAATCAGGTCATTAAATGATGATTGTCATCATCAATACTTAACCATCAACACCAGATCATATTTTTTCTTGGCTTTTGTGCCATAACAAACGTGTTTTATGAACACTCAATTACAGCAGACAGATAAAAACTTATGCGTAAAAGTCAAGGGTCAAGAGCCCAAATAAAGCAAACACTGATCACCATCATGGTAACTTCAAATGAAACTCAATCAGTAAAACATCAACTTCTAAACTTCTGTTAATTCTCAATAAAAACTTCTGTAAACGTCTGACATAAATAAATTCATTTCTGGTTAGTAATAAGCGAAGCTGGTAATGCTGTTTGTGGAGTTGTTTAATCCTCATCTGCTGAGATCATGAGAGATTTAATTTCTTTTTTAACTTCAGTTTATTTCATCTAAGGCTGTGGCTGGAAGTCAATTGTAGTTCTTGTGTTTATCTTTCATTCAGTGATTCTTCTTGTTAACAGCAGGTGATCATCACTAATGCTAAATCAGCACTTAATTAATCACTTAATTATCCAATTATTATCCAATTATCATGCTGGGAACTAAACATTTTCTTTATTTCAACAAATTCAGTTTGAGTTCTGGTTCAATCATTGTGTCCACATAACTTTCGATAATATTTGAGTGCAGTTAACTCATTTTTATTTAGTCCATATAACTTTTACTGTGTGTAGTTTTGACAGCAATAACCTCAATTGAAGTAATAGAGTTGATAGCAATTCACATTTATTAAAATTAAAATGTAACCTTGAAACTTCAGAAGAGGAAACTTGTATTATTTGCCATATTTTGCCATATATTATTTAAATATTTGCCAGTTTCATACATAGTAAATTCCCAGTTGATACTGTAACTGTTCTCCTCTCTTGCTTTATTCCAATTTTTGTGAATTTCAAGGTTCATTTCATCTTTTACTTCACTATAAGTGAGAACTGAGTTGTTAAGTTTCCAGTAAGAAGAGAACACACTCACATTATCACAAGCTAGAAGGTGTGTGTGTGAATAAAGATGCTCTTATGGGCAGAAAATGGTTATGGAAAAAGTATAAAAAGAACCAGATAAAGAACCAGATAAAAAGAACACTGATCCCTTGTTAAGCTTACAGACAGAGCACACATATGATCATTCCAGAACATATAGTTAATCACTAGTTAGTTCTGCCAACCATTTTTCTTCATAAATTTGTCTCTGTCAACCATGACATGTGATGTGCATTGTAAGTCAGCCGGAGTCATAATATCTACACTTTGTAGTTTAACCCTGGCTGCGCATCCAGACACCACTCCTGGTACCAAATTGTGGTGGCAAACAAAATTTTATCACTGAATAAGAGACAAACATGTACCAATTGTCTTTAAAGATTATTTATTCCCTTGCAAGGAAGCAGCAATCATACAGTCATACAGAGTGGCTGCAGAGTGTGACAGTGAAGGGAGGGCATCCTTGTGTTATCTTTCTAGGCCAATTAAAATATTTTTAACTGTACATGGAACATTTTTAGACTTGTTCATCATATTCTATCCTTGAGCGGAGGCCCCTCTGTCACGGACATATAATGGTCACACATTTCTCATTTCCAGTCATGTATACAATGGTCATATACATCATACATTCATAAGATCAATAACTGTTGTTTGTTCTATCATAGTAGCAGATAAGTACGTGCAATCCTTGTGCAAATGATCTTATTATCTGATTATTGTCTTTCTAAGCAATTCCAATAATATAGAAAATCAAACATATAGAAAATGCAAATAAAATACATAACATATTACATTTCTTCCACAGTTCCCCTCTTTTTATCATTCATTGATAATAATAATACAGCAAATATAAGTCACTACATCACATTTATATTCTTCATCTCTGATTTTCATATAAATGATCACTCTCTTAAATTTGTGGAAAAAGATTTTAAAAGAAGAAAGCTTAGGATGTTTTTGTGGGGATAGTCCCTTTGTTATAAGCAAGCATGTAAAGATTTTTATCTGAAGCCGGGCTAAATGAATAAACACTGTTAAAGGGGTCATATAATGGTACATGCACTTTTACAAGTTGATTGTACTGAATTGTGTGTTGGCAGTGCCTGTACACAACCATCATAAAATGATAAAAATCCATCCAGTCTTTTTTTTTAATCACCTTATATGTTTTGCAATCTCTCAAATCAAGCCGTTCGACCTAGTGACGTCACACGGTTGGACGCCCCCCCCACGACTGTTGATTGACAGCAGCGTTTCAACATAGACCCGCCCCCGCATCATCATAGTCCGCCATTGTTGATACTGGAGCACTGTCTATGAGCAGAATGGCGTCTAAGCGATTGTGGTGTTCTGTTCTTGGGTGCAATAAGGAACACAGCAGTCATATTGATGTTCCTAAATCCGAAACGCTGAAGACACAATGGCTGAGTTTTGTTTTCGAAGGGAATATTCCCCACGATCAACGTCAATGCTTTCATGTTTGCACAAATCATTTCACACAGCAGACTGCTTTACAAACGAGGGTCAGTATAAAGCTGGTTTTGCTAAGAAGCTGCTCCTGAAAAAAGGATCGGTACGAGCAAAGCTCATTATCATTTAAAGACACATGCACTTAAACGGCGTGCTGAAAACAGAGTTGTTTTTGACCAGGTAAAATGAGTGTTTTCTTACAATACTAATGAGAATTTTTAATTAAAGTATATTACAAACTTTTAATTTAGACCCTAAAGAATCATATTAGCTTGTACAAAAATGGCATTATATGACCCCTTTATTGCACTCCTGACACTAGGTCAGACCCTCAGTCACCTCAGTATAAACAAGAAATAGTACAGATGCTCAGAATAGGAAAAACATCTAAACTCAATTAATACATTTCACTGTAACTTCTGCTAGTCGTGTCATCATCAACTTTCTGTGGTTTTGGATCCTCATAATTAGACATTTGAAGCATTTGGTATGAGACTGTACTTTTCACCAGTCTCTCCACTAAAAGTGAAATACATTGAATTACACATAGTAGGCACAGCAACACCAAACCTCCTATCACTATCACTGGCAGTACTGTATGACATATCCATTAGCTCCACCCTCCCCAGAGGTTTGGTGAACCATTCAAACCATGAGTTGTCACTTCTGGGTGGTTCTTTTACGCCCATTCTCATGTGCTCAATAATATTGGTTATGTTGTCACTATAGTCTGGAATGTAAAAACAACATGATGTTCCCAAAATTGTACATACCCCTCCTTTCTCGGCAGTTAACATGTCTAACAGCAATCTGTTCTGAATAACAACATCTCTAATTTGTTTCATATCCATCATTAACCATTGTCAAAGCATTCTCAGTACTGTTTGCTATTGCTAACACAGTCCATGCCAACCCATAGATCTTATTCAGTGCTACAGTAGTTCCTCCTAAAAAGATGGACCACCCCACATTAGCTCCCCGAGGTCAATGGGTCAGAAAGTACATATCCTTTGTGGCTACTTGGCAGGGTTCCTGGCAGCAACAGCCTGACAATTTCTTCGGTAGAACATAATAAGCCCTGTCTCCACATTCCCAAACTGCTGAAGTGTCACTTGGTCCGTCGAAAGGACACATAAAGGTCATGGTGTGGGTGCCGTTGGTCAGTGAACAGTTTATTGTAGCATTCTCCACATCAATTCTGATTCTGCATTCAGACCATCCTACTCTCCATCCTGGCTTTGTCGAACAAATGCACACATTCCCTCTTCTGGGCGTTATCCGCAGTGGTTTGTTCATTAAAACTGGTCTGTTTAGTCAAGTCAAGTCAAATTTATTTATATAGCGTGCTGCTTTTTACAATACAGATTGTTTCAAAGCAGCTTTACAGAGATAACAGGAAAATGCAACAAAGTAAGTTCAGTGACGTTTCATTTTGTTGTAAAAAAGTTATTAATTTAGTTAATTTATATATATAGTCGCACTGGAGAAAACCGTGATGTCATCGTCCAACTCAGTTCAGTTCTCATCTAATGGTGTCAATGCAGGCAGATCAATATTATTGTTGAATATTAAATTAAATGTTAAATTTAATGTCCCCAACTAAGCAAGCCAAAAGCCAATGGCAACAAAGGTGAAAAAGGGCGAAAAAGGCGACAGTGCCAAGGAACCTTGGGAGAAACCAGGCTCAGTCGGGGGGCCAGTTCTCCTCTGGCCAACGAACGAACATGATTCAGGCAGCATTATAGGTCAGAAGTCAGATTGGATTGGAACAATCAGAATATTATCCAGTTCCATCTGGTTTAAGATCGGAGTCATCACGCCGTTATGGAGACGAGTTTGTTACATTTTACATGCAAAAGTGCACCACATGTGGTTTTAGCTGCTGTTGTTGTTCTCCCCTTTTCCAGTTCAGCTGCTGCTTTCAGTACCAGTTTCAGGTTCATAAGCCCATTATGAAGCAAATAAAAACAAGGACCAAGACGTCGCCCGCCATGGCGCAGCCGGGGCCCCACCCTGGAGCCAGGCCCAGGGTTGGGGCTAGCATGTGAGTGCCTGGTGGCCGGGCCTCCTCCCATGGGGGCTCAGCCCGAAGGAGTGACGTGGGGCCGCCCTCCTGTGGGCTCACCACCTGCAGGAGGGACCGTAAGGGGCCGGTGCATAGTGGATGCACCGACGACCCAATCTCTGGACACAAAAACTGGCTTTAGGGACGTGGAACGTCACCTCGCTGGCGGGGAAGGAGACTCAGATTGTGCGGGAGGTTGAGAGGTACCGACTAGAGATAGTCGGGATCACCTCCACGCACAGCTTGGGCTCTGGAACCACACTCCTTGAGAGAGGCTGGTCTCTCTACCACTCTGGAATTGCCCATGGTGAGAGGTGGCGGGCTGGTGTGGGTTTGCTTATAGCCCCCCAGCTCAGCCGCCATGTGTTGAAGTTTACCCACGAAAGCGAGAACGAGAGGGTCGCTTCCCTGTGCCTTTGGGACTGAGAGGATATGTACTTTCTCACTGTCGTGTGTGCCTACGGGCCGAACGGCAGTGCAGAGTACCTGGCCCTCTTGGAGTCTCTGGGAGGGGTGCTGGAAAGTGATCCGACCAGGGACTCCGTCGTTCTACTGGGGGACTTCAACGCCCACGTGGGCAGAGACAGTGACACTTGGAGGGGCGTGATTTTTTTATTTTTATTTTTATTTTATTAGGGGTCATGTACAATTTTAAACATAAATGTCACCATTTGATGCATTGTACCAGAGTTAGCCAAAGGCTAATTTACATCTGCAGTCCCCAGGCAGGGAAAAAAACAACAACATACAAATAACACTCCTCCACCCCCCACCCCCTAAACACACATACACAAAACACATTTTGTCAGCACCACATCAGTGTCAGTGGGTACAGATTGAAGTGGTCTTCAGAAAAGATTTCAGTTGTGATTTAAAACTCTTAATGGAACTGCAGCTCTTTATGTCATCTGTTATTGCATTCCACTGTGTAGTGGCTTTAAAAGAAAAAGCAGATTGTCTAAAGGTTAAACAGCAAAGAGGTATGTTGCAGTCAAAAATAGAAGCTATTCTGGTAGATTTTACAGAAATTGCAGGGCGATTGCAAACAAAAACCAGTAAACATGCAGAGGCCAGGCCGTGTAGAATCTTATACACTAGAGTCAAGTTTGAAAAGAGTCTAAAATTTTCAAAACTCAATAAATTGTGTTTCTCTAGGATCTTGCAATGGTGGTACCGAAATGGCTTTTTATCAAGGATTTTTATAGCTTGCTTATATATTGATTCTAGAGGTCTAATGGCAGATTCACTGGCCTGCCCCCAACAGGTGATACAGTATGAAATATGTGATAAAATTAAAGCATGCATAAATATTTTGGCTACATCCATAGGGAGGGATGATCTAACCTGTCTGAAGTTTGCCAAGTTATATTTTATAATTTTTGTCATTTTATTGATGTGTTTCTTGAATTTAAGATTCAAATCTAAAATGATACCAAGATATTTAAATTCAGTAACTAGGTCAATTGATTCATTTTTAATAAAAATGTCTGCAGTTTGAATCTGCCCCTTGGTTTTACAAAAGAACATACCTTTTGTCTTGCTGATATTCAAGGAAAGACAAGATTGTTCAAGCCACACAACAACATCTTGCATGGCATGAGTTAATATCTTAGCTGCTAGCTGAGCATATTTTGCATGTGTGTACAGAACAGTGTCATCGGCATATAACTCCGTGACAGTGTTGTGGAAGATCATTGATAGGGATTGGGAGGAAAAGCCCCCCTGATCTGAACCCGAGCGGTGTTCTGTTATTGGACTTCAGTACTAGTTACAGCTTGTCCATTACGAACACCATGTTCAAACATATGGGTGTCCATCAGTGCACGTGGCACCAGGACACCCTAGGCCGGAGGTCGATGATCGACTTTGTGATCATTTCATCCGACCTCCGGCCGTATGTCTTGGACACTCAGGTGAAGAGAGGGACGGAGCTGTCAACTGATCACCATCTAGTGGTGAGTTGGATCCAATGGCAGGGGAGGAAGCTGGACAGACTCGACAGACCAAAACGTACTGAGTGGACTATGTTCTCCACCTCCATTGTCGACGCGGTCGCTTGGAGCTGTGGTCGTAAGGTCTCCGGTGCCTGTCGAGGCGGCAATCCCCGAACCTGGTGGTGGACACCGGAAGTAAGGGTTGCCGTCAAACTAAAGAAGGAGATCTATCAGGCCTGGCTGGCTTGTGGGACTCCTGAGGCAGGTGACAGGTACTGGCAGGCCAAGTGGACGGCAGCCCGGCTGGTTGTGGAGGCAAAAATCGGGCCTGGGAAGAGTTCAGTGAGGCCATGGAGAAGGACTATCGGTTGGCCTTGAAGAGATTTTGGTAAACCGTAGAACCTTGGATTCAGGAGGAACAGTGCGGTTTTCGTCCCGGTCGTGGAACACTGGACCAGCTCTATACCCTCTCAAGGGTGCTGGAGAGTTCATGGGAGTTTTCCCAACCCATCCACATGTGCTTTGTGGATTTGGAGAAGGCATTCGACTGTGTCCCTCGCGGCGTCCTGTGGAGGGTGCTCTGGGAGTATGGGGTCCGGGACCCTTCGCTAAGGGCTGCCCGGTCCCGGTACGACCGGAGCAGGAGCTTGGTTCGCATTGCCAGCAGTAAGTCAGACTTGTTCCCGGTGCATGTTGGCAGGGCTGCCCTTTGTCACCGGTTCTGTTCATAATTTTTATGGACCGAATTTCCGGTGTCCGGTTTGGGGAAAACACGGTTTGGGGTCTCTGGTTTTTGTGGATGATGATGAGTTGTGGATGATGATGAGTTTTTGCCGCTCACTTAGAGATAGGGTGAGGTGCTCGGTCACCCGGGAGGAGCTCAGAGTAGAGTCGCTGCTCCTCCACATCGAGAGGGGCCAGCTGAGGTGGCTCGGGCATCTGTTCCGGATGCCTCCTGGACGCCTTCCCTGGGAGGTGTTTCAGGCTGGAGGGATTATGTCTCCCGGCTGGCCTGGGAACACCTCGGCATCCCCCCTAAAGAGCTGGAGGAAGTGTCTAGGGAGAGGGAAGTCTGGGCGTCCATGCTTAGACTGCTGCCCCTGCGACCCGGCCCTGGATAAGCGGAAGAAGATGGATGGATGGATGGATCCTGTTTTTTTTTCCTGGTCATACCTGGTTTTGCCGTCATAGCCTGCACAGTAGGGAATGTTCTTCTCATAAGGATTACACTCGAATCTGGCATTTGATCCTTCCACCAGAGTGACTATGTCCCCTGCTAAACTGTGTACTGGAATTACTATTGTCAGTGTTGTTGCCCTTTTGACAAGGTGATGACTCACATTTGCATAACTGTTGGTACTCACAGTGTGGTTGTCAACCTTTTCAGTCTCCTTGATGACCTCCATGGAGTAGATGATTATCAAACAGATCCCCATGATAACACAGTGAATATGCACGTGGTACCCCTTATACCACACATCCCTGGAATTCTGAATGGGTGCCAGGGTCTCTGCACCGCCATTTCAGTCGGCCTGAGGAATAGCACAGCGATAGGCCCAAAAAAGTGCTGTCCAGCTGTACTTAAAGTTCTTTTTTCTCCTGTTGATAAATGGGCACTGTTTCACCTCCGTTCGTGCTTGCGCTTGTCGTCTTGGGGGAGAGCAGTCGAGGTCTGGATCCATTTTCAGCGCTTGCAGCTCAGCCACAGGATACAGATAAGGTGGTGGTGATGAAAGAGACAGAACAGGAAAAGGGTTAATAAGTGTTGGTGCAGTAGGTTTTTTCTCATTTTCATTTATTTCCCCTACTCCCCTAAACGCCAGTTCCCTCTGCATCGATTTTCTTTCTCTGCGCTCTGCCTCATCTAACCAGCACATTATTATTATTGGCTTACAATTTACACACACGTTTAGCACAACACCCTTTTTGTTTTTCACTCCCCTCTACAACTGAGTCTCTCACTGCTGTCAGCCTAGTGACACTTAAAATTCCCTCTTCAGGGAAATGGTATTTGATTAATCCTTTTCTCATCTTACAAAACACCAGTGTATCATATTGATAATTTTTACTCTTTTTACTCTGGGACTTCCCCATGATGGCCAGTTCATCTCTGTGATCGTTTTCGGCGCATGTATAGGAGAGCTTTCTCTCAGTTTTGGTCATCTGGACCCTCGGGGTCGCTTCTCCACTACGTTTCGTAGTCTTAGACTACCGTGGATTAACTGAACCCACTCGACTAGTTTTTCCAGTACCAGTCACCACAGAGTTTCATCAACCATCATGAGTCACTCCCTCTCAGGTACCTTTTTAAATTTAAATTTTGTCTCTTACCAGTCTGAGCTTATGCCACTTCAGTTCTTTTTGTGATTCCAGTGGTGTCCCTCCTGGGCCCTGGCGGTCGGCCCCTCGTCTCTCAAGTTTACAAGGTAGGGCTGGAACTGTTCAATCCAGGATGATCAGTCACCGTCACTGAATAAGAGACAAACATTTACCAATTGTCTTTAAAGATTATTTTTTCCCTTGCAAGGAAAGGTCAGGAATGATACAGTCATACAGAGTGGCTGCAGAGTGTGACAGTGAAGGGAGGGCATCCTACCTCCTTTATAGTCTTGACTCCCAGATTGTTATCTTTCTAGGCCAATGAAAATATTTTCAACCATACGTCGAACATTTTTAGACTTGTTCATCATATTCTATCCTTGAGTGGAGGCCCCTCTGTCACAAACATATAATGGTCACACATTTCTCATTTCCAACCATGTATACAATGGTCATATACATCATACATTCATAAGATCAATAACTGTTGTTTGTTCTATCAAAGTAGCAAAGAAGCATGTGACTCAACATGCAATCCTCGTGCAAATTATCTTATTATCTAATTACTGCCTTTCTAAGTAAGTCAATTAATATAGAAAATCAAACATATAGAAAATGCAAACATAATACATAACACATTTCTTCCACACAACTCCCTCCAACTACTGATTAAGAAGAATTTTTGCATAAATATTTCCAAGTATAAACTAGTATTGACAGGGAGTTTTGGCGGCCATATGTCTATCCTACTATCTAAAGCCACATTAACATTTCCATCCAAAATAAGCATGGAATTGGGATAATTGGTCAATAATTTTAACCAATGTTCCTCTAAATGACTAATAAAGGCTTCATTTTCTTTCTGCTGATGATAACCATAAACAAACAAGAATACATGTCAAATTTTAAATTTTAAGAAAAAGGCAGACATAACGTCCCTCTTAATCACTTTGAGAATAACCTTGCCTTCAAATAGATTTTTTAAAAATGCATAAACCGGCTGAATGTGTCGTACCATGAGATAAAGCATATCATTTAGTGAGATTTCTAAGCCCTAAGGAAACAATAGATAAAGACATGAATCCTTTGCTACTTAACAATAAAATATTTAAATAACCAATTACACTGAACTAGTGTGATGTTACCAGCACATGTTCAGAGATCTTCCTGTGCCCTCATGCCCTTGTTTCTACTGGCTGTGTTTATAAGGCCTTCCTTTGTGAGAACACGTTACAGTTTGTACCCTGGTGGTCTGGCAATGATTTTCCAGCAGCTGATAAGAGCTATCTCCATATCACATAGTACATTTACAGAAAAACCAACACAAAGCCATTTTTACTTATCTATAAGATAAATATGACTTCTTTCCTTTCCACAATTACATGTGGCTACATGCTTTAGCGTCAAATCAAACACAGCTCACAGTCTACACTGGCCTCAGAAAGTTTTTGGACATACAAATCACACAAAATATCAAACAAGGTGGTAGCTGCAAACACATGCTGAAAACTGCAAACACTTGCTCAGAAATAACTTCAGTCGATGACTTAAGGAAGCAATTGGTTTCAATGCGATTTCTTTGGAGAATTTGTTTCAAGGCGATTTCTACTTATTTTTAACAATAGCCTTGTTATTTCAAAGCTTAGACAAATAAGTACCTATTTTTTTGTAAAGAAAATTTGTTCTGTGTTTTCTGTGACATTTTGTAATGTATTGTCTTTTAGTTTGTATTTTGCCTTGTTCAAGCCTGTTTCCTCATCGTTTTTCATCGTCTGGTTTTGTTTTGATTTTGTGAGACATTTCCTTAATACAATCTTAAAAAAAAAAAAAATATATATATATATATTTTTTTTTTACTTGTTTAAAGGCACAGTATGTAAGTTTCACCACTAGAGGTCACATATTCAAAACAATAATAAAGGCGTAGCTTGGTGACACCGTGAATGAGCGTAGAATCATGGGAGGTGTCGTCTTCACTTCCACATCTGACAGGCAGAAACCATGTTCATAATGGATGAGCTATTAAAGTTTATTGAACAGTACTGTGGTATGAAGTCAGGCAGGGCCTAGAGCCTCCTGGGACATTTTACCTTGCTGTTTTAAGTCAAGTCAAGTCATCTTCATTTATATAGCGCTTTTAACAATGTAGGTTGTTTCAAAGCAGCTTTACAGAGATTAATTTAAGGTAAAAGAGATTGTTTTGGCTTTATAGCGGTTCTTTAATAAAGTTATTTTCCAGCTAAAGTTAGTTTTGATTGATTCGTTTCCGTCGCAACAATCATTTGTTATTAAATTAGGGGCCGCTAAGACGACACCATTCTCTCTACACAGACTTTAAACTCGAACCTGTGATAAACGCTGATGGCGTTCACATGCTGTCACTAATAGCGCCTCTGTGGCCCTTTCCGACCGAACACAGCGGGAACCATCACCCGAATATTAGTTCCGCCCGGACTCTTTTCTCACACGGACCCAGTACTTTTCCGTCTCAGCTGTGGCTCATCATCCCATTAGTTCCCAGTACTTTTCCGTCTCAGCTGTGACTCATCATCCCATTAGTTATCGCCTTTATAAGGCGCGGACTTTCTCTTGTTCATTGCGAAGTCTTATCGTTCCCTATGGTCGTAATTCTGAGCGTTTATCTCTGTGTTGGATTTTCTGTGTATGACTCTGGACTGTGTACCCCGTTGACGATTCCTGCTACCTGCCATTGCGACCATTGCCTGTCTATTGAACTGTGTCCCGGATTACCTACGTTGTTCCTGTTTTCTGGTGATTATTCCTGCCTGTTGACGATTCTTAATAAAGCCTTGCAGATGGATTCGAATGTCTCTGACTCCGTGTTACACATGCGCATTAAGAATTGGTTCTATAGTTATGTGCGTTTGAATATATGTGCGCAGGTTTGTAATTCCCTGCAAATCAAGCCTAAACAAAGGTCTTTCCATATAAATTTTGATACAGAATTTTATTTTGTCACTTCGGGGTAGGTACGCGAAACAAATTTTCCCGACAACGCTTTATCTGGAGTGGGAAAGGGATCCTCCATAGGGAGAGACTAGTTGGCACTTCAGCACTGCATTGTCATCGGGTCCAGGCGAAGGTCCTTCGTCAGATCTGGATACGGCCTGGATCCGGCAGGCTGCGGGAAAACCTCGGGATAAACAAAAACACTCAAATTAGCGTAGATGCCATTCTTCTTATGATGTAACAAGTACATCAGGATTTATGGGAAGTGTTCCCGGTTCCGGCTGACCTAATCTATGCAGCCTAACATTGAATTATAGAAGTCTATAATGTATTATGTGAATGCTAGGTCAAAGAGATGTGTCTTTAATCTAGCTTTGAACTGACAGAGTGTGTCTGCTTCCCGGACAATGTTAGGAAGACTGTTCCAAAGTTTTGGTGCTAAATAGGAAAAGGATCTACCGCCAGCATTCGATTTTGATATTCTAGGTATTATCAACTGGCCGGAATTTTGAGATCGCAATAGATGTGAAGGACTATAATGCGTTAAGAGCTCGCTCAAGTACTGCGGAGCTAAACCATTTAGTGCTTTGTAAGTAATCAGCAATATTTTAAAATTTATGCGATATTTAATAGGGAGCCAGTGCAGTGTTGACAAAACCGGGCTAATATGGTCATACTTCCTGGTTCTGGTAAGAACTCGAGCTGCTGCGTTTTGAACTAGCTGTAGTTTGTTTATTAAGTGTGCAGGGCAACCACCCAGTAGAGCATTACAATAATCTAGCCTTGAGGTCATGAACGCATTAACTAATTGTTCCGCATTTGTCAATGAGAGCATATGGCGTAATTTAGATATATTTTTAAGATGGAAAAATGCGGTTTTACAGATACTAGACACATGACTTTCAAATGAAAGATTGGTATCAAAGAGCACAACCAGGTTCCTAACCGACGACGAAGACTTAACAGAGCAGCCATCAAGTGTTAGACAGTATTCTAGGTTATTCTAGGTTATTATGTGAGGAAGTTTTTTTAATTGTGCATATATGCTGCAGTCTGCTGCTGACGCTCATTTCATTTAGTTGCTTATGTTTATTTTATGATAAAGTTATATTTAATGTCCACCTCCTTCTTCCATGAACTTGAACTTTGTTACAGTTACGTTTGGTCACTGAAATTCACAGGTCACTTTATATGACGAATTAAAATTGTGGAGTAACGCAACATTAATAATTAATTAATAATTAGGTTAATAATCATAATACTAGTTGCACACTGCAGTGTTTCACTAAGCTAGATCGATATTAGAATATCATATAAATAAAAGCTGGATGATTTGTCTTGCGAAATGGCATGTAATTAATTTTTTAAATATGCTATGGTGGAGAAAATGCTGTATTACTTTTACTACAATTAAAGCTCTTTCTGATTATGCTGTGCTAGCCACTTGACAAAATAGTGTTGAGCTAACCATGTTGAGCTATATAACAATGATTATATCAGAATGACCAGACTGGTTCGAGCTCATAGAAATGCAACAGTAACTCAAATAAGCAAGGTTACAACCAAGGTCTGCGGAAGAGCATCTCTGAACGCACAACCCATCGAACCTTGAAGCAGATGGGCAACAGCAGCAAAAGACCACTCATGTCATATAAGAACAGGAAACTGAGGCTACAATTCACACTGGCTCTCTAAAACTGGACAATAGAAGATTGGAAAAAAGTTGCCTGGTCTTATTAGTCTCGATTTCTGCTGCTACATTCAAATGGTAGGGTCAGCATTTGGACATAAACAACATAAAAGCCTGGATCCACCCTGCTTTGTATCAATGGTTCAGGTTGCTGCTGGTGGTGTAATGGTGTGAGGGATATTTTCTTGGCACTCTTTACCCTTAGTACCAATGAACATCGTTTAAATGCCACAGCCTACCTGAGTACTGTTGCTGACCATCCCTTTATGACCATAGTGTACCCATCTTCTGACTTCTAGCAGGATAACATGCTTGTCACAAAGCTCAAATCATCTCAACCTGGTTTCTTGAACATGACAATGAGTTCACTAAACTCAAATGGCCCCCACAGTTACCAGATCCTTCTGGAAATTCACATCATGGATGTGCAACTGACAAATCTGCAGAAATTTGTAATGCTCTCATGTCAATATTAACCATAAAAGGCGCTGCCTTTGTGCCCTCGATGCGGACTTCGGCGAAGCTCGTACTTTCGCACCCTTCGCACAATTTCCCTACCCAGGAATCATTATGAAGTTGCGAACGCCCAATCAGGTAAATGAGGGGAGGAGTTTCGTGGCTGTTTGACTTTCATTGGCAAAATACGCTCTTGTGGACTCGAGGCCAGCGCCCCTTAGGTCTGCACTTCCTGACGTCACCAAGTGTGAACTCGAAGGAGGTCCACAAGGCTGGAGTGTGCCATTTGGGATCCAGCCTTTGACTTTTACCTCCTATGTTCAACCTTACAAAAAAGAAGTTTGTTCAAATGTGCTATTAGTACACTTCTTTTAAACTAAAAACAAGTATACTTTCAGTCTACTTTTATGCACTTCTCAGAAATATACTTTATGTACTTTTTAGAAATATAATTAAAATTACACTTAAGTTTACTTGACTTATACTGACAGAAAACTTTACATAGCCTATATTTGGCCTATAATTTTAAGCCTATATTTGGCCTATAACTTTTTTTTAATAATGTGTGTTATTCTAAGTATACTTGGCTTGTAGTTGTGCTTGCTCTTTTGATTTGGTAGCCTATTCAATTCTTTTTTTCACATAGTTTTACACACTGTCTTATTTGATGTATAAAGAAAATAGAAATGTTCCTAATTCTGAGTATGTGAATTTTTTGTGTAGTCAGCTGCACATAGGAAATAACTTTAAACTTTAAATACATGTAAGTATTTTACTTTAAACTTAAAGATGCTTCTACTAAAAAAAAGTAGTTTACTGAGAGTACTTCAAGTGTACTTTTATAAAAATGTGCAACAAGTATTTTAGTAAATTATTTAACATTCACTTGTTACAGTGTAGTTGCAGTACAAATGAAAAACGTAGTTATAAACTAAACGTTCACTACTGTCGCACTTAAAAGTATACTTTTACACTAAAAACATTAAAAAGTGGGCCTATTTAGTCCCAAGTACTGAAATAGTAAACTTACAAGTATAATACTAGTCCATTGATATTAGTATACTTGCTACATAAAGTATACTTAAAACTATCCTTGAACTTTACGTAAGTATACTTTATAAAATTAACTTGAAGTAGACTTATTTTTTGTAAGCGCAATCAACATTAAATAAAAAACCTCCAGCAGGAAGTAAAAGCAAAAGTTTGTTCACACTTGGATCACTTTTCATCTGATAGATCTTGTGCACTTCTATTTGTGAAACAAAATGCAAGCTAGAAGATTTGGTTTCTAGCTTGGTGATGTTTCTGTGATTGTGATCTTGGTGGAAGGCTATTATTGTGCTATTTGCGTATTTGAACTTCCTCCCTCCCGCTGCCTACCACTGAACCATTACAGTCAGGGTACCAGCACCTCTGTTAATTACCAGCTCCTATTCACACGGATGCTGTGAAAGGGCTTTGTTGACACTCTCATTCCACCTTGACAGGCAGCGTTCTTCCAGCCTTCATGGTTCATTGGTTTTCCTCTTTGTTGGTTTTCTGTCTCCCACTGATTCCCGGTCAGTTGCGGTGGTTAAGAGTTTGCTGGTACATTAGCAAGAAAAGAACATGCATGCCACTTCCCAGTAGTTTAACTAAAGCGTGAAGAATAAGCAGAGGTGAAGAGGGTATTTTTGTGGCTTGATGTGGTTTATACTTCCTCTGTTTCCTTTTCAAAGTAAAGAATACATTCCAGAACATATTATCCAGATGGGGCAGGCTTGTTCACATAGGGATTGGGTGTTAAATCTCTGCGTACTTATAGGGGGAAGAGATGGTGAATATGATTTATAATAATATTACATGCTTAAAAGCATGAAGCAATATCAATCCTTAACCTTATTTAGCACATTGAAACAAATAAACAAGCTTTGTAGCATAATTTTCCTGTTATCACTGTAAAACTGCTTTGAAACAATCTGTATTGTAAAGCATGTAAATAAAGGTGACTTGACTTGACAATGAGAAGGACTCATTCTTTTAGAGAATAGTGAAATTAACTTAAACTATTTACTCACCCTCAAATTGCTCTGAACCTGTATGCATTTCTTTCTTCTGCTGAAAACAAAGAAAGATATTTTACAGAATGTTTGTAATCAAACTGTTGTGGGGCAACATTGACTTCCATAGTATTATTATTATTTTTTAAATATATATGTATATATATTAGTATTTTTCCATACTATGTAAGTCGATGGTGCCCCACAACTGTTCTTACACAACTGTTCTTTCTTTCAATTAACATTCTTCAAAATATCTTCTTTTGTGTTCAGCAGTTTAAATATATTTATACAGGTTCAGAACAACTTGAGAGTGAATAAATGATGACAGAATTTGCATTTTTGGGTGAACTTTCCCTTTAGATTTAAATTGGCCATAGCATTATAAAAACATTACAGCATACCCATACAGTATATGCACAGTATTAAAATTGTATCAATTTCTTCTAGAAGATATTAGAATAAAAGCTAGAAATAAACAACCACCTGCCAAAGCATCTCATAGCATTAGGAGTGCTTCTTAAGTACTGGGGCACAGGCCCACATTAAAATAAGTTTTATTTATGTATTATATTGTTATGGATATAAATTGTATTTGCCTGCAGTACAGAGTCGTTCTCAAGCTGCATGCGGAATAAAGAGCTGTCTGATAAAGTATCCCGTTACTATTTCGATGTGAATAAAAACCCCTGAAAATTATTCAGCATACAATGCATTTCAATGTTTGAATCAGCCCGGTCTCACCCCAAAACGTCACGTACTGACGGGTCTTGACCAAACGGCAACATACGACGAAAAGGGTACCCCTAAAACGTCCATATGAGACGAAGACATAAGCGCACCAGTAGCGCTTCCTAGCGGTACCCTAACGCATACCTAAACCTACCCATAACCCGAATCGTCAAATATGGACGTTTTAGGGGTACCCTTTTCGTCGTATGTTGCCGTTTGGTCAAGACCCGTCAGTACGTGACGTTTTGGGGTGAGACTGTGTTATTTGAATCAATCTAAGGGTACATTTAGACAACAATGATGTACTAAAAACAGAAAAGATTTTTCTTTGCGTTTTTCTTGAAGAGAAGATAATGTCAAAAAATTCCCTGTTCAGATAGATCCTTGAAAATGACTAAAAGCGTGTATTATGCATGCCAGGCCAGTAGCAGGCCACTTGAAACATTTTTGTAGTTTACACTGAGACAATAACGGTATCTTTTTCAAAACCTTGTCCTTTTGGGGGCATTTACACAACACAGTTTTCAACTAAAAACAGAATACTTTTTATGCATTTTGGTTTCAAAGTGCAAGTTTTTGAAAACGATAATGTTATCGTCTCCTTGTAAACTACAACACACGAATTTGTGAAGTTTTCCGCTTTTAGTTGAAAATGTTGTCATGTAAACAGCTTCTCCATCATGAAAATTTCTTTTTGCCAACCACTTTGACCAATTAGATCAAAAGATCAAAATTCCAAAATCTGACATTGCTAGTTTCAATTCTAAACACAACATTGTCAAGGATAATGACTTTCAGGTAATCTCCTTGGACTGATTTATCACTAATATTTTATATTATTATTACACAAAAAAATCTTGACAGCATCTTTGCATCTCCCAAGATTTTCAGTTCCTCATTGTGTACAGACTGATTCAATGTAAATCCCACTACCATATTTGTTAGAATGACTGCATCACCCGAAGGCCTGAATCACAACATTAGCTGAAGATGTTATTAGGATGTTGTGGCTATTTCTATCTAACTTCTCTTTTGTAGTACTGGGTCTTATTTATTGCTTACAGTATATGTGCATCGCAACAACTCAAGCTGCAATGGAAATTGATTTAATATTCAATTGCTGTAGATCCCATATACACTATAGTGAACAATACTTCAGCTTCATTGACTAATTTACAAGACCATTAGATTAGGTTTCAGACTGTTCTAAACTGTGGTTTCAAAAAGTATTTGTCAAAAAGTATATCGCTAGCAGTGTAGATATAGACAAAGATATAGTTTCATCAGATGTGAAATTACAATTATTCCTTAGGATCCCTTAATTTTTATTAACATTTTGGTAACACTTACAATAAGATCCATTTGTTAACATTAGTTAATGCATTAACTAACATGAATTAAACAATGAACAGTATGTTTTCACTGCACTGATTGATTTTTTTGCATATTAACAGATGCAACTTTTGATCTTAAAAATGTATTTGTAAATGTAAACTACGATTAATAAATATGATTAATAAATGCTGTATAAAAGTATTGTTCCTTCGTTTGTTCACGTTAACTAATGTAGTTACCTAAGTTTAACGAATGAACCCTTATTGTAAAGTGTTACCAACATTTTTATATATTATGTTTATAGTTGTAGCCTATCTGTCTATTGTGTTTAATGAAAATATGACACGGTCGTCTCGTTTTGTGCTAGAACAAAGTATGGACAGGAGAAAAAAAAAGGAAAAATAATTGTATGATTAAATGAACACATTAAATATTTATAAACATTTTTTTTTTTTTTAAATATATATATATATATATTTTTTTAAAAAACATTGCATATTTTAAACCAGTGTTTAACTTTTTTAATTAAACTGTTCAAATACCCTTTTTACCATTGACATTTTATAACATTATAGTTAACTTTAGTTACATTTTAGTTTAGTTATAACATTTTTTAGTTTTTGAGCAAAGGAATTCATAATCTCAAAAAGTTAAGATGCAGACTTAAAATGAGATTAGAGGCATAGTTTTATGAATGTCTTTTTTCATTTAAGGGCTCATTCAACGTTTTGTATTGGTTTGTTCCTTGATTAATTGTTGTTAAGTCAAAACAACATTCACATACATTTTAAGCATACCTGTACATGCTCCTGAAAAGAAACCATGAACATTTTCAGAATCATAACCAGTATGCAAACAAACACCTCTAAGACATTGGTTAAAGAGTGTATCATCTGGAAAGCAGTACATTTGTTCAAGCTTCATCACATCAGTGTTTTAAAAGTAACGAAACAATAAAGAATTTAATGGCAAGCATACAGTGTCCCAGATCAATGCTGCCGCTCACACTAGTCCTTGAGTTCCTCTGCCCTTCTCTGAAGACAGTCCTGACATTCTCTAAGGTAGACTGAGCTCCAGAAGCTCCTGCAGGTGTTTAATGTAGCTTATGGCCGCCCGCAGTGTCTCTACCTTGCTGAGTCTCTTATCCTCAAATTCCTGTGGTAAATGTTCACGGAGTCTGGCATATCCCTCATTGACACAGCGGACTCTCTGCCGCTCTCTCTCGTTACGTCTGTGGATGAATGCAGGTTCCAAGGAGAGGTCATGCACACTGAAGTTCCCATGGTAGGACAGGTAGGAAAGGCATCCGATGTACCGTTGACCGTTGACTTGCTCTTGGTCATTCTGGGGATTTTTCAGTGCATCTTTGAAGGGGAAATACTGGTGGTTCAAAGACGATCCAAACATCAAGGGATGAGCATATGACACTCGGTCCATTACGCCATGATCAGATCCCATTTCTCTGGAAAAAAAAAGGCATGAAAACATCACATTTCCTCCAATTTATGAAAAGATTTGAATTAGGACAAATAAACTGAGTCACCTTTGCACTGATGTGATATGTCTTTTCGCTTGACATAAAACATGGATGTCAATGCTGAAGATTATTCTTGGGTTCAGTCAGCATATTATCATCATCATCTTCTTTCTGCGAGTAAAAACTTCTTCCTTCCTTTCTCTTATGAGGGCTGGTAAATGAAGTGATGTAACTTAAGGAGGACGTCCTCTGTTCCTACGAGCCAATCGTCTTCTGTAGAGGGTTTTGAAAGAATAGGGGCAGACCGTGCATTGTGCAGTTGGAACAGAGGGACAGTTGAAACACGTTAAATAATTTGCAAGTGCATCACACCTGACCCATGATTTTTGCTCCAAACTTGCATAGTTGTGTCCTCTTCAATTGGGAAAAATTTAAAGGACGTACGGTTCTCTAATCTGTAGATTTTTGGGTGTAAGTTTTTCACTTAACCACCTTCCTTTAACACTGAATAGCTTTTTGTCCTTTTATGATCGTAAAACTTTGATATTTGTGATCTTTAGTCAGTCCTCTAAAAATTGCACATATTTCATAACCAGTGTTGGGGTGTGACGCATTACAAGTAACGAGAGTTACGTAATCAAATTATTTTTTGCAAGAAACTAGTAAAGTATAACCCAATACTTTTTCAAATAAGTTACTTTGTTTTACCAAAAACTGTATTGACCGACATGTCCCCATGTTGAGAGAAATCGGGAGAAATTCGTTCACTGTTCCTTGCTGGTGGAATGATCTTCCCAACCCCATCCTGGAAGCCAAATTTGTCCTATTTTAAAAAAACAGTGAGAACTTAACTGCATCCTGCTAAAAAATCTTCTATGCTTTTACTATTCCTTTGTCTATGCTCTCATTATTCCTTAATCCCTCCCTGTTCTAGCTTATATTATCTTAAACGATGACTGAAATTTTGAATTGCTGGCACTTCTCGTGTTTATTGCTTTCTTAAAGGCCCACTGAAGTGCCTTGGAACACGTAGCTTTGTATGATGCGGTGACGTAATTTCCACTGAAACAGAAAGCTATGGCGGTATATATAGAATGGCTCCTCCCCATTTTCAAATAGCAATAGCATTTAGTTTACCTCACAGACTTTCATTTTGAGAAGCTGAATACGCGGTGATGTTACGAATGAACATTTTGAATGCTTATATCTCCTAAATGCGAATTTCGTCATTGTTTTGGAACACCCGCTTATTCATAATCTTAAGACTAACATATTCATACTAATAGCTAAAAAAAACTTACATTTTGATTTCAGGGGGCCTTTAAGATAAAATCGCTTGTTGTATTTCTCAACTGTAAGTCGCTTTGGATAAAATAATAAATTAATAAATGTAATTGTGTGCGCTGTGTAAACATTTGCTCAACTCACTTGCACAAAAACAGACTCAGTATTCCTCAAAGTGAATAAAAACAGTCAAATGCAAACTCTGAATATTACGCAAACCTGCAATAATTAAATATGTTAAATAACACAAATATACTTTATGTGTTTAATCTCACTTTATTAACCATTGTCTTTGCTGCTGACCTTCAATGCTCCAATTCAACCATAAGAATAAGCAAAAATGACTTTAGATAAAGATCTCATTTGAGTTTCTTTTGATTGTTTTTATAGCTTAAGATGGTGCTTCTCAATACTCAAATGCATGCTTCCTCGTTTCCTTGCTTCTACGTCCTCAAGCGAGTGACCCGTCAGCCATCTTGAAGGACATCTCAATTCTCTAACTGCACCACGAGGAGGCGAGGAATGAAGAGCGAGGAAGCTTCCTGAGGAATCTCGATGCACAGGGATCCTTCCCTCACATACTAAGATGGTGGAGCTGAGACACGAGGAAAAGAAGCGAGGGAAGAAAATGAGGATGCACAAATAAGAAATGAGAAGCACCCAGAGTGTTGGGATGTGTCCGAAATCGCATACTCTCTTGAGCAGGTACTTATTTTGAATAAGTAATTACTTCACGACCACTAAAAAACGTTCTATATAGTGTGAATGTAATCTGTATGCACGACATTCGGCATGTTGTCATTATCAAGTGACCAAACAGCGACGTCGCTTCACTGCCATTTATAAATCCTCTACCGTGGCCTGGGATGTAAGGTGTCCATCGTATGCACACTTCAGAATCTCGCCAGAAGAGTAATCCGGGTACTTTTGCCTACTCTTTAATGAGAACTCTGAATTCGGACATACTTCTTTTGTCACATACTGTTTTTCACCTTCCATATAGAAGTATGCAATTTCGTATGCAGCCTTGCCTTGTGTCCCAATGTCCATTCTATTCATACTAAACAGTATGTGAGATTAGAATAAGTGTGTCCCAAAGCATATGTTGAAAAGAGTATGTCAAAAGTCCCCAGATGATCTATTTCGGTAGATTTTCGAAGTGTGGATCTGTGCACATTATAACAGCTAATATTGCCCACAATCCATTGTGCTTTGGAGGAGGATTCGATCAGAACTAATAAACACGAGTAAAAAGTGTTAAAAAACTACAAAACATGGCTGATATGCGCAACTGATAGTGAGAGGTTTAGATAAAGTTTTGAGTGACTAATAAACAGTCTAAACTGATAAAAAATATTATTTAATGTTATCTGTGTTATTTTCATCTGCAATAACAATGTGGACTTTTATAAAGATGCGTTTGTCTATTAACTTTTTACAATATGGTTACCATTTTAAATTTTCCTCTTATTGAATTTTTGTTAGCCTATTTGTTGTTGCATGTGTTGTAGTTCCATTTGTAATATGTTGTAGAGTTCATTAAGTTTCATAAAATAATTCATAATTTCATAAAATTTCATGTCAACATAACATGTTCTAGTTGTTTTGAACTTTACACATGCATTGAGTGAACTGATGAGTATTACTCATCATAGCCTATCTATGTGCTTTTGGGTCTGTTAAATATGCTGTGGAGTATGTTTGTGTGATGTGTTAATAAATCATGTGTTTTTAAGATTCAGGATCATTTTTGATAAATTAGGGATGGGTCACATTACCTGAAAAGAAATTTGTCTGGAGTGCATGATCTCAAAATGTTTATTGGTATATACCTTGCAAATAACACATATCAACTGTATTCAAAATGAAATATTAAAGTCGAACCTTAAAGTTAACAAAAGTAATAAAAAGAAATAAACATCTAGGTACTGTATCTAAATAACACGTTTAACAAAAAGTGTCCCACCTTACCTGCATTCAATCACACGGCCCAGATGTGGGCCGGATCTGGGCCGCCACTATGTTGCTGTCTGGGTTCTTATATGGTCTTCCGTTGCAAACTAATCTGGTTGTGCTATTTTACCTAATGCAACTTCCATTCTCAAAGCTTTGACCTTTTATCAAAAATATTACATTCTTAAACAAACGGCATGATTTCACTGAATCCACTCATTGTAGGCTTTAAAGATCAACATGGAGAAAATCATCCTAATATTCCCTCTGATATTGCTGGTGCTGCATATACAAGGAGGAGAGTTCTCCAAAAATCCAGTTTGTTTGCCTGCCGAAGCTCCACAGCCGGAAGTTGTGGAGTTCGACAACACAATCTATGCCACTTGTGAAGTAACTCCCAGCCCCAATTTGCCACGTAACCAGCCAAAGATCTTTGGGCAAATCCTCTTCAAGCAGCTCTTCCCCAATGGAGATTTAGAAGTGAAAATCAACCTCCGTGGTTTGCCTGCCATCGATCATCAAGAGCGTGCCATGCACATCCATCAGTATGGAGACCTCAGTCAAGGCAGCATCACTGTTGGTCCTCATTATAATCCAAACGGCATTGACCACCCTCATCATCCTGGAGACCTGGGCAACTTTGCTTCCGAGCGAGGAGTTATGAGGCAGTTCCTGACGCTTCCAGACGCCAAGCTCTTTGGGCCTTATTCTATTCTGGGACGTGCGGTGGTGGTTCATGAGGAGGAGGATGATCTGGGAATGGGTTCAGATGAGGAGAGTAAACTCAGTGGGAATGCTGGACAGATAATTGCTTTTGGTGTGATTGGTATTACTACTCCAAGTCTGTGGCAGAAGACTGAAGCGCTCCCCAAGAAAAGATGTGGAGGAAGGAACTGAGAGTCAAAGATGAGGGAGTCGGATATGGTGGAAGGGCAGATTCAAATAGGATAATCATGATTTTCCTTGTGTATTCTTTGTATGTGCTACATTAAATTATATTTCATAACCTGAACATTCCCATGTTTTTTTTTTCTTGGTCTTTTCAGAGGCTTTTTGGCCATAGCTTCCAATAGTAAATGCACTCTTAAAAATAAATGTAGGGTGAATGCAGGTAAAGTGGGCAGTTTAGTTTGATTTACTGTGCTCAATGGGTTAATGCTTTAAGAGAGTGACAATGGCCTTTAATTAAAGATACACTATTTCTTTAAATGATAAAATGGTTTTGGTTGATGCAATATGACACTGGAGGGTGTGGCTACATCTCAAGGGAGGACACCCTTATTGTTGAAGGTAGACATAACCTCTGACATAAGATTTTATTTTCTAAATTATAAGGTTTCTTGCTAAATGTCAACAAATGGGTATATTATTCTGACAGTTTGTTACTACAGTTAACAGGGAATCAAAATGCAAAAAAAAAAAAAGATTTTAAAATGTGTTGGTTTTCTTGTAAGGTGTTTAAAGCTACAATATGTAAGATTTTTGTAATAAAATAACCAAAATCACTTGCAACGTGTGATATATTTCCTGCAGTTGTGTACTTCCAGTATCCCAAAAGTTCCCAAAGATTTTTAATTTCAGAGAAATTCCAATTTTAAATAATGGCTCGTCCA
Organism: Abramis brama; assembly: GCF_963993115.1. Lineage (NCBI taxonomy): Eukaryota > Metazoa > Chordata > Actinopteri > Cypriniformes > Leuciscidae > Abramis > Abramis brama. The sequence goes on along the minus strand of NC_139966.1, from coordinate 35,248,776 downwards.
TGTTCACTTGTCGCCTGTCAATGACGTAATATCCGCGTTATCCCTGGTTTCCGCTCGTACTGCCATAGCGACAACTGCGTTACGTCTAGCGGCACGCTCATGGAGTTGTTTCGTTCAAACATTATGGACCATGACAAGCAGACTTTGGGACAAAAGGAGAACTAAAACGAGGATCAATATCGGCGTGGTGTTTTCGAGATGCCGAGAGCTCCACGTCCGTGACAAACTTCGACTTGACAGAGATGTTTTGCACGTACTTTATTAGACAGGTGAGCAAATGTACATAAAACTAATCAATGTTATATAGCTCAACATGATGAAATGTTAGAATATGATCAGTATGTTATTCTAATGTTCATCTAGCTTACTGCTAGTCTCATACAGACAAACAAACACATAGAATAACATTATAACTTTCAACACACTCAAATGCAGTTTAGTGTGATAGTGTAGACCAAGTGAAACAGCGCTGCGTTACCTCACAAGTTTAATTCGCCAAATAAACTGACTTGTTAACCCTTTTCCACCAAGGCAGTGCTGGTGCTGGTTCGGAGCTAGAGCCTAGTTTCAAATCGGTTCTTTGTTTTTCGACACCCAAAGCACCAGCTCTGAACCAGGAAAAGTGGTTCTTAAGTAGCACCAAAACATTGCTGGTCTAGAAGTAAGAACCACTTGCGTCAGGGGCTGGGGGCGGGGTTACCGTGACCAACAAGACGAACAGAAACTTGTGACCGCCATTTTTCAAATAGCACCTAATCGAGCTAATAGCAGCTTGATTGTAATCTCCGTCTATGCAAGTTACGGCGAGCTGCACAAACACGTTGGATTCGCCGTGTTTGGATGCCGATGTAGGTTCGCAAAGCCATGAGCATCAATAGTAACGCAACGACCTCCATTGTTGATGGAAGGCTTGTTCTACCCCTTTTCCACCAACAAGAACCGGGTGCTGGTTCAGAGCCAGAGCCAAAGCTGGTTCAGAGTTGGTTCGACTGACGAGCTTACTAAGAACCGGTTTGCCTTTCCACCGGCTAGAGAGCCACAACAGAGCCAGATCTTACGTCACTGTATACGTCTCATGTTGCCCAGCAACCGCTAGTGCGGTAGCGCCCAAACACAAACACGCCAGGCTTGTTCGAGATGCATCGGCTTCTCGCAGATCGATCGCCGCATGACATCAAAGCACTGCGATAGCGATCTAAAAGCACAAGGAGTCGTATGCTCTCCAAACACTCCCGCAGCTCCGATCGGTCCTCGCCGCTCCGATGCATCTCGAACAAGCCATCAACAATAACGGACGTTGCAATACTATGGATGCTCATGGGTTTGCAAAAATACATCAGAATCCAACGCGTTCGTGCAGCTCGCCGTAACTTACATAGACGGATATTATAATCGAGCTGCTATTAGCTCGACTAGCTGCTATTTAAAAATGGCGGTCACAAGTTTCTATTCGTCTTGTTGGTCACGGTAACCCCGCCCCCAGCCCCTGGTGGTGGTTGAGGATATTCCCCCTTCCATGTAAAGCGCTATATAAATGTAACGAATTATTATTATTATTATTAAAATGTAGATGCAGAATATAACACTTTAAAATATGGACACAATTTAAGTTCATTTACAGTGTTTAGAGAAAACAGACAGAAAAAAGGTTGGTAACACTTTATAATAACATACAGTTGTAAGTAATTTCTAAGTGGTTAGTTAATGATGAATTAATCATTTACATAAATTAAACATTCATAAATGATTAGTTAATGATGAATTAATCATTTACATAAATCTAACATTTTATGTATGTTTTGTAAATTCCGTTACAAGTCATTTACAAGTGATTAGTAAATGATTAACTAATTATTTACGAAACATGACTATGCGTTCATAAATGATTAATAAGTGATATGTTCATTATTGTATGTATGTTTTGTATATTCAGTTGTAAGTCATTTAACTAATCATTACAAAACATGAATATGCGGTTCATAAATGTTTAATAAATTATGTTCTTTTTTTTTTTTGTATGTATGTAGCAATTAGAGGGTGCAGAAAGTGCTGTAAATGCCTTATATACACGTACAGATAATTTGTAACAGGTAGGCTAAGTAACAGAGTTCAACACAATGATGTGTAAACGCATAAATAAATTATTTACAACACTTTCTGCATCCCCTAATCTAAAGTGTAAACTATTCATCACTTGTAAATGTGTTACACATCATTCGTAGATTACCACTTCAAGAATCAATAAGGCATAAGATCAACGAATCGTATCTACGAATGATGTGAATGATCGTATCTACTTTAGATTAGGGGATGCAGAAAGTGTTGTAAATGATTTATTCATGTGTTTACACATCTATAACAGGTGTTGAACACTGTCGTGTGTACTGCAGTGTAAGTGCTGACTGGTGAGGGTATAGACAGCTGTCTTCTCTGAAACACATGGAGTCTTTAAACACTGTGCACCTGATGTGAGCAAAACATACCAACATTTTTAAAAATGAAATAAACATTTATGAAACGCATAGTCATGTTTTGTAAATGATGAGTTAATCATTAACTAATCAAATGTATATGACATAACTGAATCTACAAAACATACATAAAATAATGAACATATCACTTATTAATCATTTATGAATACATAGTCATGTTTCGTAAATGATTAGTTAATCATTTACTAATCACTTGTAAATGACTTGTAACGGAATTTACAAAACATACATAAAAAGTTAGTATATCACTTGCTAATCATTTATGAATGTTTTGTAAATAATTAGTTCATCAATAACTAACCACTTATAAATGACTTACAACTGAACGTTATTATAAAGTGTTACCTAACTTTTAAATGCCTTATTATGCATTAATATGGGGAGAGTCTCCACATGAAAGACCCGTGACTGCAGATCAACGTGCTACTGCATTTCTCTCCAAAACGGTAAGAAATTAAATGAAATGTGGAGGACAAGATGATTGACAAGCCAGTTTACTGTGACAGGATTAGGGTTGCCAACTTTGTCACTATGAGATGAGGGACAAAAGGTGGCCTGGTTTTGTGTGAATATACAGTTTATGGTTTTAAGCCATTTGTCATAATGTTATGGATAACTTAATAAAATATGAATACATAACTCTCATGCCTTTGGCAACGTACAGTAGGTTTAATAATAGTTTGTTAATTTACAGCAGCGTTAACAGTCCTTTAATTGAACCATTACCTATTACATTTACTTTTTGTCTAAGACAAAACACTAGTGACTAGAGGTTAGAAAAAGTTATCCCCTTCATGATAATCTTGCATGTGACAAACTAAGAATAACATAGCTTCTGTATGCTGTAGTTTTGCAGAGGAATCAAATAGCAGAATCAGAACGTGCAACCTCTGTGCACACAAACAATGGTGGGGAATAAATACTTCACATTCTTATTCACTCAAACTATATATTGGAAAACTAAGTTGGAAAACAAAACTTGACAAAATAAATCATTTAAATGCAAAAGAAGAAAAGAGAAGCATGCCTCTGCTCACCAAGTCTACTTTTTCCATGGATATTTTTGACTGCTCTTCAAGCGATTCAAGCAGTCTTCTGTCCTTTTGTGCAGCCAGAGAAAAGTCCTTAATTGACAGGTCACAGTTCACAGATATTTGAGGTTCATTTTTGATAAGCTCTGTGCTGCATCTGTTTCTTGAGTCTGACCATTTAATGGTCATCAGAGAGAAAATTCTCTCTACAAAGGCATTTGAGCCTGGCACACTGAGGACAAATGAGACAATCCTGAACATGTTGATCAAGTTGGCTTTCCCTAAATTTTGGAAAACTGCGACCCACTTCTCACTGGTGGATTTTGTGGGATCCTGTGTGGCTTTCTTTATTTCTTTCTTGCTAGCACAAAACTCTTCATAGAGTTGGTCCATACTCACTGTCTCTGTCATTTTGAGGGTAACCACCACCTGCTCCAGGTTAGTGAAGGAGAGCTCCTCATGTAAGCCGATTGGTTTCAGTTTCATCATCACATTTTCTGATGAGAAATCAAACCATTTGTCAATGTATGCAATGACAGAGTCATAAAACTTCAGAAAGTAATTTTTCTGCTTTGATCTCTGTGCTGACACTTGTTTGTCCATCAGCTGCTTGGTCTGGTATCCAAAAAAGCAGTCTTCTTTCCGCTGAAGCATCTTCAATTTGAATTTTCCCACCTCCTCGTAAACATCTGTGATGCAGAGCTATGTTTCCTCCAGCTTTTTAACGAGTGTGTCAAAAACACACCCCACGTTGTGGAAAAAGCACAGATAAATCTCAGCAGCTGCAGTTTTTTCTTCGTCCTCAAAAATCCTCCTCAGTGCCACAGGACAGGTCTCCCCAAGGGACCTGAAGTATGAGGTGAGAGCTGGCCAGCTCTGCAGGAGACGATCAACAGCTGGATGAAGAGACATCCATCACGTGCAAACATGACAGAGAATTTCATGCCACTCAATGTCAACAAAATCAAAAAATGCATGCAGTTCCTCTCTTCTGGAAGCAGATACTGAGAAGTGGCTGTAGATCTTTAAAACCAGTGACTCAATATCCACAGAGAGCTGATCACAGGCGTGATTGCAGGTGTTATGAGCTATGTGAGCCGGGCAATTAGCTTTCAAAATGCGACTGTTGGCACTGCTCAATAACTGGTAAACGGAGTGGTGTTTTCCGAAGTTAACATTGGCATTATCTGCCTCATAGGCTGTGATGTGTTTTATATCCAGTTCATACATTTTCAGGCAGTTCATCAGAGCTCGATGAATACCATTTGCAGTTTCATCATTATCTTCGTAAAAGTCAAGTAACTGTCACCGCACTCCATCAGACACAGAAAAATATCTCACGCACATTGGAAACATTTTTCTGTTTCCCTTGTTTGATGCATCGGTGGCAACCAAGTAAAACACAGGCTCACCTTCAGACGGAGATAGAACATTCAGGATATCCCGCACAGTCTTTGGTCCTAAAACATTCATTGTGATCATCTCCACTTTCGTTCTCCCCATGCGCATCTTCTTCACAACATTTGAGTCATGAAACAAAGCACCGTGTGTGATACACGAACGAGGCCGCTATTTTGTCAGTTTCCACAGTATTTACCCCGAAGAATCCAACGATATTGCTTGCACCTTTAGCTAGTGTGGCCTTCTTGTGCATTTCTACCAGAAAGACTCGGGAGATAAAATGATGTAACAAAGCATACATTTATTGACAGCCCAGCAAGCATTATAAAGTTCTTTGGCGTAGGCCCCGTCCATAGTTCGTAATCTGAGGGTAGCGGATCTGCATCTCCTGCCTGAAGACGAAGGCAGGGGCGCAGCCGACCCCCCTGGAAGGTATGGACAGGACCATCCTGGTGGTGGTGGGGAGGGTGGAGGTTGTCGCGTCGGCATCTGCGAACTCAAACGTGTAAGTACCGATCTTTTATACAGAAAGTATAAAGATGTGATTGGATAGAGATGAAGGTAATAAGTGACGTAGTAATTAAGTCTTCCTGGCAGAACTTAAGCTAAAGCTTTCATTTCTGTGGAAGCATGTTTAGTCAAGTCATTCTCACCTCCATGGGCAACTGAAAATTCCCTGCGACATAAAGTACAAAAGGCTTTTGTTGAGTCACCGCTGACGGGCTTAATCCACATATTTTTTACTTCCCAATTTTTATTGTAGCTGCACAGTCTTTTCTTTTTTGCAGGTTTATAAATATTTGCAGTTTAATCCACATGCCAAATCAACTGAACAGCGTTCTTTTTGTTTGTTTGTGTGTGTGTGTGTGTGTGTGTGTGTGGAGGAATTGGCGCATTTATTAACGTATACTGATGAGGGGTGGGGGGCTGTGATTGGATGATGACAGGTGTCGGTGATCATTCTCAAGTGTCGTGATCAGCACTGCTGCTGTTGCTGTTGTATCAGTCAGTGGTTAGATCAGCGTAGTAGTCAAAAAACGGGACAAGGGAGGTCCCGTACGGGACAAATAAATTAGGCCCAAAATACGGGACGTCCCGCGGACTCCCGGTTAATTCGGGACAGTTAGCACCCTATACAGGATGCGTGTCAGGATGTGACAGGAGCAGAGACGTAATTGTGATATACTATGTCCCAAAGCTTGTCTACTCTTTTTGCTACACACTCAAAAGTATGTACTTTTTCTTCACAAAAAGAGTGCATACTTTTAGGGCATAGTATAAGTAGGCGAATTGGGACACAATTTCTTCTTCTGTGATTCAGAATGTCAAAGGTTTGTTTGAGCTGCGCCCTCTACTGTACAACCATGAATTTGCATTTCCTTCAGCCTGAGGCTTATTCATTTCACTTTGATGTGAAAAGGCCTTTACATTTGCCAAAAACAGAACTTTTTTGTTGTTGTTATTGTTGTTAAAAAACAACCAAGCAAGCCCAGCCCAGCCCAGGTGAGAAAAAGTAAGCAAAAGTAACACATTTCTTTACATAAAAAGTAACAAAATACGCAATTAGTTACTTTTAAAGGAAGTAACGCAATATTGTACCACATTATTTTAACTCTTTCCCTGCCATTGACGGAAATTTCCATAATTTGTGAGAAAACGCTTTCCTGCCATTGACAGAAATTTCCAGTAGAATCTGTCTGCAGTCTGCAAGACTACAGCAAGACTAAAGCTGCGTCCGAAATCGCATACTTCCCTACTATACAGTAGACGAAAAACAGTATGTGACAAAAGCAGTATGTCCAAATTCACAGTACTTATAAAAAAAATAGGCAAAAAAGTACCTGAATAACCTTCTACTTCCAGCCAGAATCTGGTGTGCATATGATACTATATAAAACATACTTTTTTAGCAGCCCTGAAGTATTACTCAAATTCAAAATAAGTACCTACTCAAGAGAGTATGCGATTTCAGACGCAGCCTAAGAGTTACGTCAACTGCAAAAAGTTACTTCAAGTTATGCTCATCTCTTGCAGTCCGCAGACTGACCCATCCCAGGATTTCCAGCTTTCCGTGTTATCACTGTTGGTAGGGGGCACTATGACACATCTTCTGAAAGAGTAGGCCTATTGAATCTCCTGATCAAAACACAGGCAAAGAAGAAGCAGAAACAAACATTTGCATAGGTGAAATAACACGATCATCAACATTAAACTGCATATCAATCAAAACTGCCTAATGTTACTGAATAAAATGTAGACCCAAGAAGGGTTAATGGCTATTTGAAGCTTTGGGGGTGTTGATGGACTCGATCTACTCCATCTATGTTTTGATTCTGAATCCCCACGTAGTCTTTGACAAAAATGCGATTTCCTCACGTTTTTGCTCAAAATGTTGCTTTTTTAATGAAACTTACCCACATTCAAGTGCTGATAAAAAGGGAATGCATGAAGCTAGAAAAAACTTTTTTTTTTTTTTTCAAAGTACAATTTTAACATAACAGATGCAATTTTTTACATCAAAGCAAATTTGTCCAGGTCTAAAAATATTTATGATCCATATTGGTGATTTAGCAATGTTGAAAACCATGCAAATAATTTTACTAAATATTTGCCTGAATTGGTAATTTGAGTTTATTTGATAGGAACAATGTACAACTAGACCAAATTCTTCTCTGATAAGAACCAGAAGATGCTTTTCACCAGATTATAATCATATAAATCTTTCCACCTGTAGTCCCTTATGGCCTAACCAGAAAACCATGCCAATAACCTTTTGTTTATTATGTTTCAATATGTTTATTCGTTTCAGTGACATTCATTCTAATTCAGATTTTATTTAATATTACTTAACAAACTCTCTGTTTAGTCTGTTTTGGGGAAGGTTACAACTTTGGTTTTCATCATAGTTTCAGAAATGCAAACAATTAAAGATATAGAAATTACAACTTCATTTGGTTTTATGTTAAGTTAGCTTTAAGAAAAGAAATATGACTATTTGTAAAAGTAAATTTTATTATTACATTTGTTTTTAAAAGAGGTAAACTATCTTTCAAATTTCACATTTTGAATCATATTAATTTATGTAGTAAGTTTAGTTTAGACCTGGTGCAACTTAACCACTGACTCGGATCAACTTACCCTTAACCTGGGGTAAATTGAGCCACATGAACACTTTTTTATAAGAAGCCACATTTTTAGAATCCTTTGCCATATATTTATTCTGTTCATTTAAAATGATAGCAAACATCTTGAAATTTCTTTCATTGTACTTCTGCCCAATTTTCTCTTATCTTGAGGACCACATAAGTAAAAAATGGCTCATCTTACCCTACTCTCCCCTACCTGCTGTAGAATCTCAGTTGACTCAAGGCTCAACATCTGACGCCACAAGTGAGTTTCAAGAGTAAGTTAATTAATGAGAATGTGAATGAGCGAGTAATTACTCCCTTACTGATTGAGTGAATGTTCTTTGTTTTTACAATTGTATAACAGTATTTTAATTGTTACATTTTTTGTCATTTAAAACTGTCATTCAATGTTTTAGAGATTAGCTATTCTAATTGTGAACTCATTCTAATTTGTTAAAAAAAAATATATAATTCCTATAGGACGTTTGTCAGTCCTTCGCCAAACTTTGCACACATCAGCTCTAGACCATGCTGACAAGTTATCAAAAGAAATTTGATCTATTAAACAGTTTAGGAGATACAATTTTTACATGTGACTGGTATGACCCATTATGACTGTTATATCTATATCTTGTCTACACAAAGCCTAAACTTCTCAAAACACCATACATATGCAAAACAAGTAATTTTGAGCAAACTTGCTTAGTTTCATGAATTTATGATGCTATCAGGAGGCTAACAGCAAATTCTAAACAATTTGCCATTTCAACAGAAAGATGAAGGCTGTGATATTAATATTGTCCACTAGAGAGAAACACAGGATAAGGAATAATCGGTTTCCATCCCTCTGAACGGAAATAAATGCATTGATGTTGTTAAGTTAAAGTAGTATAAAAGTATAATATTGAGAGTTCCTTGCTTTGCCTTTCCTTATATAGAAATCTTGTGAAATGCTTCTAGATCATTAAATGTTTAACTTTTTAACTTTTTAGACACACTTAAACACACTTTTCAAGTTGCCAGACATGATTAAATATATGTCCATTTAAAATGAAGAGACAATTTTATATGTCTTTTTCACAACAATATATTGTACAATTTCTATAAAGACATGTATTGTTGTGGAATGAATAATAAAACAAACTCTTATGTAATAAAATAAGGTTTTGAGCTGCAACCGATGTCTTCACATCCCTCTAAAATTGTTCTGACAGTCTATGACATGTACTTCTAAATTTAAATGTTAAATATGAGTCATCATATACACCATATATTATGATCCCTAACTTTCAGTGCAGATTCAAGATGGACTTTGCTATAAAAACCACATCACTAAAACTAAAACTATATATATATATATATATATATATATATATATATATATATATATATATATAAATTGTAGCCTATTTGCACACTGCAGTTATATTTTCCTTCTGTTTTTTTTTTTGTTTTTTTAGTAAGCATTGTTCGTTTCTTTATAAAGGAGTCTTTACAAATGACAAAATTAGTAATTGTACAAATGACTTGTACAAAAGTTTTCCAATTATATTTACAATGTTTGCAAAATAACAACGAATTAATTATCTGTGTACATATTATGGAATTTTGTTATAGACAAGAGCCCAGTATCTAACAAGAACATGAATTTGGCCTGAATTTGTAATATTTTCAGGAAGGGCGGCTACATCAAAGACAAAACTGCAAAGGGGAACTACAAACTTCAAAGCTATCAAAAGAAACAGTTTAGCTCATGCTAGCTACATTTTTTTAATGCTTTCTTGTACAGTACTGTGAAGCTTTAGAAAGCAAAGCAGAATCAAATCCATTCCCGGGTTTTAGTGAAAACACAGCCGCCTGGACTGGATTCTGGATTGTGGATTGAGGCAGTGATTGGAGGATATGTTGGGAATGAGAACTGAAGGAGGATGGGAAACAAACAGGGAGTGTTGTGTAGAGAGGCCGCAGTGTTCACATTATACGCAATGATATCAGATAATTGATCGAATAAACGGCGCGTTTTGCGGAATGTGATGTATAACTCGCGTGCAGGGAAGCAGAAGACGATATTTCCAGCATATCTTTTCTAAAAACCCCACCGCATTCATCAAATCCAGCATGCGGCATTTTCACGCGCTAATCTTGGATCTGAAATGGATACAAATGCGATCTGAGACACTGACATATCTGTGATATTCCCTCACGGTGATTCTGACTGGGTTGGTGAAGACGATTGGCATTAAAGCCATCAGTTATTCATTCATGCACATATCATACGGATACTGAAGATCATTTTTTCGTCTGTTGTTTTATATTTTATTGTCAGTAAAGGACTAGTCCAGTCACAGTGATTTCAGCATCACAGGTGAGACGGCATGCATAACAGCCATACAATTTCCTACCATAATAAATGACCAATTACTAGTGTATTCAACTGTTTACATAATCAATGTTTATATGCCACTTTGGCCTTTGTGGAGTAATCCTCAATAAAGTCTCATAAAACACTCCCCATTCTCTCATTAGTTAATTTTATTCGCTCACTAACATTGTTCAACAAAGACGTAGCGTACGTGCGTCATTTCCCCTGAACCGTAAAGAACAAATGCCATTTCCATCACATCTCAAATCATCATTAATTATGCAAATTAACTGATATTTTAAATATTTTTGTAATAAAATGGCCGGCTTCTTTGCTACAGATAATGTCACTGCCATACCTGAGCGTGGGACATTTAAATGTGTGTGTTGAAACAAAAATATTAAAACAGTTTAAATACTGTTTTCAGAAAGAAACAACGATCTCTAAAGTCAATACATAAAAGTCATTTGATCAGAAGTAGCCCTTTTTTTAATGCGACCAGAAGCGTGTGGACGTGTGGATTCACGTGTACCAGATGTGGGCCAGATCTGGGCCGACACTATGTTGCTGTCTGGGAAAAGTTTAATAAAATTGGACAAAAGTAGAAATTCACCCAACAATTAGAATTACCCCATAATTTACTCACCCTCAACAAGCCATCCAACGAGTATGACTTTCTTCTTTCAGCCAAACACAATCGGAGTTAGGCTATATTAAAAAATATCCTGGCTCTTCCAAGCTCTATAATGTGAGTGAATGGTAGGCCTACCTTAGATTTAGATTTTTGAAGCCCAAAAAAAGAGCATCCAATCATCATAAAAGTAATGCATATGACTCATTCAAACAGTGTCAGAAGTTTTCAGAATATTTGTTTTCATCCGTTTATTACAGTGCTAATATTTACCACAGCTTTACAGCACTAACAGTGATAGTGTCTGTGGTATTTTGGGTGAAACTATCGTTACTTTAGTCATTTTTTAATCTCCAGACACTGGTTATCGTGGTGGTAATTCTTTAGATGGTTTTAAATCCAGTCACCTGCGCTATCCATGCTTATTTTCATTGCTTTATGATAGTTTAATTACCCACTGAAGTCTGAGGATGTCACTGTAAATGTTTTGTTTGGAGTGAAAGGCTCTTCAAAATGTCAGCTATGGCGCTTTATGGAGCCAGCCATGTCTTGGATTTTTAATAAAGTATTTCTAAGGAATTGCTTGATTGAATATATAAGATGCTTCTTCTAATTATATAGGCCTACAATTGTGCTATATTAAATTTGGAGTTAGAGAAACTTGGCAGGAAGATCTACGATATTTAACTCTTCCATGAATACACAAGGCACATAGATTTTTAAACTGAAATGCATGGCTGATTTTCCCTCTAGAGTGCATACTTTGGTCAAAAATAATACATATTTTTGTAATTCTTTATAACACTGTTGAATAAAGGTAAATAATTGTTAATGCTCTAGACCAAACAATAGGTGACAAAATTTAGGTTCCCTTTACATTATTTTGATTAAAAAGTATTGATAAAATAAGTTTGTTAAAAGCTGAGTATTGTCGTCATGAATGTAGTAATAAATAAACTACCATAGACACTAGTACTTTCCGTTGTTCATTAATGGTAAACATTGGAAGGAAGGATGCCATGAGTAACAGCATTGATCTGTATTTTTGTTCTTAAGTGGGGAATATGAAGATTTGAACATAGTCAGATTTACTCTCAGATGCTTTGCATGGCCACAGCTCAAATATTGTCTTTAGTGGTGCTGACATAGCAGCTGCTGAATCTGAGAAACCAACCTCATGATGAATGTTCCAGCCTGTTCTTTAGCACTGCAGTAAGAGATCTGAACATGCTCACTAGTTCATTAACTTGAGATGGTGCTGTGGTGTTAGTGGTGCAGATCTTGGCAGGTGACTGAAAGGTTTTAGGTTTGAATTTCATAAAAGGTAACCTGAGTGGCTTTTATCACAGTATGAGTCATTTTATATCACAGTAACTATTTGTTTTTTTCTGCATTAAAACTTGATTTGTTTATTAAATATGTAGTAATACATGCTGTTGGATAATACAATTAATAAATTACTTGACAAATTAAAAGTGCTTCATCTCATTTGATTATTTTCTCTTTTATTTGGAACCTGTGCCCTGTCCCAAATTACACACTTTATGTACACTTGGCTTGACAAACACTTGAGTTCAAAGGAAAAGATTCAACAGTCAAATTAAAGTGTTAGTTCACCCCCCAAAAAATAATTCTGTCATCCTTTACTCACCCTCATTTTGTTCCAAACCTTTATGAGTTTCTTTCTTCTGTTGAACACAAAAGAAGATATTTTGAAGAATGTCGGTAACCAAACAGTTTCTGGTCCCCATTGACTTCCATAGTATTTTTTTTTTTCCAAACTATGTAAGTCAATGGCTTCCGTCAACTGTCTGGATACAGACTTTCTTCAGAATATCTTTTGTGTTCAACAGAAGAAAGAAACTCATACAGGTCTGGAACATTTTGAGGGTGAGTAAATGATGACAGATTATTATTATTATTTAGCGAACTATCCCTTTAATATAATGCAGATAGTTCAAACTCTAAAATCTATTTGGGTTGCCAGTTGAAGTCATTTTGGTGTTTTACTGATTCTGGTAGATGAGCATTTTGTGATCATCAATAAATTTGTGCAATGGCTAACACTTTATTTTTATTTTGTATTTTTACTGAGCAGTGCCATGCACCCCCCATCCAAAAAGCTGATGCCCACATAGAGGTCTCTGAACAGACACCCTCTGGCTGCAGAGGATGCTGGGAATGTGTCGTGGGCGCAGGAAGTTTGTGGCTGCCTCCCTCGCCCTGATCTTTATCCCGGCCCTCACCTGGCTCTATCTGTCATCCGCAAACTTCACAGGTACGACAACACGCATCACAGAATTCATGAGCATGAAACACGGCGCTGAGAATTTCTATAGAAAAGTTGGTAACACTTTATAATAAGTATACAGTAATAAAGAAGGCTACTTACAAATTATTAACAAACTGTTAGTTTATTCATAGGTTATGTATTGTAGTCTTTACATTGTTAATATACTGTATTAATTGGCTATATACAGTTCTTCATTCATGTCACTGTAATTGACAATTCTTATTGTTTAATTAGGTCATAGTAAAGGAATTGATAAATGGTTATTAGGAGTAAATAGTTCTTACTTTAGGAAAATATTAGGTCATGGAAAATGGGAAAATATCATTAAGTGCTTTAAACCAACTTTTATTTGACATTAATTCCATTAATTTTCAGTGTTCCTTGTTTTTATATTAAACACACACACACACACACACACACACACACACACACACACACACACACACACACACACACACACACACACACGTTGGCATGTATAGTTTACAGTAACTCTCCATTGGCATAATGGAGGCATAATATATAACTGTATATCCCCTTATATTAACTCTACCCCAAACCTTCCCTATCACAGAAAGCTATTAATGGTTAATAAGTTGTTAACAAAGCATAAAAAAGCATTAACACTTTACATGTGAGCTAATTAAACAATAATAATTGTGTTACAGTGACAATGAATGAAGTCACTATTTGTATAAAGCCTAATAATATATTAACAACGTAGAGACTAGAATATATTAACTATGAAACAATTATAAACTAATAGTTTGCAAATGATTTTTAAGTAATTTATTACTGTATACTTATTATAAAGTGTTGCTGAAAAAAAATTATAAGTTGCACATAAATATTACAAGTATTATTTAAAATGTTTAAAGATTTTTCTGGTTAATTGAATTAACTTTTAATCAACAGTTTTTTACATTCAAAAAAATGCTTTTGAATGTAATATAAAAATAATACGAATGACATTTCAAACATCATTATCTGGTAAATCTTTAAAATTCTTTAAAAATCTCAAAAATTATGTTCACTTTTTCATAAAAGCATGAAAATTGCTACACATATACAGTTTGGGGCCCTGAACATTTTCAGAAATGGAGCCATCGCAAAAACGCCATTTTGCTTTCCGCCATAACTGAATTATGTATTTTGTATTATATCTCCTGAACCAAACATGATAACATGGAAAATGTGATGTCTACCCCTATGATTTGATGGTCATGGATTACAATGATACAATATACAACATGTTCAGGTGAATAGTTAATGGTGAATTCAGTGACGTTGTGAGAAGGATTACAATGAAATTGCAGTATCTGAGAATATCATCTGAAGCTGGGGCCACACTAAAAGATTTTTAAAATCTTATAATATTTTTTAAATGTGAGAGACTACAAACATGACGATAAAAAAATAATCGATTTATCCATTTTGTTCCTCTAGTGTGTGGAGTGCCGCGATGTGACCAGGAAAGCACATCACACACTAACAAATTCCATTCACAGACAACATAGTCCCACCTGTGAACAAGGGAAATCTCGCAAAATCTCTCGCATCAAACGTGACTTTACTGTAAACAAACATGGCGGATGACCGGCAAGAAGAAATGGTGTTTATAGTGTATGGATTGCTTTTTAAGCCAGGGACACACCAAGCCGGCAGTTGGGCTGTTTTTGATCATCGGCCGACTTAGTTTTTCTGGTGTGTTCCACACCCTTGGCTCTAGTCAACACAGTCGGCTTTCATCAGCGCTTGCTCTTTGGCATGGGTTGGGTGTGTCCGTTACCTTACAGAAAAAAAAAAGAAAAATGTTAGATGAAATCGTGGAGACTGTGTGAACATGAACTTTACATGTTACAGCATGAGCTGGAGGTGAGTCTTCCGTCAGCTCGCTTTCTGATTGGGTATTGTTTCGTTTCACGTGATAATCTCCAGAGCGTGCGCATGTTTGTCCTCAAGGTTCCCCTCACACAACAGGATTTCTGATTCGTTTCGAGATCGGGGGTGGTTCCGAAGTTCTTCTGAGCAGATTCGGTCACTCTTAACACACCTCACACCACAGGAAAATCTGATAAGATAATCCATAGAACCATCAAGATAATTGGGACATTGGCATGTCGGAAGGGGAGAAATTGGTCCAAAATCACCCCGAATATCTTGTAGTGTGTACCCAGCATAAGTAATGAGTTTGACAATGCCATGGAGTTCAGCAGTAAGGATGTTTCTGGTTGACGTGATTGAGGAAATGGGAAACCCCTTCGCAGAGGACAGCAACAACCTTCCAAAGCTGAACTCAAGAGAATTAGCAGACCAAGCTGTTGTGGAAGCTGTTCGGGTTGCAGAGAGGATGGGCCAAGAGCAGTACAAACTATTTGTTGCAGAGAGGATGCAGGGCACAAAACGCATCACTTCCCCTTTGAAGAGGAACAAGCTCCCTCTTTTTAAAACAGCTCCGATAAGAGGACAGTCCAAGACAAAACTCGCTGAAAACTGACTGTGTATTGTTTTCCAGACTATATTTTGCCTGTCAGACCAGTGATGGGAACCTAGAAAACTTCTTCAAAAATGAAAATGCAGGCCTACCCTCCATCACTCTCACTTCATGGTGGACTATGCTTGGGATACAAGGCTAATCTGTCTAGAAAACAGTATAAGCAGTGCCCCAGACAGTGCTTCATGAAACAGTGCCCCAGACAGTGAGGTCTAAATATTAGATGGGTCAGCAGTCATCAACATGCTGAAATTAGGCATAGCTAAAACCTTCAATGACTTTTCCAGCAAGATTTTCATACCTTTTATTAAAGAAAAACTTGAAAGGGTGAACAGAGTAGATGTTGTATGGGACTGCTATCAAATTAACAGCTTAAAGTCCCAGAAGCGGGGAAAGTGGATGGAAAACAGTTAACAAACCAACTGTAAAGGCTTCCTGAGAGTGGATAAAGACAAAACAAAACAGAGCTCTTTTACTTTCTGGCCAGGAAATGTGGAAATGTTGACTACCAAACAAGTTGTTTAGACATGCAGACCCAATCATCTCACCCACAAGAATCAGATCAGATTGTCCCTTGCACACATGAAGAGGCACATACAAGGATGCTACTCCATGCGGCGGATACTGCAAGAAAATAATTTAAAAAGATCACCCTGTGCACTGTGGACCAACTGTTGTGGTTCTAGCCATTGCATATGTGTCAGAACTGGATATTGAGGAGTTGTGGGTGGCATTTGGGACTGGCAAGAACTTCAGATCCATACCTGCCCATGAGATTGCCAAGTATCTGGGTCCTGACAAATTCAAGGCCCTTCCTGTGTTCCATGACATTCACTGGCTGTGCCACAGTCTCTGCATTTGCAACCAGGGGCAAGAAGGCAGTATGGGATACCTGGAATGCAGATGGCATGGCAACATAGGCCTTCATGGCTCTGTCAAAGGCTCCAAAAAGCATTCCAGAGGAGGTCATTTCCATTGTGGAGCTCTTCACAATTCTCCCTTTACGATCGCACCAGCAGCGAACTCAACATCGATCAAACTCGTCTTGAGTTGTTCACAAAGAAAGGAAGGAGGAATGGAGCAAATCCCCCCAACTAAGCATGCACTGGTGCAGTCAAGTCAAGTCACCTTCATTTATATAACGCTTTTTACAATATAGATTGATTGAAGCAGCTTTACAGTGATAATAGGAAATTCATTCAACAAAGATTGTTATGGCCGAACAGCACCTTTAGGAGAAAATCATTGCCCAGCTTAATTAAGTTTTTTTATTGATTAATTTCCGTTGTAAAAATCATTAAAGGAACACTCCACCCATTTGCATTAAGCTTTGCAATGTTAGAAACCCAGTCATACTATTGAATGGTCGTGCAACATTTTCTCATTTTCCCCTGAGACGAGAGAAATCTGTATTTACCTCTTTACACTTTCTCCTACAATGACGCAAAAATCGTCATTTTGCGTCATTGTAGGAGGAAGTGTAAGAGGGGGGGATTTCTGTTAAGACTACAAGCACTAGTTCCCACCCTTTCAAACCCGCCCATAGGGGGTTGGATCTAATGCGCTAACAGACCTATCACAGATCAGTGCCAGTGCGTTTGATTTCACCGGCAGAAACCTGCATGTCCGGCCGTCGAGATCGTCCAAAATGTCCGGGATTCGACTTTGCTTTCTACGGTCGCCATTCATTGTTTACATGCACACCTTTTGTTTTATTTTAACTGAATTCATTCCAATTGGTGAATCTGAATGTAGTGTTTACATGAACGCTAAACAAGTGATCGGTTGATGTGCGTTTTACCATTGCTAAGAAAATACCCGCTCCTCCGTGAGAGATAACGTTAGCCCACGAGATCGGCGCCGCTCATCAGTAATCACGCCACCGGCTTTTGCGTTCTACAGTCGCCATTCATCATGTTTACTGTGGCGAGCAGGACGAGGCTAGGGGCCGCGGGAGAAAGACGCGAGGCCGGTGGCGTGATCGGTTGATGTGCGTTTTACCATTGCTAAGAAAATTCCCGCTCCTCCGTGAGAGATACGAGACCAGTGCGTCTCACAGGTGTCGCTCATCAGTAATCACGCCACCGGCCTCGCGTCGTTCTCCCGCGGCCCTAGTCTCGTCCTGCTCGCCACAGTAAACACAATGAATGGCGACTGTAGAACGCAAAAGCCGAATCCCGGACATTTTGTGCGATATGCGATCTCAAAAACCCGGGCAGACTCACGGAGACTACTAGTAACTTAGCTTAGCTTTATTGTTTACAACTGCTCTCTAACCGGTAGGGGTGGCTTGGGAGTGGCCTCGTAGAGCAGCGAAGCAAGTGCATTCTGGGAGTTGTTGTCTTTCATCCACATGAGCCAAAAATACATTTTCTGGCTTTTCTCAGTCTAGAAAGCTCCAAATTCAAAAATAATTTCACATTTCTTCTACATAAATGACCCAATTTAAATACACATTCATCTTTCCAGAGATGGAGTGTCCCTTTAAGTGTTAACTTAGGGGACGCTTACACAACACCGTTCTCAACTGAAAACAGAAAACACTCAATGCACTCCAGCCGTTTATCCACACGACAACGGCGTCCTTGTGGCCCGAGAACGCAAACCCCGAAATAGGTTCCAAAGTGCAAGCTCTTGAAAATGAGTTTTGAAAATGATACCGTTCTCACGTTCTCATCTCTGCGTAAACTTCAAAAACACGAATCTATGAAAACGGCGATGGCATTATATGTTTATAGGTTCAACAACAACAAAACAATCAAACAAACGTGTTTCTGACATAGATTTTTTTCAAGTAAATCTTTGTGTTTGACACATTCCTTTTAAGTTATGTTGCTACGGTCATATTGAATATTCTACTCTTTACAGTCACTGTATTGTCAAGGTTAATGAACAAAAGGATTAAGCTTTTTAAACTCTACACAACATGCATGCAACAGACATGATATTATAAAGTCTAGCCTAGGTTCTCAGATACTGTGATTTCCTTCTCACGTCTATTCACCTGAACAGTTTATGATGTTTTATATGGTATTGTAATCCTTGACCATCAAAACATAGGGGTAGACATCTTTTCTGTGTTACCATGTTTGATTCAGGAGATATGATACAAAATACATAATTTGGTTATGGCGGAAAGTAAAATGGCCGCCATGGGAACCACAAGGCGTTTTTGCGATGGCTCCATTTCTGAAAATGTTCAGGGCCCCAAACTAGATTCATGAAACAGTTTCATGCTTTTATGAAAAAGTTAACATATCACCTCAAATTTTGCACATATCACCTGGACTATAAAAAAAATTGTGAAATAGTTATTTTTCCATGAAATATGTTCAAGATACATTTTTAAATACTTCTGTGCGTATCTCAATTTTGAAGGCTATCCAAGTGGTCTAAGTGAAAGTTTTCATGTTGGATAGTGTTTTCTTCCCTATTGTGATTTTTATATCTGAGTGAAACAGCTTCTTGAACAAGAACAAATGTAGGGCAGGACTTGGTTTTGTCCACGGGGAATTGATTGGATGGTTTTGGTTTGCTATTGGTGGATCTCATGTGAGTGACTGGTTGTCCCGCTGAGGGCGGGACAACCAGTCACTCACATGAGATCCACCAATAGCAAACCAAAACCATCCAAAATAACTTTCCCTCCCTCTTGCAGCGACATCTCTTCCCTTCTCTGATGATGAGGTCATCAGAGAAGGGAAGAGATGTCGCTGCAAGAGGGAGGGAAAGTTATTTTGATTAAAGATTACGAGGACACGTGAATTAAAATATAAACCATAAACCATTTACAGTTAGTGTTGCAATATATATTTCTGTTAGAATTTCTTCAAGTTAAACCAAATTTTAGTTTTTTCTTTGTGTATATGATATCAAATGAAATGGTGAAATGCTGGTGAAGTGACTCTCAGAGCAGTTCTGTAAGTTCATGTCCTCATATAGTGATGGCAGAGGCTGAAAACACCATGAGCGTCATGCGTACTTCAGTGTGTGTGTGTACTAGACGAAACTGCAGCGCAGTTCACAGAGACTTCAGATTTACATAGCAGTCTTTTTGAGCTTTAATATTCACAGACACTAGTCTATATCAAAATTCTGAAACATTCCTCTTTATACAGTAAGTTGCATTTGTGACTGGATTCCGTCCATATAATTTGCATCGTGGAAATCATAGGGCTCTAGTCAAGTCACCCTCATTTATATAGCGCTTTTAACAATATAGGTTGTTTCAAAGCAGCTTTACAGTGAAAATAGGACATTACAGTAACAGAGATTGTTTTGGCTTTACAGCAGTTCTAGAATAAAGTTATTGTACAGCTAAAGTTAGTTTTAATTGATTGATTCACAACGGTATATACCTCTACATGGTATTTGCCATGTTAAAGTGAGTTAGTTATGTGGGTTATAACCATTAGTAAGAAGGTGGTGTAGTTAGTAGAGTCCCAGTTACACTTTATATTGGTAGTCTACTTTAGACATTCTACTAACTATAAGGAACTTTGCAACTACAGTCAAACCAAAAATTATTCAGACACCAGGTATAATTTTTATATATATTTTTTTTTACTAGTGGGTGCCATATTGTCATATTTTATTACCATTTTCTAAACTATCTAAACTGTGATAATGTGAGAAATGTTGAAGGTGTCTGAATAAATTTTGGTTTGACTGTACATGTCAATAATACTCTCATTAGAGTATTAGTAGACTGTTAGGTTATGGTTAGGTGTTAGGGTTCGGGTTAGTAGAAAAAGTTGATTGAAAGTTGAAAAGTTGATATGTAGTTGCAAAGTTACTTATAATCCATAGAATATATGTTGGGG
Organism: Abramis brama; assembly: GCF_963993115.1. Lineage (NCBI taxonomy): Eukaryota > Metazoa > Chordata > Actinopteri > Cypriniformes > Leuciscidae > Abramis > Abramis brama. The sequence goes on along the minus strand of NC_139966.1, from coordinate 35,228,121 downwards.
GACCATTCAAAATATAGTACAGCACACATTTAGCAGACTGTCTACTAATACTCTAATGATTGGTAGTTGACATGTAGTTGCAAAGTTACTTATAGTTGGTAGAATGTCTAAAGTGGACTATTGAAATAAAGTGTCTACATAGCGCTCTTTGTGACCATTGAATAGATGCAGCAATTGTTTAGCGGTATTTGAAAAATTAAATAAATACTTCATTAAGAATGTAGGATAAGTTGCCAGAAGAAATCGGAGTAATGGGCAAAATCTACCTGTGTCGATCGGTTTATGCTTAAGCTGTTTATATACTGATAAAGAAAAACGTAATTACATAATGCAACTGTTAGACATGAACTTAAAAAAAACAAAAAAAACAGTTTGGGTAATCTGAAAATCTGAAAAAAAAGTTGAAAAAGATAATTTTGTAGAGTGTTGATTTTTGACAATGTTGACATGTAACAGTGATATAAACAAGAATTTTCTTGTTTTAGTTCATTCCACTACTCTCGTACTTTATAGTTGATCACAGTGAAGTGTATTTTCACTGTGTGCTGAATGAATGAAGTCACTGTAGCCTGTCTAAAACTGATGATTTACTCCACTGGCTTTTAATGACTTTTGGCTGAAAGTTAATGTCTTTCCTGTCACTTTATTAATGTGAATTAAATATTTACTGCTCTGATTCATGCTCACTGATGTTGAACAGCTCAAATAATGTGTTGAAGTTTGACATGTTGTGAATGTGTTCTTGCAATACATTCTACCCCTGGTGAAAAAAAAAACCTATACCAAAATGTATTTAAAATACATTTATGTCATACTAAGTATACTACAAACCATTAACATAGGCTATTTTCTGACTCATCACTTGAGACTTAATTATATAATTATAATTAAACTTTATTTGGAGTACTTTATTGCACATGTCTTAATATTAAGCCTAAAATGTGTTTTGATATTATTATTAGTAAGGATAGTATGATCTCTGTTTAATATCACTCTTTAAATGCAAGATATTTAAAGTGTACCTAAAGTATAATTGCAATAGTTACACTTTAGCACAATCAGATATACTTAAGTATATCTTTAGTTGAACTTCAGCACTCTTTCTGGATAACTAAAGTACATTAAGTACAAAATGAGTTTAATTTAGCAGTATAAATTTTAATATTTTAAAGTAGTATTTTATTTAAATATACCAATTTAGTATACTAAAAGTACAATTGCTGCGTATTTATATTAATTAAAAAATATGTAAATGTATTTGTAGTATACTTAGCATAAAATAAACGTATTTCAAATACATGATTGAAGTATATTTATTTTTCACTAGGGACATCTTAGCTTGTATTTACTTGTATTTTATATATTGTTTTGCTGCTTTCAAATTGTAGGCAAACATTTTTTTGTGTGAAAAGTTATCAGCACATATTTGAAACCTTTTTAAACATTATCTCTCAGTGTTACTTTGATTATTTGAGTTGAATATATCAAAATAAATGCAACAGTTAATTCAGTCTGAAATTGACATCTGTACTGACATCTTTTGGAATGTATTTCATGAAAAGAACTTAGCATTTGACAAAAAAAAAAATCTATATATATTTTTAAAGTCGGCATTTAAATAAATAAAGTATTTTCTTCTCTATATTGTGATGTATATGCAAGTGAAATTACTTCTTGAACAAGAAAATAAAATATATATATCTGATGAAAAAACTTATAAATGTTGCCTTGCCTTGGAAACTAACTGAAGTGAGTGTAAGTGCAGTAGAAGACTAAGGGCTAGATTTACAAAACAGGGTAAATTAGCGTGAGAGCACAATTCCAAAACAGCGCCGATGGGAATGGAAAGTTCTGCGCATGATCTACTAAATTATACAACACAGATCGGATCATTCAAAAGCCAGATCATTTCCTTAATAACCAGCGCAAAAAGAGCAGCACAAATTAGACATGCTTTTTTGGGCGTTAAATCATGGCAAAAACACCAGTAATTTGACAAGCGCAAACTTCAGTAAATCACCTTGCGTGATTCATTTAAATACTCTCCTCCCATAAATTTAGCATCTGAAAGAGAAACTCCTACAAATGCATATGCAATAAGGTCAGCCTTTAAAATAACACTATCCACGTCTTTTCAGTGCTAGTTTTTCACTGCTTGTCTTTAGTAAATCCTGACAGAAGTTTTTTAACGCCAAAAGAGGGTTTGCGCTGGCGCAAGCTGTTAGTAAATATGGACCTATAATTCCTAATTGGAAATAAATAAAAACTAAAACTGATATAAAAATAAATTAAACCTAAATAGTAATATTTGAAAAGAAATTAAAATGAAAATGGAAAATATAAAAATAAAAGCAAATTAAAAAATATAAATTAAAACTATGATAGTTATATTGAGTATATAAACAATATTAAAATAATACTGCATGTGAGCGACAAGTCGTCCCACTTTCGTGCCTAAAAACAGAGAATGCAAGAAGGAGAGGAAATTATTATGATTAAAGTTTACAAGGGCACATGAATAAAAAAACAAAACAAGGATGTGCACGGATAAATTATTTATAATAAATACTGCAATATTTTGATAAAATTTTTAGAGAATAGAATAATTATACTGTTCTGTTTCAAGAACTACATTTATTAATCATTCCCTATTAATTTTAATATAGAAATTGAGTGTGTTGCATAGCTGAACATCATGATCAATTGCGCACAGAGAGAGAAATATGTTTTTCCCCCCATCATGCTTTGCTTCAGACTGTAAATGTTGAAATGAAGTGTTTGTGTATTTTTAAATATGATTAATATAGTGCGACATCTGTTGTAGTGTTTAATGATCTCTTATTTTGGCATTCATAGCGGATTCTGTTGCAGTTTTGGTGGTTACCATTGAATCCATTACATCAAAGTTTTTAGAGTGTCATTTTTTTATATTTTTTTTTATAGGTTAATTCAGATGGGTAAAATGTTTTGGTGTGATGCCCCTAAAACCTAATGCTATTTGTGAAAAAATATACTTTGATATTTGTAAAGAAAAAAACAAAACAAAAAAAACATTACCTTAAAGTATTATTAAAATGTGTAAACTAACATGTATTTAAGGTGTAAGGAAAATACTGTTACTTTTTTACTTGGTGGTTACACAACTTGACATTTGACATGACCTAAAAGTTCTCAAAGCCATATGAGCTGCATGATTCTGGATAAACTGAGTCACCATTTTGTTGTTGTTGTTTAAAATAGAGATCACCATTCTGAACAGACAGCTAAACAACATAACATTTTGTCAGAACCTCTGTTTGTCATTAATTGCATGTTAATTGCTGCAGTCTATTTAAGATATACAGCATTTTATTACGTTTTTTACATTTTTTAAGTCACTTGTCACCACCTACTGGTGCAACGATGTAATTGATACAATCTTTAAGTGTCTTTAAGTTATTTCAGAAGGTGATTTACTCAGTTTGGTACACGTTCTGTCCTAGAGGTGGCTTTCTGTGTTCTTGCACTTGATTGGCTTAAAATCACTTGATAAATCACTCAATCATTCAGATAGGTGTTTATAGTTTTAGGGGTCCTGAGACGACAGACAAAAAGAGTCTAGAACCGCCCTTGGTATGCGGTGAGGCTCCTTCTTTGGCATGGAAATCTTCGGTTAATTTCTTCTGTTCAGTCTATCAATGCAATTTGAATGCACTTCTCTTCGCGTCGGGTGGTTCTTTTCCTGAATGCAGATTCACTCTCTGACAGTAGGTGGCACTTTTAGAAAAGCAGAAATGCCCTGGCACAAAAAGTGCTTTGTTACTTTCTGATTCTGACTCCCGCTTGTCACGGAGAAGAAAGGAAATCAAACCGTATTCATATGATTTCATTCAACTATTCAGACTTTTGTGTACACAACAGTGTTTATCAAACAACATCAAATACAAGAGTACTGAGATGAGAGCCGGTGCATTGACTGCATGCAGATATTTGTGTCAGTCTGAACAGCTGCATTAACAGCCATTTATTCAAATTAAATAGTTTATCGGACCGAACATTCGTCTTGGTATGAACAGGCGTTAAGATCAAGATCCAGTTGCCATCTGTATCCTTATCATTCATGTTTCTCGCATGTTCGTAAGCCACGTAACATGGGTTCATTCTACACTGTCAGGAAAAAAATTATGTTTGTACCTTTTGGGTACAGCAGCTTGTTTACAGGGACAACTTTTTACCTTATCTACCCCTTAAAGGTGCAAATTAAATACCGTTAAGATACTGCTGTAAACCTTTTAGGGGTAAATAAGTTACAGAGATTTCCCTTTGAGTGTAACAAGCTGTTGTACCCTGACAAAAAATTGTATCTTAATATTTTCTGGAATTGTTTTGTTTTGCTGAGTGTGTTTTTGTGCTGGTACCTTATATTTAGTCCTTTAGTCTTGTTGGTGGTTAGTTCACAGCTGTGAAAGAAATGATCTGTAACCATTAAACTGATTTCCGGGTCATTTAAACGTAAATATAAGAGCTATTTTATTTCTAATCTGAATAAACGCAAGCATCGTCTATGTAGTTTCATCTAATCTAATTCATACATTAATTATTAATCAATAACCTTAAATATGTAACTATTTGATTATATTGTATTTAGCGGCTATATATATAAATGAAATTTTTTACATCAAAAATTAACCATCACTGAACTTACTTAAGCTGGACTATGACACTATTTTGTTCTAGAAACAAACTTTGTTGCATTATTTTCCTGTTATCTCTATAAAGCTGCTTTGAAACAATCTGTATTGTATAAAGCGTTATATAAATAAAGGTGACTTGACTTGACTATTGCAAATTTGCAATAGGTAGCACTTTAATGTTAATACTGAATCAAAACTAGTTATTTATTGTTGAAAGGGTTTAATAACAGTGTTTGGTTATGGTTACACTTACATTGGTTACAAAAAAGTTAATAAAACATATAGTTAATTGTACCAGGATGTGTGTGTGTGTGTGAGAGAGAGAGAGAGAGAGAAGAGAAAGAAAAAGCCCAGAGCAACAGAGTGCTGCAGGGATGACGTCAAACAAGACTAATTCACTAGTGGTTCCCTTGAGATTTTCCTTTGGGGTTTTTCCTTTAAATTAATTAAATCAAGTCAAATAAAGGCTGTGGTTAACTTGATGATACTTCGTTTTGTTCTCCTACGTAAATTACACACACCCATACTGAAAATGTGAATTTTGAAGCATTTATGTTTATTGCATTATGTTTGTGTATCCTTAGAAAAAGTGCATCTGCACTCATAATTTGGACATTTGACAAGCTTTATTGCTGCAGTGTGTGTTGATGGACAGATGTTAAACTAGTAAATGATCCTCGACTGTCTCTGTTTCCTCCTCAGTCAAACCGCTGTCTCTGTCACCGTTGGATCCTCAGTCATCGGTGCTGATCGGTGCGGCCGCCGAGCATCAGGCTTTGGAGCTGCGGCTACGAGACGTGGAGGAACATAACCATGCGCTGCGGAGAGAGATTAGCCTGTTGCCCAGGGTCCCGACCCATAGCAGCCATCATAGCAACGGTCGCCAAGGCAACCACTTGCACACCCATTCCACTGAAGAGGGTACAGGTGATAGCGAGGCTAAAAAAGGAGTTGCCTCGGGCAACAGCTCGGACTGTGTGCCTCAGCCTGTGGTGAACAAATGTGAAGTTAGTATTCTGAATTAATACCTTACACAGATTCAGACATTATCAATACCCTGACCTTGATCCTGTCCTCAAGTCATATGTTTTGTTGAGGAGAGGTCAGGTGTGTTGTTACTTAACTTATTGATCAGGCTTACGATTTTATGATTTTGGATGGCAAAACAAGTGAACAAATCCCACAGAGTTACACTGAAGGAGGGACGGATGGAAACTTGCTTAAAACTTGCTTGTGATGTCAAATTTGTATCAGAAACTGGTCAGAAAGATCCCTTTAGCAACTGCATAGAAAGGCCCTAGAAACCAAGAATACTCTGGCAACTGCATGGCAACACCCTAGATACCACCCAGAATGCTCTAGCAACTGTGTACCGGTTCAATTTATTGTTTCAGGGTCACGGCTTTGGTACGGATCGGTATGTGCTATGTTCAAGGGTGAAAAAAAGAACTACTGTTAAATAAAAATAAAGAAAAAAGGAACAAATAATCAAACAGCACAAATAAATACAACAGAACAAAGATACAAATAAAATAAACAGTTTTTCATGTAGGACTAACAGTAGTTTTTAGAGACAGAAATTGAATAAAGTAATCAAATGTAAAATAACTGCATAGTCTTCACTGTATGAAGTAAATAAAAATGAATCCTTATTAAAGTTACATAAGTCAATTTGATTAACATTAAAAACACAGACAACAGCAGGAATTTTAGGCTGCTGTGACTTTAAGACATAATGCACAGATCCAGTATACTGATTCTGTACTCATAACAGGGAGGGACTGGTTGACACTTCAGGACTGCGTTGTCGTCGTGTCCAGGCGCAGGTCCTTAATCGGATCTGGATATGGCCTGGATCCGATGGACTGCGGTAAACCTCGGATAAACAGAGAGACTAATATTAGTGTAGTATTATGCTAATGTATTATTTGTATGCTAGGTCAAAAAGATGTGTTTTTAGTCTAGATTTGAAATGACAGAGTGTATCTGCTTCCCGGACAATCTTAGGAAGATTGTTCCAAAATTTTGGTGCTAAATAGGAAAAGGATCTACCGCCAGCAGTCGATTTTGATATTCTAGGTATTATCAACTGGCCGGAATTTTGAGATCGAAATAGACATGAAGCTCGCTCAAGTACTGTGGAGCTAAACCATTTAGTGCTTTGTTAGTGATCAGCAATATTTAAAAATTTATATGATGTTTAATAGGGAGCCAATGCAGTGTTGACAGAACAGGGCTAATATGGTCATACTTTCTGGTTATAGTAAGAACTCTAGCTGCTGCATTTTGGACCAGCTGTAGTTTGTTTATTAAAGGGATGGCCCAAAAATGAAAATTCTGTCATCATTTACTCACCCTCAAGTTGTTTCAAACCTGTATGAATTTATTTTTTCTGCTGAACACAAAAGAAGATATTTTGAAAAATGTCGGTAACCAAGCAGTTGATGGACCCCATTGTATATTTTTTTCCTACTATGGAAGTCAATGGGGGGGGTCCATCAACTGTTTGGTTACCGACTTTCTTCAAAATATCTTCTTTTGTGTTCAGCAGAAAAAAGAAATTCATACAGGTTTGAAACAACTTGAGGGTGAGTAAATGATGACCACCCATAAGATCATTACAATAATCTAGCCTTGATGTCATGAACGCATGGACTAATTGTTCTGCATTTTTCATTGAGAGCATATGACATAATTTAGATATATTTTTAAGATGAAAGAATGCGGTTTTACAGATACTAGACACGTGACTTTCAAATGAAAGATTGGTATCAAAGAGCACACCCAGGTTCCTAACCGACGACGAAGAATTGACAGAGCAGCCATCAAGTGTTAGACAGTAATTCTAGATTATTACGTGAGGTTTTTTGTCCAAGTTTTTTGTCCAATAATTAGAATCTCTGTTTTTTCAGAATTTAGTAGGAAGTTGCTAGTCATCCAATTTTTTATATCAGCTATGCATTCCGTTAATTTTGTGAATTGGTAAGTTTTGTCAGGGTGTGAAGAAATACAGAGCTGCGTATCATCAGCATAACAGTGAAAACTAATGCCATGCTTCCTAATGATATCTCCCAAGGGTAGCATGTACAGAGTGATAACTACAAACTGATAACGGTCAGATAAGTATGATTTAAACCATGCTAATGCAGTTCCACTAATGCCAACATCATTTTCAAGTCTATTTAAAAGAATGTTGTGGTCGAAAGTGTCAAATGCAGCACTAAGATCGAGTAACACTAATAGAGATATACAACCATGATCGGATGATAAGAGCAAATCATTTGTGACTCTAATGAGAGCTGTCTCAGTACTATGGTACGGTATAAATCCTGATTGAAAATCCTCGTAGACATAATTTCTTTCTAAAAAGGAACATAGTTGTGAAGATACTGCCTTTTCTAGTATCTCTGACAGAAAAGGTAGATTCGAGGTCGGCCTGTAATTGACTAATTCTGTAGGATCAAGTTGTGGTTTTTAAACAAGCGGTTTAATCAAAGCCAGCTTAAAAGTTTTTGGTACGTATTCTAATGACAAAGATGAATTAATGATATTAAGAAGAGGATCTATGACCTCTGGAAGCATCTCTTTCAGTAGCTTAGTCGGTATAGGGTCTAACATACATGTTGTCGATTTAGATGATTTAACGAGTTTAGCAAATTCTTCCTCTTCTATAGCAATGAATTAATCAAATTTTTCCTTAGGGAGACTACAATGCACTCCCTGATGCGATACTGTAGTAGACAGTTGCATAGTTATAATTTTCTCCCTGATATTATCAATCTTATAAGTGAAGAAGTTCATAAAGTCATTACTGCTGTGCTGCTTGGAAACTTCTGGGCTTGAAGCTTTATTTTTTGTTAGTTTAGCCACTGTTTCAAATAAATTCCTAAGAGTTTTGTTTATTTTCTTCTAATAGGGTTGAAAAATAAGCAGATCTAGCAGCTTTTAAGGCCTTTCTATATGCAATCGAGCTCTCTTTCCATGAAATGCGAAATACCTCTAGTTTTGTTTTCTTCCAGTTGCACTCCATTTTTCTGACTGCTCTCTTAAGGGCCTGAGTGTGCTCGTTGTACCACGGCGTTGGACTATTTTCTTTAATCTTCTTTAAGCGCAACAGAGCAACTGTGTCTAAAGTGCTGGAAAAGCGAGAGTTAAAAGTTTCTGTCGCAATATCTAGTTCTTCTAAGCTATCTGGGATGCTGAGATGATGAAACTGATCAGGAAGATTATTAATAAAGCAATCTTTAGTGGCAGAAGTGATAGGTCTAACATATTTGTAACACGGAAGTCAGCTTTGCAGCCTTGGCTAAATGAAGTTTACACGAGACTAGATAATGATCTGAGATATCATCGCTCTGCTGCAGAACTTCAACGGCATCAACATTGATTCCATGTGATAATATTAGATCTAGAGTATGATTACGACAATGAGTAGGTCCTGACACGTGTTGGCTAACTCCAGTAGAGTTAAGAATGTCTTTAAATGCCAATCCCAATGCATCTTTTTCGTTATCTACATGTATATTAAAATCACCAACAATTAGGACTTCATCTGCAGCCAATACTAACTCTGATAGAAAATCAGCAAATTCTTTGATAAAGTCTGTATGGTGCCCTGGTGGCCTGTATACAGTAGCCAGCACAAATCTCAAACGTGATTTATCATTTACACTATATATTGCTACATTAAGCACCAACACTTCAAAAGAATTATATTTGAAACTGAACTTCTTAGTTATTCTGAAAATATTACTATAAATTACAGCAACACCTCCCCCTTTGCCTTTCAGATTCATGTTTATAACAGTAATTTTGCGGGGTGGACTCATTTAAAGTAATGTTTTAGCCAGGTTTCTGTCAAACACAGCACATCTAGGTTATAGTCTGTAATCATATCATTAACAATAAGTGCTTTTGAAGTAAGGGATCGAATATTCAGCAACCCAAGCTTTATCATTTGCTCATTTGTATTATATCTGTTTTTTATTTGTTGAACATTAATTACATTTTTATCCTTAGATGGGTTTGGAAGTTTTTTGTATGTCCTAATTCGGGGAACAGACACAGTCTCTATATGATAATATCTAGGTGAAAGAGTCTCTATGAGACTCTTAAATAGATTCTCTATTTAAGTGCAAGAAGACTTCAATTAAGTGAACTCAATTTAGTATTCACGTGGTGAGACGCGGCTTTCCATGTGTGCGCTTCAGATGTGTGCACACACAAAGTTCTCTTTCGCATCTTCTTATGCTTGAATTTTTAAGTTGGCAAGGCTTAAAAACATGTGCAAATAATAAACTTTTGTAATGGTGCAGCACTGACCCGATCGGGACAGTGACCGTTTCGTTAGCATCTTTCACTTCACTCCCGGGCCATCGGGTGGTCCTTATTGTTGAGTCCTGCCCAGCGCTTCCGTTATTGTTTTGTACCTGTCTGATTTAGCACTGAGTGTGTGTTTAAACAGAAAAGCAGTGTGTGGTCTCACCTGCGCTCACACACTATCAACACGGCACACGGCAACAAAGTTTACAAAGAGTGACAGTTTTGTCCACGTTTTTTGACCATCGCTGTTGTAATGTATTGGGAAGCCAGAATGTTCCCAGACAGGAGATTTATATGATGCATGCGGCGGCTCTATCAGCAGCTTGTCTCCTTCGATTGCCATGCTGAGCTGCAAAACACCCACATGTGATAAACTGTGATGTCAGCAATAGATTTACCTACTAGCAGTTGATTGGACAGCTATTCTCACATGAAACGCATGCGAAGCATATCCATCGAAAAAAATTCAGAACAAAATGGCTTCTTTAAAAACCTGTCCTCCTGGGCTTCTTCCAGTTTTCTCAAAGAAGAATCTATGAGAAACTTCTCATCAGATTTTGAAAGTTTTCTTTGCCTTCCAGTTTTTTTTTCCATTTCATTTAGGTTTAAGAGAGCCAGGTTCCTGCTATTCTAAGGGGAGGCCACTAAATACTTGCCTTTTTAGCCTATAGAAGCCTTTTTTCCTGTTTTTGTTGTTGTTGTTGTTGTTTTTTGTTTTGCTGTTTTTTAATACTGCATACACATTTCCTGTATTTTCTGGTTATATTCTAATAAAGAGACTGAGAAATAAGTATATATGAGGTCATTATACCATTGCTAAAACATCTGGTGGCCTAAGACTTTTGCACAGCCATATTATAGATGTGTCATCTCTTATGAACCGCGGTGCAAGTGCATGCTGAACCCTGGGTGGAGAATGGTACAGTTCGATTATCAACACTCCCTAGAAACCACTCAGAACCTATATCCAGCCAGAACAGCTTACCAACCTAGAAATCAAGAAGCAATGTCCTAGAAATCAAGAAATACTACTGATACTCTTAGTCTACACAAACTGCAATTGTGTCACCGCCATATAAATCACCCAGAACACTCTAGCAATAGCAAAGCATAGCAATACCCTAGCACCCACTTTGAAAACTCTAGCAACCGCATATGAGCACCCAAGAAACCATCCAGAACATTTTAGTAAACGCATAGCAATGCCCTAAAAACCACTCCAGAACACTTTAGTAACCATCCAGAAAACCCTAGCATCTACATACAATGACCACACAAATAACTGCATAGAAATGGCTATGAAAATAGAAATAACCCAAAACACTCTTGCAACCACATAGCAACACCCTAGAAACCATCCAGAACACTCTAACAAAAGCATAACACCCTAGCAGCCATTGAGAAACTGCATAACAACCTAGCATTATGTCTTTTACATTTTATAAAATTGATTTTGAAGATTTAGTATCATATTTTAAAACCATTATTTATTGCATTAGTGCTGCTTCAGACTGTTGTGAACACTACTTGTCTTTCTCATCACAGACCATTCACATTGCCATCGTGTGTGCGGGGTACAATGCGAGCAGAGATGTCGTCACTTTGGTCAAGTCAGTTCTGTTTCACAGGTAAGTTTAGAGTCATTGTGGTTGTCCACATTCAGAGGATATTCACGGCTCCTTATAGTGAGCAGTATTTAGTTAGGATGTTGCCTCAGAAGGTGGCTGCTTATGTAGACACACTCTAAAAAATGCTATGTTGGCTTTAAAGGAGCCGTATGTAAGATTGTGGCCAAAACTGGTACTGCAATCACTTTCAAATTACTGTAGAGCGGTGTATCCCCTCCCCCTCCCCCCTGACTCGAGGTTGCCAGATAGGCTGCAGGATCCAGCAGGAACGTAGGCTGCTACGTAGCTGTGGTAACTACAGCAGAGCTGGCAACCCCGATGCCGAAACACTACTGACTTTGTGATTGGTAGATAGGTGGAGGGTGGCGCTTCAGGCCAAAACACAATATGACAACATCAACATCAGTTGAGGGCTGCAACTTCACTTTTTAAATGACAATATCCTGGCCGGATAAGTGTTTGAAATGAACATGATTTCTTAATGTCTAGTGACATATCAGGGCCATTTTATGATTAATTGAAATACATTTCTTACATACAGCTCCTTTAATTAACTTTTTTTATGTCAACAGGTCCCACGTAACTAGGTTACGTTGGATTTATGTAACATTATTTATTTCAATTAACTTAAGTTAAATTAAGACTGTTAACCTTATTCAACTAAACGGCATTGGATTAACCTTATGTAATTAACAAGTTAATTGAAATAAATAATGTTACATAAATCCAACGTAACCTAGTTACGTGGGACCTGTTGACATAAAAAAGTTAATTAAAGCCAACTGTTGACATAAAAAAGTTAATTAAAGCGAGAGTGAAGTACATTTTTGAACAGAGCTTGAGTGTCCAACTGCATCAAAAATGTTGGTGACCTAACTGGAATTACGAGTCAATCTTTTTATCATAGGTATTAGTCCTATTTATTATTATTTAAGTTAGGCTTGGGGTAATAAAAGTAAGAATGCTGAAAACCGAGTGTGACAACGAATGTTTGTTCTCCCACTATGTGTCAGACGGAACCCACTCCACTTCCATATTATCACGGACTCCATTGCTCGGAAGATCCTGGCCGACCTCTTTCACACCTGGATGGTGCCAGCCGTTCATGTCAACTTCTATGACGCTGATGAGCTGAAGGTTTGTGTGGCCACTGCTTTGCTCAGTAGAGCTCAACGGTGATGCATATTTTCAGCAGCCTTGATGCCAGAAGTATTTTTCCTGATTAATTTTCTTTTTAGAGATTAAAACTTTAATAAAGGTTCTGATTCATAAACTAAATCACCCAGCTGTAAAATTAATTACAACTTGGATTTAAAGCAGTGTTTATTAATAAATAAACTACTTGTAATTATAATACTGTTATAAATGTCAGACCAATATAAAACTATTGACTTCAAATTTCACACTTTTTTGGCGCTGGCACAAAATGACCAACTAAAATCATTTCAAAATGTGAATGAGTACTAGTCAGGTGAAATCACTCTATCACTCTGATTGGATTATAGAAGCAGACTGATTGCTATAAAAGAAGGGAAGAAGTTCTTCCAATCATTGTGTTTATGTGTTAGCAATGGTTACTTCAAAAGGAATCACTGCAAAGAAAATTGCACCCGAAAGAACCATTTACCGGATCATCAAGAACTTCAAGGAGAGAGGTTCAACTTCAGTGAAGAAGGTTTCAGGACATCCCAGAGTGTCCAGCAAGCACCAGGACAGTCTCGTCCTGAGTAGTCAGCTACAGAATCATGTCACGATCAGTGCAGAGCTCATTCAATATTGGCAGCAGGTGTCCACTACTCATTACTCCGAATGTGTGTGCACTAACTTGGATGTGTTAAATGTAGAGGACAAAAATTCCGAGTATGTGTTACCATACTTTGCTTTCACTTCACTTCACTTTCCTTCCCTTCCCTTCACTTGACATTCAAGGATCTGGGCTTTCTCACAATTTTGCCCAAAAACACTGCCATCTATCAAACTGCCATATATCAAACACTGCCATGTATCAAAACATCCTGCAAGAGCAACTTCTCCCAAACAGTGCCAATACTGCACAATGAGGCGAAGACTTTTGGACAACGGCCTGGTGCAAACAAGGGCAGCAAAGAAGCCACTTTTATCCTAGAAAAACATTAAGGGCAGAAAACAATTCTGCAGGAAGTACAAGGATTGGACAACGGAAGACTGATGCAAATTTTTTTTTTCTAATGAAGCCCCCTTCCGACTATTTGGGACATCTGGAAAATCGATTATCCTGAGAAGAAAAGGTGAATACTACCACAAGTCTTTTGTCGTGCCAACAGTGAAGCATCCTGAGACCATCCATGTGTAAGGTTGCTTTGTGGCAGTTGTGGCCTAATGGTTAGAGAGTTGGACTTGTAACCCAAAAGTCGCGGGTTCGATTCTTAATACTGACAGGAAATGACTTGGGTGCTCTTGAGCAAGGCATTCAACCCTCAGTCGGGCGCCGCAGTGAATGGCTGCCCACAGCTCGCGGTGTGTGTGTTCACTACTCACTACTTATAATGATGATGGGTTAAATGTAGAGGACAAATTCCAGGTATGGGTTACCATACTTGGCCTTCCCTTCACTGCCCTGCACTTTTCATCCAAGGATCTGGGCTTTTACATTTTTGCCCCAAAACACTGGCATGTATCAAACACTGCCATGCATCAAACACTGCCATGCATCAAAACATCCTGCAAGTGCAACGTCTCCCAAACATTCCAGGAAAAATTTGGTGATGATTCATGCATTTTCCTGCATGATGGAGCAGCATGTCACAAGGCAAGAGTGGCTCAGAGATTATTGCATTGAAATTTTGGATCCGTGGCCAGGCAACTCCCCGGATCGTAATTCCATAGAGAACATGTGATTGATTCTCAAAAGGCGAGTGGACAAGCAGAAGCCTAAAAATTTTGATCAACTCCGAGCACTAATAAGGCAAGAACAGATCACTCAGGATTTGGCCCAAAAACCTGGTATCCAGCATGCCAGAGCGAATTGCAGTGGTTGTAAAGAAGGGTCAACACTGTAAATATTGACACTCTGCATATGTTGAAAGTTTTTGCCATGAAAGCCTTTAAAACTCATGAAATGCTTTTCAATGTGTTCCAGTATACCATTAGCCTGGATGCCAGCCGAACTTAGCCCCGCCCACAACATTTTAGGTCGGGAAGTTCGGTCTGGACTTGATCCGTTGTGGAGCAACTATGCTCGAACCAGAGCTGTTCTGACCAATCAAATTGTCAGGGCGGGCTTTATACGATGATGGACAGATGATCAACAGTAACGCAATCATCCACGTCACCAAAGAGTGCTTGGGTTGAATTCGTTTGATGACTGCCGCTGGAGAATTGAGATGTGTAGATTCCGCCATCGCGTCTGTTATAGAAGATATCTACAGCACATTATCTGTTCATTAGAGGAACAGAGAACCGTGATCAAGGCATTTGTCGATTTTGTCAAATCTTTAGGAGATGGAGTAGTGTAGAGAATAATATTCTGGTCTTATGTTGTGTTATTATACAAATCAAATAAAGTAACAGTTAAAACGGTTAATAATTGAATCAGAGCAGTAAAAAACATTTACATATAACAGTCATTTCTAACAGTAATCTTCATAAGCTTTGTTGGAGCTTTGTAATGCTCAGTGATCATCATCAATGATCAGAATGCCCATGCACATACAGACATGGTCATTTGGGCAGTTCAACCGGGAATAAACCCCAAACCACTGAATCAGCACCATTTTGGTTAGTCCAAACATGTAATACTTTCTGACATTTAAATCAGTGGCAAAAAGTATTGCAGCTGCCTTATTTGGCATTTTGATTGGGAGATATTTTTTTCACAATCCGAAAATTTACCAAGGACCCCACGTCTATTTTAGACAGTGCAACGCTGCTCTACGGAGTAAATAATTTGAAATTACACACATACTTCCTGCTTTTTCATTTTTGCAGTCTTGCAGTTTTTAAATTCATTTGATGTTTTTTGTTTGCTCTCTGTGTGTTCTCTTCCAGTCTGAGGTGTCTTGGATCCCTAACAAGCATTATTCTGGCATCTATGGCCTGATGAAGCTGGTGCTGACCAAGACGCTGCCCTCCGACCTACAGAAGGTCATCGTCCTGGATACTGACATCACCTTTGCCACAGACATCGCTGAGTTGTGGGTCGTCTTCCACAAGTTCAAAGGTACTTTTGAATAAGATTTCATTGAAATGATAGCTGTTTTTGTGTCGATTGCACTTTACAAATGTATTTTAATGAAATAATGCAAGTTTTGTGGCTGGTGAGCTTTCAGATGACTGCACATTAGTGATGGCCGCTTTCGAAACACTGCTTCATGAAGCTTTGAAACATTTACGAATCTTTTGTTTTGAAAATCACTGGTTCGGAGCTTGTATCAAATGCGCCTTTGCGCCTTTAACTGCATTATTTGATCTCATGCCTGAAGTGTTATCGCAGTTACTCGCATGTACTATACTCACGTAATCAGCCAGATGTGGGTGGGCAACCTGTACCGGATTGACCTTCGACATGAAACCCTGTTGCTTAGAAACAATGACACGCTCTTGTTGAATATGTTTGATTATTGTGTCTTGAAGAACAGATGAAAGGAAAGCTAGAGAAGTGCATGTCTTATTGACCGTTTGTTAGGATCTTCAGTACTCCACACACAAATGTGATTTAATGTCAATGATGTGACACTCATTTATTTATTTTGTCCTATATGCTAATTCACACCACATACTTTTGGAGGGATTTTTTCAGAATTTTTCATTTCTGTATTGAAATTCATGTTCATGTTTTTAGGGGGCATAGAGTCAGAAATGTCAGGGTGATACAGCTGTTCTGATATCACAGTGAAGAGAAAAACCTGAAAAAAAGATTAAAATTCTTGAAAAGAAAAACTTAAGTAGCTGCATGATTTAATATTTTTTTCTGCTTATTAATATTTGGAAAAAGTCTAAAAGTGCATCCAGCATGCAGAAAAATTATAAATCTCTACTCAATCTCAATAAAAACAAACAAAAAATCTGATAATTTTGACCTTTAATAAAAATGTAATGTTAGGTCAGTTTGTAAAATGTCATTTGGTGCAGCTCCCCAAAAATGTAATATATGATGAATTCAGAAATGTATATCAAACATTTGAGCAAGACACAATCATTAGCTATGTTTCCATCCACGTATTTTTTGCAAATTTTGAGATATCACATAAAAAACACTGGATGGAAACGCCAAGATGCGCATACATTCTAAAAATGTGCATAAAAAAATTGTGCTCTCGTTTGAATCGGATCTTTTTTTTATCCGATAAGAAAAATGCGCATAAACTACAATGGAAACACATTTACTAAATGAATTCCTCTATGCGCATCACAGAAACATGTGACTTTGCGATTGGATGACATAACTGGACTAACCAGCGCAACAATCTTTTTGCACAGCGTCTGAAATGGTGTTTTGGTTGTTCTGAAATGCCTGAGCAAAGTCTGTCATCAAAGCCAAACATCAGGCATCCTCTGAAACGTGTTTATTTCATTTCGTCTGTGCGCTCTGAGAAGCAAGTTATTTATTAAATATGAAAATTACTTTATACAGTGGCTTCTCCTACTTTTCTTAGTGATATTTAGTAACTCAGATGCTACAGATCAGTAATGTAAATTAAGATGCTAAGTCACTGTGGTGGTGTTTGTGTGTTTCAGGTCAGCAGGTTCTTGGTTTAGTGGAGAATCAGAGCGATTGGTACCTGGGGAACCTGTGGAAGAACCATCGGCCTTGGCCAGCATTGGGCAGAGGCTTTAACACCGGTACGTCAGCCAGATTTCTGATTATCACGCTTGAAGGGAAGACCAGTTTTAGAACAAATACCAAAGATTCTGATAAATAAAGATAGTCATTTTTTAGATTATACAACATCCACTATATTATAAGTGCTGTGTGTGTGTTGAAGGTGTGATTCTGCTGTTGTTGGATCGTTTGAGGAAGCTGAAGTGGGAACAGATGTGGCGGCTGACGGCAGAGAGAGAGCTCATGAGCATGCTGTCTACATCACTTGCTGATCAGGTAAACACATGGGCTCTGTTTCAATCCCCACTGAGCTGCCCTGCTGTCTACTTAGACAGTATAACATTATAAGTGACTAATTTTCAATTAGGCACATTTGTATGATGCAACATGCAGCAATACCAATAGCGCTTCACATAAAAAGCACATGGGAGACACCTCAATTGATTTGTTTATCAATAAATAAGAAGTACACAGGGATTAAAGTTCTCCGACGCTACAACAGATTTACGCCAGTTGGATTGCTGAGAGGTTGTGCATAGTGCAGTGCAGATCAGATCAGATCAGATCAGATCAGATCAGAGTCAGAAATGAACAGACTAGAGGCAAGAAATGGCACCAAAATGCCCCCCAAATTGAAGATACAGGGGCAAAAAATTGCTCATAAACAACTAAACAAATCAATGACTGTCGCAATGAAAGTGATGTGAAAATGAATGAAAAGTGTTGAATGCGGAAATGAATGTTGAATCAAAGATTTCTTTTTATACATTGTTTTTTGTAGAATTGAGTATAACAAATCACGTTTTTGTTAAGTATATGAATGCAATAGCCAATCAGAGGTGTTTGTTTCTGTGTACTCACTGAATGAATTTTGCACTGTGTGAATTCTATCATCATAAACAACAAAATGCAGATGCAGTTTTATTTTAGAGTAGAGCTGCTTTAGAAAATTAACATAATATAAATTTTATGAACAATATTGTGCCT
This sequence comes from Abramis brama, assembly GCF_963993115.1. Taxonomy (NCBI): domain Eukaryota; kingdom Metazoa; phylum Chordata; class Actinopteri; order Cypriniformes; family Leuciscidae; genus Abramis; species Abramis brama. Next base: position 35,209,711 of record NC_139966.1, on the reverse strand, counting down.
GCAGGACATCTTCAACGCTGTGATCAAGCAGAACCCGTTCCTGGTGCACCAGCTGCCCTGCTTCTGGAATGTTCAGCTGTCGGATCACACCCGCTCTGAGAAGTGCTACAAAGACGTGTCCGACCTCAAGGTGACATCACTGTGGAGCTGACACAAGGGGGAGCACACAATTTCTTCACACATATCCACCTTATTTTGCAACACTTTATTCTGTGAATATGTGAGACTTCTGTTTTATTAACCGCTATAGGTAAATAACTACAAGAATAACAAAGTGAATTAAATGGTGAAACTATACCAGTGTGTTCATAATTACGCCAAATAATATGGTAAGACATACAAGTTTTCAATATTAAGCTGCATAACGAGCTGTTTTTACAGCTAAAAATAGGGAAGCTGATGACACAGGAAGTCAGACAGAGGCCGTGCATCTCTTATGTTAAAAATAAGGTGGATAGCTGACGGGATAAACACCTCATCTACATACACTATATTGCCAAAAGTATTGGGACACCCCTCCAAATTCAGGTGTTCCAATCACTTCCATGGCCACAGCTGTATAAAATCAAGCACATAGGCATCCAGACTGATTCTACAAACTTTTGTGAAAGAATGGGTTGCTCTCAGGAGCTCAGTGAATTCAAGCGTGGCACTGTGATAGGTGAAAGTCCATTCGTGAAATTTCCTTACTACTAAATATTCCACGGTCAACTGTTAGTGGTATTTAGGGCTGGACCCGAATATTCGAATATTCGTTCGGTGGGTTGGTATTCGATTTGAAAATTTGACATTTGAATATTGTTTTTTTGTTTGTTTTTTTGCACACCTGGGATCCCCCACGAAATGGTTCTCATTCGCACTTGAATAAGGCCGGCGACACACTGGCTGCGTGGCGTGTCAGTTTTTATTTCGGCTCCCATGTTAACAGGTTGGAGTTTGCACACTGCCTGCGTGAGACGCATCTCAGGCGCGGCTCGAGCCATGGGAGTGTTCTCTGGCTAGAGCGCAGAACAGCGGAGTTTGTATGGACCGAAGTGCATGCCTGAGCCTTGTGTTTTGGGTTAAGCTGCGTTGCTTTGACATTGTGGAAAATAGAATAATAGAAACAAAATGTATTAGCCTTTTTTTACCCGTTATTATCAGTCTAAATTAATCTCGTTTTTAATTTAACTTAATTTCGTTTTTCTTTATTTAAATTTTGTTTTTCTTTATTTAAATTTAGTTTTTTCTTTATTTAAATTTAGTTTTTCTTTATTTAAATTTCGTTTTTCATTATTTAAATTTCGTTTTTCTTTATTTAAATCTACCCTTTACTGTGTCAGTAATTTGTTAGTCAGAAAAATATTAGACTACCTTAAAAGTATTGCTTAATTTAACAGACCTGTGTGTGTGCGTTTTATATCACACTAGTGCAATGTCCGTTCTCGGAGCATAAGCCCTGCCCGCGTGAGGTACGTGCGCTGCTTCCCGCTCGCGCTGTTCTGTAGTTTACTAAAAGTTTATTAATTCTGAATGAATTGTCGCGTCTCGCGTGTCCATCTATATTGCACCAAATGCGACACTGCACTCCCTTGTGAAGTCGATTGGATGAACGGTTCTCGAAATAATAAAAATGCAAACGGACATACAGACACATAGAGATTCCTGCCTTTATTAGAGAGAAGAATATGTTGCATATTATAAGTGGAAGCATTTGGGAACGGCAACTCAGCCACAAAGTGGTAGGCCACGTAAAATCACAGAGCGGGGTCAGCGGATGCGCAGAAGTCGCCAACTTCCTGCAGAGTCAATAGCTACAGACCTCCAAACTTTGTGTGGCCTTCAGATTAGCTCAAGAACAGTGCGTAGAGAGCTTCATGGAATGGGTTTCCATGGCTGAGCAGCTGCATCCAAGCCTTACACCATCAAGTGCAATGCAAAGTGTTGGATGCAGTGGTGTAAAGCACACCACCACTGGACTCTAGAGCAGTGGAGACGTGTTCTCTGGAGTGACTAATTACGCTTCTCTATCTGGCAATCCAATGGACGAGTCTGGGTTTGGCGGTTGCCAGGAGAACGGTTCTTGCCTGACTGCATTTTGCCAAGTGTAAAGTTTGGTCGAGGGGGGATTATAGTGTCGGGTTATTTTTCAGGGGTTTGGCTTGGCCCCTTAGTTCCAATGAGAGGAACTCTTAATACCTAGACATTTCTGACAATTTAATGCTCCCAACTTTGTGGGAACAGTTTGAGGATGGCCCCTTCCTGTTCCAACATGACTGCGCACCAGTGCACAAAGCGAGGTCCATAAAGACTTGTGGAAAGCCTTCCCAGAAGAGTTGAAGCTGTTATAGCTGCAAAGGGTGGGCCAACTCCATATTAAACCCTACGGATTAAGAATGTTTATTAAAGTTCATGTGCATGTAAAGGCAGATGTCCCAAAATTTTTGGCAATATAGTGTATGTGCTTAATATTGAAAGAAACAACAAGAGACCAAATCAAGCAAAGGGTTGATTCATATAATTTCCCACATTTCTGAACTCCAGGTGATTCACTGGAACTCGCCGAAGAAATTGCGTGTTAAGAACAAACACGTGGAGTTCTTCAGGAATCTCTATCTGACGTTCCTGGAGTATGATGGGAATCTGCTGAGGCGCGAGCTCTTTGGCTGTCCCAGTGAAACAGACCACAACTCAGAGAATGTGAGTTTTATCACTGTGCTTCATGTTGCCAACTTCAACTGCAACTTTTAAAGTTGTAAAGGTCTGCAATGATTTCTTTGTTCAGGCAGCATGAAAGAATAACACTTGTTTTCCTAATATTCCTGCAGCTCCAAAAAACCCTATCCGAGCTGGATGAAGATGACCCATGTTACGAGTTTCGTCGGGAGCGCTTTACTGTGCACCGCACACACGTCTATTTCCTGCACTATGAGTATGAACCAACCTTAGATAACACAGACGTGACGCTGGTGGCCCAGCTTTCTATGGACAGGTAAGAAAACATAGGCCCACTTACAACACCTCCTCACCAACGGATGTTTAATACATCATGCCAATATAAGGCACATTAAATCAAATTGATCAAAACTTGATCAATGGATGATTCCATTTAACCCTCTATGATATGCATTATGTTCTAGCCATGAAATATTTTTTTCAAATAAGTTTTTAATTACTTGAAATAGCTTCAATCATACAAATCAAAAAATATTACTTAGGGAAACCACAATGGAAAATAGTCAAATTTCTATAAAATTATGATTTTATTTTCTATTTAATTGCACAATTCTTTTTGAATACTTGTAACTCATCCAAACCAAAAATAAGTAGATCCCTATCATTTAATCCCTATCATTTGGCTAACTCATCCTCACTCTCATCACATAGGGCTAACTCTTCACTCTTCCTATTGCCCTTTCCAATAAAATATAGCATTTTCTGAAAAGAAGAAATCAATTAGTTGCATAAATACAACTATACTACATTAAACACTTCAAATAAATAATTAACTGCAATCATATTGTTGTTGATAAATTAGTTACACTGAACAAAATTAAATTAGTTACACTGAACAAAATGATAAACGCAACACTTTTGTTTTTGCCCCCATTTTTTTCTATATACACAAGGCCTATTTCTCTCAAATATTGTTCACAAATCTGTCTAAATCTGTGTTAGTGAACACTTCTCCTTTGCCGAGATAATTCATCCACCTCACAGGTGTCGCATATCAAGATGCTGATTAGACAACATGATTATTGCACAGGTGTCCCTTACACCGTGTCCTAACCAGAAATAGAATGCGATAAGATTCCAGCGACAAGCAATTTGCCTGTCCACACCAGAAGCGACGCAACTGCGAGATGCGTCAAAATCAATCAAAACCCACAGCCAATCAGAACAATGTGTGGGGAGGCTCTCGCGGCAAGTGCACGGTACCAGAGATCTTGACGGCACTTGCAAGAAAATGGATAAGCAGACTACATAATAGATTATATGATCAAATTCACAGATATAACACCATTTAAACATTATTTAAAATACATAATGAGTTACTAAAACATTATTTGTCAAAGAATAGACTTGTTTGTTCACAGTTTGAACGTTCTTGTTTCCATTTGTTTAATTTCAAGATCTGAGGTGAATTATCCATTGTTGCTTTTACAGCTACAAAGCTGGAGCACTAAATGATATTCAAAGTCACTTTACATGCTTTTAACATTAAATAAAACACATAAACAGTACCTGAGATTATCATTGCCACACTTTGTGTTTGTTGTTCCAGCGCGACGTCGCAGAAAAATAGAAACCGTTTCTAAAATAGAATCGTCGCGTGTCGCCATCATGGCTGGTTAGGACAAACACTCTGATTAACATGGAAAAGATACCTTTTATTGCGTGTCGCGGCACATGTAGTTAGGACACGGTGTAAGACTGACTGGTTTTCGGACCCCCCTGGACCCACCCCCCAATACAGTAAAACTATACATTTTAGAGTGGCCTTTTATTGTGGCCAGCCTAAGGCACACCTGTGCAATAATCATGCTGTCTAATCAGCATCTTGATACCCTTGCACGCTGTACAGTTTGTAACAGTGACTTCAGCATTGCCCATGGCGGGTTAAATGATTGTAAAAGACATGTTGAGGTGAGTTCAACAAGTTTCATTTCATGTGCATATTATTCAGACCGGCGAGTTGCTAAGGCTACATGAAAACAACAAACTCATTAGACTTGTTAAAAGTTGCAATGGAATATAAATACAAGCAGTTTATACTTTATATTATTCGGGATACCTCCCTGAAATGACTTTTTGCAGGTTGGGATGTCTGTATTTAAAGGGGTGGTTAATTATGATTTCACTTTTCTAACTTTTTAGTTAGTAGGGCTGGGACGATACACCTATCTCCCGATTCGATACTATCACGATACTTGGGTGCCGATACGATATGTATTGCGATTTTTTTTTAAAGAATTGCGATTCTACAAGTATTGCGATTCGATATTGCAATATATTACAATTTTTTTAACACTAGACCATCGGGAAAAGTTAAATCATACACTTATACAGACTGTACGTGATGTATAAGATGAGTCATATTTACAAAAACAAATCATCACATCTTTCTGACTTTTATTTCAGAAGCATCATACAATACTACATTCTCCTGAATAAATGATTAAATAACAAATACATTTTTTAACAGTCACTTGTCGCCACTTAGTGGCGAAACAATGTAATCGATAAATGCGTAATTTTAAGCACCAAGTTTCTATCAAAATTTTGATTGCTATCGTAGACATCAGTGTTCATATTTGAACTTTAAACTATTATCCAAGTACTTCTATGATCATTTTAAATATTGCATCACAGAAATAATGATACTATGAGGTTGAAAAGACTGTTTGTGAAGCTTTTTCATGACTACTCTCTCCGGATCAGCGGCAGCGCCAACACAGCTTTGAATGTTGCGATATGATTTTGTCAAAGTTTAATAGACAGACGAATTGAAATTTCTATTTTAGAATCGAAAAAAAATAAAAAAAATAATTTGCGATAGCTAGGTGAATTGATTTTTTTTCCCCCCAGCCCTTAATAGTTAGTGTGCAATGTTGCTGTTTGAGCATGAACAACATCTGCAAAGTTGCAACGCTCAAAGTTCACAGCAAAGCAAGATATTTGCTTTTAAAGAAATAGTTTTACTGACTTTTAGTTTTATGTAGTTTTATGACAAAAACAAACGGCTGGTAGGGACTACATGAAATCCCTCCTGGGTTAGTGACATCGCTAACCCTAGAAGTTACATAAACCCCGCCCCCAGGAACACGCAGTCCGTGTTGAGGAAGAGTTGTTGTAGTCGAGCACATTTGTGAGTCTGCTGAAGCTGTCGCATCCGTCTTTTCACATACAATACAGTACGTAACACAAATGCAATAGCATGTCACTCTGTAGGCATCTTACAACAGTTCCCACACAAGCAATTTTTTAGATTATCATGACAGAATATGCTAATTGAAGATAGTTAACTACACATCAGCAATATAAATTCATCAACTAAGAATTCAGAAACGTCCTGTTGCATTCTACATATTGTCACTTCTTGTTGAGTCTCTCAGACATTATTGTCTGACTCCAGTTTAAACATAAAAGGAAGAACAGTTTCTGCCATTTTAGTGCTTGTCTGTGTGAGGTAATCGGAGCTGCTAACACACACACACACACTAATTTTACATCTTGTAAAAAGGGCATTATAGGACCCCTTTAATGTTGTAAATGAACACTGAAATGAGTTTCCTGCTAATTGAACCGCACTGTATCCTAATACTCTACTCATGATCATACGCAATGGCATTCACGCTTTGGCCTGAACTCAATTAAAATGATTTGCCTTGTCATCATTCATCATCCTGATGACATTAAGTAGCAAACTGCTTCTGGAAAGAACCACATTGGAATGTTTTGAGTCAAAGCTTCACGGCTTTTGTGATCAGTGTAATGAGGGATGGCTCTGTTTAGTCAGGCATGTTCGGGCTACTTCAGACAACTCATCAGTCAGTACCAGTGGCGGAGGGTTATCGTTCTTGTCAACAGTGACGGATGCAATCCGCTGTCATCTTGGAGGGAATGACCTCTTTGACGGCCAAGTATAGCACTCAAGAGCAATAAGGTTGTCAGAGTAGATGCCACATCTAGTTCGACTTGAATGAAAGTGAAGTTTTGAGGGATAGAAGTGCAGTCAGTTCAGTACGTCATGCTGTTTGTGTATACTTAGGTGTTTATCATTCAACCATTGATATATTGAAAATGTTTTTTGTTTTTTTTGGTGTTTAAAATGGAATTTTTACACAATGCACTTTCTTGGTCACTAATCAGTAAGCAATTTTGACTTTTAGTATATATACAGTGAGGAAATAAGTATTTGAACACCCTGCTATTTTGCAAGTTCTCCCACTTGGAAATCATGGAGGGGTCTGAAATTGTCATCGTAGGTGCATGTCCACTGTGAGAGACATAATCTAAAAAAAAAAATCCAGAAATCACAATGTATGATTTTTTAACTATTTATTTGTATGATACAGCTGCAAATAAGTATTTGAACACCTGTCTATCAGCTAGAATTCTGACCCTCAAAGACCTGTTAGTCTGCCTTTAAAATGTCCACCTCCACTCCATTTATTATCCTAAATTAGATACACCTGTTTGAGGTCGTTAGCTGCATAAAGACACCTGTCCACCCCATACAATCAGTAAGAATCCAACTACTAACATGGCCAAGACCAAAGAGCTGTCCAAAGACACTAGAGACAAAATTGTACACCTCCACAAGGCTGGAAAGGGCTACGGGGAAATTGCCAAGCAGCTTGGTGAAAAAAGGTCCACTGTTGGAGCAATCATTAGAAAATGGAAGAAGCTAAACATGACTGTCAATCTCCCTCGGACTGGGGCTCCATGCAAGATCTCACCTCGTGGGGTCTCAATGATCCTAAGAAAGGTGAGAAATCAGCCCAGAACTACACGGGAGGAGCTGGTCAATGACCTGAAAAGAGCTGGGACCACCGTTTCCAAGGTTACTGTTGGTAATACACTAAGACGTCATGGTTTGAAATCATGCATGGCACGGAAGGTTACCCTGCTTAAACCAGCACATGTCAAGGCCCGTCTTAAGTTTGCCAATGACCATTTGGATGATCCAGAGGAGTCATGGGAGAAAGTCATGTGGTCAGATGAGACCAAAATAGAACTTTTTGGTCATAATTCCACTAAACGTGTTTGGAGGAAGAAGAATGATGAGTACCATCCCAAGAACACCATCCCTACTGTGAAGCATGGGGGTGGTAGCATCATGCTTTGGGGGTGTTTTTCTGCACATGGGACAGGGCGACTGCACTGTATTAAGGAGAGGATGACCGGGGCCATGTATTGCGAGATTTTGGGGAACAACCTCCTTCCCTCAGTTAGAGCATTGAAGATGGGTCGAGGCTGGGTCTTCCAACATGACAATGACCCGAAGCACACAGCCAGGATAACCAAGGAGTGGCTCTGTAAGAAGCATATCAAGGTTCTGGCGTGGCCTAGCCAGTCTCCAGACCTAAACCCAATAGAGAATCTTTGGAGGGAGCTCAAACTCCGTGTTTCTCAGCGACAGCCCAGAAACCTGACTGATCTAGAGAAGATCTGTGTGGAGGAGTGGGCCAAAATCCCTCCTGCAGTGTGTGCAAACCTGGTGAAAAACTACAGGAAACGTTTGACCTCTGTAATTGCAAACAAAGGCTACTGTACCAAATATTAACATTGATTTTCTCAGGTGTTCAAATACTTATTTGCAGCTGTATCATACAAATAAATAGTTAAAAAAATCATACATTGTGATTTATGGATTTTTTTTTTTTAGATTATGTCTCTCACAGTGGACATGCACCTACGATGACAATTTCAGACCCCTCCATGATTTCTAAGTGGGAGAACTTGCAAAATAGCAGGGTGTTCAAATACTTATTTTCCTCACTGTATATATATATATATATATATATATATATATATATATATATATATATATATATATATATATCATTGTGACATTGTGACAAAATGTTTTTATATAAAAACTGAAGGAGTTGTCTGAATCTTAGTGATGGTGACGTTGAAGTCGTGGGACTGTGGTGGTTTATAGCCTATCTTTAGCTTTTTACTTCCAGCGACTGCATTTGTGCTTCAAAATTCATAGAAGTTGTGTTTTATCTGTGATAATTATTTTGATGGACAAAAAGTGCAAGTATAAACTGTTGTTGATCACAGAGCTTGTTTTTAGTGATAATCCAGTGTGATAAACTAGTGTGATGCTAACTGCCGGTTGCCCTACAAAGTGACGTCATACCTGCACCATTATATTGCATTTCATTATGTTTTGCCACGGAATAAAACAATTTTTTTTTATCTCACAATTCTAAGATTTTTTTTAATATTCTGCCTTTTTTTCCTCAGAATTGCGAGTTTATATCCCACAGTTCTTCATTTTTTCCCTCTGAATTGACGTAGACTGACAATTGCGAGTTATGAAGTCCAAATTGGAAGATATAAAATTGCGATTTCAAGAACAAAGTCAGAATTTTTACTTTTTTTCGCTGTTATCAGGAAAAAATGCAAGCTTCACATGAACACTTAGATATGTGCCAAATAATAGCACACATTTATCTAGCTTAACATTAGAGTGAGCGGCCATGTAAAGTAGCTAACGTAAAGGCTACTACTTACATGTTTCAAATGATAAGATGAACATTTGGATTTCCTGCCGGACATAGTGTAATCAACACAGAGACCAGACTTGTTAACAATCTGTCCGTCACGGACAGCATGACTTCGCCACTTCCTGTGGAGTTTTTTTTTTCTTTTCTGCGACTAACAGACTAATTAAAATTTGGTAGACTAAACCTGGTCAATTAACGTTTAGTCCAGTGTATCCTTTTTCAAACTCTTCCTAATCAAACACACCTGATTCAACTCATCAGCTCCTTAGTAGAGACTCTAAGACCAAAAATATATGGGTCAGATAATGTAGACATCCAAAATGTGCACTGTTGGTCTGCCTCCAGGAACAGGGTTGGAAAATTGACAGGCCTGTGCTGCAGTTCTATGGATGTTTTGCCCTCCAGCTCTCCATGCCCAGTCCAGTCACCAAAAACTGAATAGAGATCGGTGGCCGTTCAATCGGTGCCCCGTTTAAATTATTTTATTAAATGTTGTCATTACAAAACGTCTGGAAAGAAAACAATAGAAATGAATTGGACAGAAGGGGTGGGAACCTTGTCCTTGCTTCCACTGAAGCACATTATGCTCTTTGAATCATTATTAAATCACGCTGGGGAAAATTTCTATTTAAATAAAATAAAAGAAATGGTCTCGGACCCACTGAATCAGATTGTATGTTGTTATGTTTTTGGTCAGTTACTGGAGTGTTCCTTTGTTCCAGGCTGCAGATGCTAGAGGCCATCTGTAAACACTGGGAAGGGCCCATCAGTCTGGCCCTCTACCTCTCCGATGCCGAAGCCCAGCAGTTTCTGCGATACGCTCAGGGCTCAGAGGTTCTGATGAGCAGGAGCAACGTTGGATACCACATAGTCTATAAAGAAGGCCAGTTCTACCCTGTTAACCTGCTGCGTAATGTTGCTTTGGGGCAGGTCAACACACCCTACATGTTCCTGTCGGATATTGACTTCTTACCCATGTATGGACTCTATGAGTATCTCAGGTAAGACAAAACCTAAATATGGAATGGTAAAACAACGTTGGTCCATTTTGGTTTGATCTCATCTCAACTGTTGACCACAAACCTAAATCTGTGGTTACAGATTGTTATTACTTATCATTAAAAACTCTAAAACTAAGCCCATGTGCTACTTTATTTAACCCCGAAACAGTATATTTTAAATTCATATACTTATAATTTGAGTAGGAAACCGTGTAATGGAGCCTTTTCAAAGACTGTGATGATGTGTTTCCACAGTTATCAACATCGCAAATCTAATAAAGTTTTAAATATATATATATATATATTTTTAAATGTAATACATTTATAATGCTATACTTTGTGTTATATTACCTTGTCAGTAAATGACAAAAACGAATTAACACTGCTGTGAGGGTGTTTCTAATGCAACAGCTGAGGGAGCGATGGCAAATTTGACATCTGTAATCAATTTCTCAAAAAAAAAAAAAGTAAGTTGTGGAAATGCAGATTTTTTTTCTTTTGCTTTTAGATTAAATGCAAATGCAACAATTATATTTGATGTCTCCCGTTCATCGCTATAGAAGTTTACACAACTATGATGACTTCTGCTTCTGTAAAAGTAGTTCCAGGCAGGTCTTGACCGCATTACAGTTCCATATCACTTCGTGTAGTTAATGTAATAACGGAAAATAGAATACAATTCATAACAAGAAGAAAATGACAGACGATTAAGCTTGATCTGCCATTTTTGATGTCTAACTTCACAATCAATGGAAACGTGCAGTTTAATTTTAATAAATAAAGTATATAGTATATAGTTCTATCTATAATCAAAAGAAAATTAAACTGAATATATAAATAAATTGATAGTCGTGCTACACGGGTTTTCATTATCATTGCAGATAATGTAACAAATAAATAAAGGCCTTGTTAAAATGGCTTTGTGTTTTATTTATTAGGCTAGCCTACTGTCAATAATAGAAAAAAAAGGAATTAACGTAATAATTAAAACAATTAATTAAATTAAATAATATTGATTCCACACGTACTAGATGTGGGCCGGATCTGGGCCTAAACTATGTTGCTGTCTGGGTCTGTACCAATATGGTCTGTTCTAGAATCGTGCACACACGTTCAAGCCTTCGTGCATATTTGATGCACACTTTTGTAATGAATAACTCGAAAGTTTACCTATCAGACTGAGACATCGTTGCCATAACACGTTGATATGGGTTACTCAGGTAATTGTTATAATTACTACGTAGTGATAGATGGCTCTTTAAATTTCAGCTCCTGATCTCGGTAACTTTAATGTACCGGAGTATCGGATTGGGACTCGGTATCAGCAGATACTCAAAATTCAATTCCTCGAATCGGATTGGGGGCACAAAAAACTTGATCAAGACATCCCTAGTGAAAAGGGTCCATTCTGGTACTGTCACCCCGTTTTGGTGTGCTATGCAATAATGCATTATAATAAAACACACAAAAAAAAAAACATGACAGTTGTCTTTTAAAATGTTTTGCCAACCCTGGTACTCTCAAAATGTTTCGGGGTTATTTGGCAAGTGCAAGCAGGTGTTGATACTTTTGTATCACCACATTATATATTGTCAACATTCTTGCACTTCTTTATAAAAAATCTGTTGAACATTTGTTAAGGAAATACTGATAAAGACTGTAAGAGAAATTTGCCTTAGATTAAACCATGTGCTCATAAACATTTTTGATGTCACTTTGTTAAAATATGATGTAAGAAAAAAAATACAAGTGAAGAAAAGTCATAACATAACAGGGGTGAAACTTTTGGGAGAAAGAGATATTGTACACAGATCTGTACCTGAAAAACTCTGGTGTGCTTGTTTGCTTCAAAAAAAGACGAGATACTAGACTAAAGATACTAGACGAATACCAATGTAACTAATAAAAGCTGAAAGCAAAACTCATTTTGCTCTGAAAATAAGAAATACAAGAGTGCCAACCCATGTACATTAAATCATGTTTTCCATTATTGGTGTCAGCAAAATGTTCTCAGGTTGTGAATGTGATTTGTACAAGTGATCTGTTCCACAAGTAATCCATCTTGTTTCTGTTTTAGGAAATCAGTTGTTCAGCTTGATATGGCGAACACTAAAAAGGCTCTTGTGGTTCCGGCGTTTGAAACACTGCGCTATCGGCTGTCCTTTCCCAAATCTAAAGCAGAGCTCTTGTCACAGCTCGATATGGGCACTCTGTTCACATTCAGGTAAAAACAATACTAAAAAAAAATAACAATTCTCAGAAATGTTCTAAATATATGGCAGATGATATTTTCTTAGATTTGTGACTGAATCTTTCATGATTCTTTTTAATCAATTCATTTCAGTTATTCGATTTAACCAACCTTATCACAAACTTATCTGAATATTATATATTTAGTTATATTTATTATTGTTATTTTTTTTACGCATTTGCACTTTCTTGACCGTTTTATGATGACTTTATAAAAATTAATAATCATTTACTTGTCCACAGATATCATGTCTGGACAAAGGGTCATGCTCCCACAGACTTTGCCAAATGGAGAACCGCTACAACACCGTACCGAGTTCAGTGGGAGGCCGACTTTGAGCCGTATGTGATGGTCAGACGAGAAAGCCCCGAGTACGACCGGCGCTTTGTGGGGTTTGGGTGGAATAAAGTAGCTCACATCATGGAGCTGGACGCTCAGGTAACACTTGTATGCATTAATACTATTTAAATTTCATTAAAAAGCTTTTTTGGATTTCATAATAGTCTCTGACTAGACGGATATGTGACAGATTAGTAATTTTTTTTTAAATGGTAGAACCCATCATTTTAAAGGATTAGTTCACTTCAGAATTAAAGGACAAATCCAGTGAAAAATGAACCTGGGCTTAATTAACACATGGTTACCGAGTCGATCGTTCCCTGCGATGCGTTTTCATGAAAATCGAATGTATAGAGTTTTATCTTTAAAAACAGATTAGCTCATAACAGTAGTATATGGGGCATAGAGTAAGTAAAAATAAATCGCTAGTTAATACCACTAACAAGGCTCAAAATAGCCTCACACTAACACGGTAACATAATGAGGGTCCTTACATACAAACCGAAGCATTGAGAACTTTGTAAGTGTACAGACAGTTTAATAAGAACTGAGCCACGAACGCCGTCGATAGGATAGCTGGTCGATAGGAATTACGTTTGTGAAATCTAACGTAGCACGGCGTTCGTGGCTCGATTAGTCGAGACTGTTTTCCAAGATGGATCCTGCATGTCAACGCGTAATGTACTGTCTTTATAAAGTATCTTCTTATTAAACTGTCTGTACACTTACAAAGTTCTCAATGCTTCGGTTTGTATGTAGGGACCCTCATTATGTTACCATGTTAGTGTGAGGCTATTTTGAGCCTTGTTAGTGGTATTAACTAGCGATTTATTTTTACTTACTCTGTGCCCCATATACTAGTGTTATGAGCTAAAATGTTTTTAAAGATAAAACTCTTTACATTCGATTTTCATGAAAACGCATCGCAGGGAACGATCGACTCGGTAACCATGTGTTAATTAACCCCAGGTTCATTTTTCACTGGATTTGTCCTTTAAAATTTCCTGATAATTTTCACATCATCCAAGATGTTCATGTCTTTCTTTCTTCAGTCAAAAAGAAATTAAGGTTTTTGAGGAAAACATTCCAGGATTTTTCTCCATATAGTAGACTTCAACGTGAATCAATGGATTAAAGGTCCAAATTGCAGTTTCAATGCAGCTTCAAAGACTCTACACGATCCCAGCCGAAGGAATAAGGGTCTTATCTAGACAAACCATCGGTCATTTTCTAAAAAAAACTAAATATATATATACTTTTTAACCACAAATGATTGTCTTGCACTAGCACTGCAATGCACCGTGCATTACGTAATCACATAGGAAAGGTGTCTAAGGCTGTCTATGCATCAACAATGCTATCAAAAAACATGTCCGCCATCGGTCAATGAATTACTGTTAAAAAACTTTAAATCCATATATTTCCTATGGTAAATTTCCTGTATTGGCTGAAAATAGTCATTTCCATCTATAATTGAGATGTTAACAGGCTTGCTAAATAAAACATATCTTTTTACGCATGTGCTTAAAGGCCTTAAACCGCTTGAACCCCGATAATTGCAGCTATATTTATAACTGTAATCTTATTTTCTGAGAATAAATTGATCTTTCACCATGTGATGTTGTTTGTTGTGTATTTTTAGGAGTACGAGTTTGTGGTTCTGCCCAACGCCTACATGATCCACATGCCGCACGCGCCCAGTTTTGACATCACCAAGTTTCGCTCAAACAAACAGTACCGTGCTTGTCTGAAGACGCTGAAGGAAGAGTTTCAGCAGAACATGTCTCGGCGCTACGGTTTCGCCGCGCTCAAATACATGACAGTGGATAACAACAGCTAGCCGAGCACATTGTCCAAGAAACCGAAACAATAACTGCCACGAGCTGATCCTGGAGCGCTGTGTGACAGCACCTTTACGGATGCGTTCAGTGGAACTGAGAACGCAGGGTTATTAGGAGGCACGGCTTGTGATCATCCATTCATTCAGGGATCTGACGAGACTTTATCAGTGGTGTTTGACACCAGTGCTGAGAATTAAACTGTTGATTCCAAGTCACTTTTGTGGGAAGGCAAGCAGATTCAGCAAATGGAAACTTCTAGAATAAATGATGTCTGTTGTTACTTATTAAAAATGGACAACAACACTGATGCACTTCAGATTAAAGCCTTGAATCGGTCTCTCCGTCTGTCAACCTATCTTTCATTCTGACTGTCTAACCATTTGCCAGCCTGTCTGTCTCTTTGCTACCTTTTCTAACATCCGACTCTCAGAGTATCAATATATTGGTTTGTTTACCTATCTGTTGACCTTATGCCTCTATCTTTCTCTCTCTCTCTTTTCATCTCTACAATCATTCTTTCTGTCAATGTGTCTGTTGGTCTAATAATTTGTCTTTCTGTCTAAAAACTGTTTATCGAACAATCTATATCCCTCAATCTATATCTGTCAAACTATGCTTATTTCTGTCTGTCTGACAATCTATTTAACAATCTGTTTATATTTCCATCTAACAATTTGTCTGAATATCTTTATATCTGTTTGTCTCTCTCTCTATATCATTTGTCTGTCTAACAATCTATGTAAATCTGCCTATATCTAACAATCAGTCTATATATATATATATTTTTGTCTTCCTCTCTCTGTCTGTCTCTCTATATATCATCTGCCTATCTAACAGTCTATATTTCTCTATATATGTGTGTCTAATTATCTAGCTCTCATTATATCAACAATCTCTCTCTCTCTCTCTCTCTCTCTGGATTCAAGGTTTCAGTCTCTGTGTTGACACAGTTGTTGTGTGTTGTGAAGTAGTTGGAAATGTGTTCATTCTCACTGCAGATGTGAACAGTGTAATAAACAGGGATCTTCATTCATCGGACTGGCAATAATACGTAACGAGAGGCCAAAGTGAACACTTCATTGACACATTAGAGATGGTTATTTAAATGGCATCACAGCACACTAACAGACTTATGCACTCAATTGCAGGCTTAATTAACAAACTTAATCATTTTCTTTATTATTTGTAAAAGATAGTGTAGTTGCTGCTGCTGCGGTGTCATGAGTTGTTATTCTCTATCGGCAAACAACATGTCTGACTCAGGCTCGTGTTCAGAGAATTATCTGCTGATATTTTGCCTTTTTTACCACCCGACAGCACACAAGCTCAACGTGTGTTAGTTGCCATCTGCCATACGTCTCTAAAACGTGTCCTGTCTGATGTTATATACTGAGATTCATCAGTTTATCACCTATATGATTGTGAATTTTTTGTGAATCAGATATTTTCAAGATGTTTGTACACTTCAACCGACTTCACGGCAGCATAAGTGTGTTTACTGCGGTATCAATGAAGTGCTTTTAATCGGCTACAGTCTGTGCCGTGTGCATTACAGTAAGCCTGCGAGATCTTTATAAGTTGAGCTCATTCACAGGACTGCTGCTTTATTTCATCTTACTTTATTGGTTTGAAGGAAAAATCGAGCATTCATGCTAATGTCCTTGTAGCCCCTTGCGGCACAGCTGAGAACGCACTCGCACTTGCATTACCAATTGCATTGTGACAAATTTTGGAAGAAGAGTTTGTGTTTACATATAATACAAGCAGATACAAATAATCTGTGAAAACAACATGAATGTGATGATGAATGTGTGCTGCTTATATTCAAGACAGGTCCATTAGATTAAATCTGGGCTAGTTGTCACTTTCATTTTTTATTGAAACGTGATTAACACAATGTGAGGTCGTATTTATTTTTTAATGTGCAAAAATTTCGGACAATGCAATGCAATAAATGCAATGCAAATATTATAGGCTGTTTTCGAGATAATTCAAACTGTAAAGCAGTTTTAAAAAAAGCGGTGAAAATGTAAGATGAGTGTCATGGTGCTTTTATTGAGTTCGTTTGTTCAATGTGCATTACAAAATTTGAATAGTAAATTTTAGTTGGGCATTCATTTACATGGGACTTCAGAGCATTTTAAACAATGTTTTTTTTGTTTTTTAAAAAAAAATTATTAACCACTTTTTCAATATCGTCACCTTCCTAAGATAATTGACAAAAATGACAAAAATTGACAGCTGCATCAAGAAGAACGAAAATCTACTCAACCTCTCAATTATTGGTTCAGTTTTTTGTGTTTTCTGAGAAACCTGAAAAAATGACTTGGAAAGTTACTACTAATTGCGTTACTTAGTTACTTTTATGTAAAGTAATGTGTTACGTTACTTTTTCTCACCTGGGCTGGGCTTGCTTGTTTGATTTTTAATAACAACAACAACAAAAGTTTGTTTTTGACTAATGTAAAGGCCCTTTCACACCAAAAGTGAAATGAATAAGCCTCAGGCTGAAGGAAATGCAAATTCACTCCTGTACAGTAGAGGGCGCAGCTCAAACAAACCTTTCAGCTGTGCTGACATTCTGTATCACAGAAGAAATTTCAGCAATATAAACTAAAAAAGAAAATTAAACAAATGTGATCTTTATCTAAAGTCATTTTTGTTAGTATGGTTGAATTGGATCATCAAAGGTCAGCAGCAAAGACTTTGGTCAATAAAGTGAGATTAAATACATAAAGAAATTCTGAGTTTGCATTTTACTGTTTTTTCTTTTTGAGAAAAACAGATTTTGTTTTTGTGTAAATGAGATGAGTACATGCTAATGTTCACATCATGGGGTCAGAAGAGGTGTCAATCAATACATGGGAAAACAAAGTTGAGTTACTTTTTTGAAAAAGTAACTGTTGTGATTTAAAAGTTTTGCTAGTTACTTGAAAAAAGTAATCTGATTACATACCTTGTTGTTGTAATTCGTTACCCAAACACTGGTGACAACTAGCCCCAGTCTCCTGTATTTGATACATAAGAAGTAAAACCAGCAGATTAAGTTATTAATGGACAGCATATGTGTGTAAAATCTGAAGGATACTCGGTTCCAACCATCCATTATTTTGTATTCGTTTGGAAACCGTCCACGTCACTGAAATGTCCTGATGTGGAAGCCTTACGTCCATGCCCTTCTGTGGATATACATGTTTCATAATGTTGCTACTGATGCTCATCGATATGTTTGCTTTGGAGCTGTGCCATTATTTTCCAGTATTTCCTGAGGTTGTACGCGAGATGTGCTGAGCTGTGTGTGCACACTAGCTGATTGATGTGTGTTTAATATGAATATAAACAGCCACATGTCCAGGATAACACTGATAAAACTGCTTCTGAATAAAATCGCATCATGTTGTCTTCTGCTTATTTTACTGTAATGTACACGACGATGCTGAAACAATGTTTCACCATTTGAGTATTTCATACATTCATTGCATTATCTTTATGAATCTCCTAACCACATAAAACAATTCAAAATCTTTTTTTTTCTTTTCATATTCGTATAGGCTATACATCATGTGACTCTCCACAAGACCATGAAAAAACAATGTAAAAAACAAAAAAAACAAAAAACATTTTAAGAAATAATGTGAAATGCACTATTCCACATAAAACACGTGATGTGAGAGCAATTAGTAATTATAGTTTTTATTTTTATTTTTTATGATTAACCCTTTTCCTTCCCTCGCTTTTTGTAACGCATCTTTCCCTCGCGGGTCAAAATGACCCGAAGTCCTAAAATTATACTTGATTTTTTTTTTCTTCAGAAAGCTTATTTTATTTCATTTTTTTCTCTCTATATATTTTAAAGCAATTTTTTGGGAGATTTTTTTTTGTCATTTTTTTTATTTCATTTACCTTTAAATTTCTAGATTTTATCAATAAATAATAAATGTATAGTAATTTAAGCACATTCCTCAGATTCTTCCAACTTAAATTCAAAATAATTCACAATTTCATGCATAACCCTTTTAATTCAGCTCAAAATATCTTACATTGGGTGTCTTTGCCGATCTCTTGGGGCAGAAAAAATAATATGACATGATATTTCATGACTATAGCCACTAGATGGCCTTATTGCTCTATTGGAGCAAATGAGCTGAGCTGTTCCGCTGGGTCCTAAAGTCAGTTATTTTCAGTATGCATTCAGATCATAAACTGTAAAAAGAAAAAAAAGATGTAGACATAATACAATTATTTTGTGTACTAAAGCATTCCTCGCATTCCATTCATTCCTAAGGGGGTCAATTTGACCCGCGAGGGAAGGATTTGTTACTTTTCAACAATTTCACAAAACTGCTCGAAGCCATTAATTTTGTTTTTGTTGTTGTTGTGTGTATTCGTGGTTCAAGTGCGACAAAAGTCCAAGGGTCCAAGACCCCTCTGATGAACATTATTTTTTAAAAAACTTTTTAGAAAATGATTTTGACCCGAGGGAAGGATATATTGTACAACACCTTCAGGAGAACATTAAAGAGCATCAAGAGAAAGTTTTACATGTAACAAACGAGGAAAACATAGATACACAAAACGGAAACAATGATAAGCAGATTTGCAAACTAAACCTCATCAATAGAAAATCCAAAAAATCCTCACATTGTTTCAATAAACTTCCACATTTTTATTCCTAGTTTATTAGTGATGTTAGTAGAAGTGGCTCCCTGTATGAGCGACGCCTACGGCATTACGTCAGGAAGAGCACGGGGTGTTCCCGACGCGAGTCATGCGCACGCGTCGCGTCTCAGCTGACGGAAGTGCAGGGCGCTCGTGTTGTTGTGCTCGGGCTCTTGTCATGAACAGGGTTGCCGTGAGATGAGCGGTGTGATCGTCTCATGACCTCCGCGAGCATCATGGCAGCGCTCTCGGGACAGAGCGACGACCCCGCCGAACCGGACCAGTCCCTGCAGCACATGCTGAAGGCCATCGCGGACGAGCGCAACCGCCTGAGCGTCAAACAGGACCTCAGTGGACTGGGTCAGTAACGATACATTCAGCCGTGAACACTCACAGCCTCTCTGTCCTTCATGAACGCCGCAGACACGTCAGCAGAACTTGGTTTTATCATGTTATCCAGGCGCGAAAACAGGCCGCGGTCATCAGCTTTTGTTTCAGCCGGTGGTCCTCTATCATATGACATCATTATTCATGAGGCGCGCCGCCGCGCTGTCGAGCCTGTGATGTCATAGTGCTGTCGTGTCGTCTCACTCCAGCGTTCAATTCGATATCTATCTATCTATCTATCTATCTATCTATCTATCTATCTATCTATCTATCTATCTATCTATCTATCTATCTATCTATCTATCTAATCACAATACAACTCCCTCATAGCGAACACCTGTTGAAAATGACATCACTCAGTGATGTGTGGTACTGTCTGTATATACCAGATATTTATAATTTTGCTTTGTGAAACTATATTGTGGCTGATTGATTTCATTGACTGTCCCTTTGGCTTTTTCCGTTCTATTAACAACACAGCAAAAGGTTTTTGATGAACTCTTTGGCTGTTAGGTGCTTTTTCTGCAGGGAAGCTGCTCTCATATTACAGTGTCCTGTTTGTCAGGGTCGTTCTAGTGATAACTAACTCAAGTCACATGCAAATTCATCATCAAAGATCATACATAAACACATTAGAGTGACTCTCTCATATTCTGAATCATATAGATATTTCAGTTCACCTCACTCAACTAAGCCAAATTGCACACAAGAAATTTTAGACATTTTTTAGACATTTTCCATTTTCCATTTTTGATTATGGTCTTTGTGCGTCACTCTCTCTCTCCCTGTCGTCTTTCTTTGATGTTTTGTCCCTGTTAAATATTTCATTCTCTGTGCGACACACTGTTAATGTTTTGCGTTTTGCACGGTCTTCACTTCTGCTTTTGTGAACATCTTCCTCTGGTTACAACTGGCACGTCTCATAAGGTGTTACATTTTTTGATAACACTTTACTGCACCGTTCAATTTGTTAACATTAGCTAATGCTTTAAACTAAAAATGAACTTCTTATTATTAGTCTAGATTAATGTTAACTAACACATTATTTTTTCATTGTTATTTCGTGTTTTGTTCATAAATAGTACATTAATGTTAATTTACACAACTTTAAAATTTTGAAATTTGGGTCACTGTGACTCATTTTGCTGGATCAGGTCACAAATGTTGAAAAAAAATGTAGAAATGAGCAAATGCTGTAACCTACTCTATTAACTTAATTTCACCTTATTCTGAAATGTTAAAAATTCCCTCAATCCTGTTAGTTAAGCATATAGCTACTAGGAGGTGGATCATTTTCAGGATATGTTAATAAACCAGTTTTTGATAAAAATTGTTAATACATTTTCTGTTCTTCACAGCATTACAAACTTTATCCAGCTGTGTTACCAGAGAAACATATCATACTCTTGCTGGTTACTGGGGAAATAGCAGTATATAAGTAGATATTGCAACCTTATGCCGAGTTAACCTCAAATTTAGCCGTTTAAGCAAAAAGAAGAAAGTCTAGGATGGCTTGAGTGTGAGTAAATCATGGGCAAATGAGGCATTAATCTGGTAGATTCAGAACTTAAGCTTGTTGAGTGGTAGATCTTCAGGCAGAACTGAACATCTTCCTCTTTCTAAACGAGGATATGAGAGTCCAGGTCATACGATCATTTCTCTTTTTGGCAGCTTGAGATCCATGGAAGTAAATGTCATGTTAGGAGCCACTACTATAAAACACTTTCCACTTGCAAGGTGCTGATGCCAGAGCTGGAACGGTTCCGGTTTTCACAACAACTCTGAGTCTGGACAAAACTAAATGGCTCATTAACAGCAATAAAGATGTCACTAGTGGACAACATCCAATGTGACGTGTTTAGCGGCTCCTGCCACTTTATATTCCTTGCTTGTCTGAAACTAAACTATTTTAGATATATCTATATATCGAAATATAATTGAATTGATAGCTAGCTAGTAATTTAATTTGTTATATATTTAACTTGAGGATGCTTCAGAAGCAGCTCATGATGACATGACGGAATTCAATTACTTTTGATTACTTTTGAATAGGTTTTAAATATGTTTTCAGACCTTGTAAGACTCATATACAAAGTCTATAGGCTATTCATTTCATCTTTTGAGAATTGGGGCCATTTACACGTCACCGTTTTCATTCAACTAAAAACGGAAAACTTTATGTGTTGTGGCCGTTCATTTACAAGACAATGACGTTTTGGGGACTGAAAACGCAAACTTTTGAAAACGAGTTCAAGTTTTTGAAAACAATAACGTTATCGTCTCTGTGTAAACTATAAAAACACAAATTTGTGAAAACGGTGAAAAACTTTTCTGTTTTTGGTACATTGTTGTTGTGTAAACGTACCCTAGAATGGAATGCAAATGACTAATTTACCATTGGTTAATAATATTATCTATGCAGTGAGAAAGGAAAGTCATTTCAGAGGTGGAGCAACTTATTAAAATTTTGGCATAAGATTATAAGCTTTAATCGATGTGTATTAAGCAAGTAAATGGGATCAATTTTGACTGCAATATTGTCAAAACTGTTTGTCAAGTTTACACTAACATTCAATATCACCAATAACATCTGATAATGGTCAGAATTTTTCTTAAGCTGAAATCCATATACAAAACTTTATTTTTTGCAGTCTGTCCACTTATTGTATATGTGTGTGTACTAAAAACAAACATATTGTGCATTTACTTTTTCGGTGCATTTAAGTAAAAACACTTGTACTTGATTCTTGTTTCTTGTGACATATTCTTGTTTTGTTTAGGGTGCTTCAAGGATGACCGTATAGTGTTCTGGACATGGATGTTCTCCACATACTTCATGGAGAAATGGGCACCCCGTCAGGACGATATGCTCTTTTATGTGCGTCGCAAGCTCTCGTATGTCAGTACAGACGAAACAGAAGGGAAAAAGGTGAGATGAACCTATTCATTGTCAATCAATTAATTGATCCAAATATTTCACACCTAATTAAAACATTTCATACATGCCTTAGTTTTTATTTTATTTTTTGTGAGCACTGCAACAAACGGTAGTCATACATGTTTGGAAGGACATGAGTGTGAGTAAATGATTAAAGGGTTAGTTTACCCAAAAATTAAAATTATTCCATGATTTACTCGCTGTCAAGCCACCCTAGGTGTATATAACTATCTTATTTCAGACAAACACAATTGGAGATATATAAAAAAATATCCTGGCTCTTCCAAGCTTTATAATGGTAGTGAATGGGATCCAATATTTTGAAGCCCAAAAAAAGTGTATCCATCCTTCCATCCTAAAAGTAATCTATGTGAGTCCAGGGGGGTATTAAATGCCTTCTGAAGCGAAGCGATGGGTTTTTGTAAGAAAAATTAACTATAATGAATGACTGACTTCCGGCAACAGCCATACGTACATTCTCGAGAGAGTGGCGTTCCTGCGCTTGACGCAGGACGTTAGCGTAGTGTAAGCTATGATGAGCAGTGACAAAATGCGGTCACAATCTAGAAGTCCAAAATGAGGATTTTTTCAAAGAAAAATGTTGGAGGATTTCGATATAAGAGAAGAGGAGCTTGAGTTTGTTGTCCAGCTCTATTTGTCTGAACCGCGAGAGGCGTCTAAGCTTCCGCTGCTCCTACATCCTACGTCATACATAGCGTCAGAAGTTACTCTTTTGGCGTAAGTCGACTTGCATAGGTCGTCTGCTAGAAGCTAGTTATTTTAACTACGTAAGTTATAAATATAGATATTTTTCTTACAAAAATCATTGCTTCGCTTTAGAAGGCACTTATTAACCCCCTGGAGTCATATGGATTACTTTTATGATGGATGGATGCACTTTTTTGGGCTTTAAAATATTGGGCCCCATTCACTACCATTATAAAAGCTTGGAAGAAGCATGATATTTTTTAAATATAATTCAGATTGTGTTTGTCTGAAATAAGATACCTAGGATGGTTCGAAAGTGAGTAGATCATGGGATAATTTTCATTTTTCATTTTTTTCATTTCTGTCCTTTGAATAGTTATTTTTAGGTAAACTCTCTTTAACGCCCAGTATGTCATGTCTCCTTTACTCTGTTACTTTATCACCTTCTCCCAAACAGGAAAGAATTACAGAGTAAATAAATAAATTAAGTCACAAACATCTGTAGTAATTGCTGATATAACTGAGAAAATTGCTTTATAATCAATCATCTGGACATTATTTAAGATTAATGAGATGGAGAACTTCTCAGATGTCATTTTTGATGCAGTTGGCAAAGCTGATTTATGAAACGTAAAACTGTAGTTGGCATTTAAAAGCACCTGACAAGGCTAAACATAGATTGTCCGAGATGTTTAATCTTGCCTACATTAATAATATGACATATTATGCCAATCAGAGAACACCAAAAAGTGAATGTTTTGATACCAAAAAGACAATTTTGAAATGTCCAAGCACTAACCAGACGGAGAATGCAGAAAGAATCTGAAGTTGTTTTATTTGCTGTAACGATGACTTGCTTTGGTTTCAGGTGGAGGTGGAGGTTTACAGAAGAGACTCTAAAAAGCTGCCTGGACTTGGTGATCCCGACATCGATTGGGAAGAGAGCGTCTATCTCAATCTCATCCTGCAGAAAGTAAGCAAACCTCAATGATACGACGCCATCAGGGTTTATTTGTGCAATGTCAACAACTCAAATAAACCCACTATTTCTGCGTCATTGATGTTTTCATAATGCTGTTTTTGGTGTGGTTTTGCCTATGAAGTCTTTTTGTCCCACAGCTGGATTACGTGGTCACATGTGCAGTTTGCACACGCTCAGATGCAGGAGACATCCACATCCACAAAAAGAAATCACAGGTAAGACAACATTTGTGCAGTTTATGTATTGGGATATACAGAAAGGGAACAGGGTTGACAGTCTTAAAGTTCAATTTGTCGTTTTTAGTCTAAGCTCAAGGTTAGGATACTAGAAGGTGTTTATTATAAAAAAAATCGAATAAATGTTTCAATAGTCAGTTGTTTACTAAAAAAAAAAATCAAAGCAACAGGGTTAACAGTTGCTTAGATTTGAACTGTGAGACTGTCAACCCTGTTACCTTTCTGTATTATTATATCCTATTACCTTATCCTATTACCTTCCAGCACTTAAGGTGGAATATGATGCTATTTTCTAAAAACATGTTCCAGATGAAAACACAGACACAAAATAGACGTCTCCATGATGTATGTGTGCTATGAGGAAAACCGAACTAAACAAAGTGATAACCGAGACATTTACTAGTCCTTGAAGAATTTACTTCCTTAAAGGGTGATGACATGTCTGTCATAGTATTGGGCAAATAATCACTCAGCAGTGTTTTACCATTTAAATATTTAATATCTTTAATTAATGAATTACTTCTGTGTATATTCTAATGAAAACAGCGTTTTCAACTGTTTTCAATGAAAACATTTCAAATGTCAAACCGTTTCAACTCAAAGTGTTTCAAATGTTTTCAATTAAAACATCTTTATTTTACAGCAAGTGTTTGCCTCTCCAAGCAAACACCCAATGGACAGCAAAGGGGAAGAATCCAAAATGAGCTACCCCAACATCTTCTTCATGATTGACAACTTTGAGGAGGTAACTCTCAAATGTGCTGCTGGAGCAACGATGCTAGAACAAAACTGCTAGTGTACTGCAACATCATGAGGTTAATCAAAGGTGTGTGTCCTCCGAGATAAGGAAATGAAGTTCATTAGCTTTCAGGTCATATCGCAGTGATCGCTTTCTGAGGTGTGTACGAACAGGTTGGACAGGTTTATGTGATTTTGCTGATGTTGTTGACACACTAGCACATTATTTTTTCTGTCAGATTACACAAACACAGATTAAGCCCTGTCTTAAAACAACCGTATTTATACATCCAATCAAATGTTAGACAATACGTGTGTTGGCTGACGATCAGATTTTCTCATTCAGAAAAGGCTACAATCAGTTTTAGCACAAAAAGTTGTTTACCAAAGATTGTAATTTTCATTTCGGTTACGTCATACTGTAATATGTAAGGAAGTATATCTGTCAGGTGAGGTTTCGAGTCATAAATGCTCGAGGAGTGATTTGTACGATTGTCAGAACTTAAAATTAGTCTTAAATTAAGATCAATTTTGTTCTGTACTCCAAACTAGAATTTAATATCATCATATATAGAATCTGTAACAAGTGAAGACAGTTAGTTTAGTGAAGTTAGTTTATATGTATATATATATATCTATATATATATATATATATATATATATATATATATTCACATAGCTAGAAATGAGATAATGTGCTTGTTAATGTTTACTAATGAACTTATTCAACTACATAATGATTAGCAGATCATTATTTAATGTAAATTGAAATGCTTTTAAATGTTATTAAACTTTCAATTCATATAATCAAGCACTTTTTAAAAATCTCCAAAAGATTTTGACAGATGGTTTACAATGATTAAAAGCATCATTAATAAATCATTAAACATAAATCAAGAAATTTTATATAATGCTATAAGATAAGATGCGTATTAATGTTTAAATGATCTGTTAATCATTGTGTAATGTAAATAAAATGCTAACGTTAAACTTCATTAAACTTCAATTTATTTATTAGCTAATGCACTTTTTTACATTTACAAATGTTGTGAAAAAATTAGTTTAAGCACTTCACACACTCTTCATGTTAACATAATATTCATTAACTCATAACCACAGTCTGTAAAGGTCACACAATTTGGTCTTTGTTTGTGGTGTGTGTGCAGACTTCTACTATTTACACATCTTTACAAATCATTTATTAATTATTTGGTCATGTTTTGCAGTAGCCGATCTAAAGTTGAAACTATTCGTTATTTGTAAATGTTTAAAAACGTTTACTAATCATTTAGTACCTTTATGGACAGTCATCTCAATGGCAAAAGTGTCCGAAAAGACCCAAATTCACCCTTTTTACACATCTTTATAAATCATTTATAATTATTTGTTCACCTTTTTGCAGTACCCAATCTAAAGTTGAAACTATTCAACATTTGTAAATGTTTATAAATGTTTACAATTAATCATTTAGTACCTTTATTTGTATTGTACTTTTAGCTACTGTAACAATGTTTGTGTGAAGGGTGGTTAGTTAAGTTTTGCTAAATATTTACTTTAGACAACCCCAAACCCATACGTAATTTGGATGCAAAGCATGTTTTATTGCCTCAACACTTAGTATACTATATTCTTAAACAGGATATTTTTGAATCATACATCAACAAGAAAAAACAAATACATTTTTCAAGAAAATACTTGTTCATTTATCAAAACAATGCAACATAAACAGTTTGAACCATGTTCCCTTAATCAAATTGACCCCTGTACACTGTTTGATTGATTGATTGATTGAAAACTTTATTGAACAACAACAATCAACACGAAGTGTTCAAAAGGATAAAAAACACAAAAAGCCCATAGGCTTGTTTCCATTGTGGTCCTTAAGATGGAAGATGAGTAACAGTACATGTACTAACAACATTGAGGACAATAAAGAAAGGGGGCATAAAAAATACAAAGAAATAAAAAAACACAATAAAAAGAACGAAACAAGGACTAAATTCCCAAAAGACAAGCAGACACACAAGCAGACAATACAGTATTCCTACTACTTCAAGGATTTCTATTTCCTTTCTTTTTCTTTTTTTTTTTCTTTATAAGTTTAATAACCAATTTTTATTTTACCCCTTAACCCTCAAACCTTGCCCATACCACCAAACCTGTCCCTAACCTTACCCGTATATCACCTCAATATCAGCAAAAGTGTTTTGCAATAGAACATGAAATACAATAAGTACATTGTACCTAACAATTATTTTGATGGAAGTATACCTTAAAGACACCTCATATATAAAGTAAGAACATTCATTTTTATATTGTTAAATTTTCTGTTGAACATCCGGATCACTCATAGCTACCAAACACCTTTTTGCATTTGTACATTTAAAAATGTCAAAAAAAGAAAAAAAAGAAAAGTGCATTAAGTAATATATATGAACTGAAGTTTAATGACATTTGTATAGTTTCAAAAAGTGCTTGATCATATGAATTGAAAGTTGAATAACATTAATTCACATTAAATAATGATCTGTTAATCATTATGTAATGCTAAATAAGATCTTATTTTATCTCATATTTCTATCTATGTGAAAATATAACAACTAATTACGTTAACGTTTGTAAAGTTTGTTAATGACTTATTAATGAAAGTTGTTATGAATGTTGCCTTTTTATGTCTATAGTTCAGGGCTGTGAAACGATTAATCGCGATTAATCGCATCCAAAATAAAGTTTGTGTTTACATGATATGTGTGTGTGTGTGTGTGTGTGTGAACTGTGTATAATTATTTTGTATATATAAATACACAACAAATTTTTCTTAAATATATACATGCATGTGTATTTATATATAAAATATTTATATTTCTATACAGTATACATGCAAATATTTCTTAAATATATACATGCCTGTGTGTATGTACAAAATAATTATACACAGTACACACACATATATTATGTAAACACAAACACAAAGTCGCGATTAATCGTTGCACAGCCCTACGTTTATTTAGTTTTAGTGCTTTTGGTGCTAATTTAGTTTTTTAATTCAAACTAAATTGAAATGAGAAACATTGCCTTGACAACTAGCTGAAATAAAACCATTTAAACCCGTTAATTGTCACCCCCCCCCCTTTTTTTGAGGATGGATTTGAACTTAAATCCTTACAATTCATAAATGTTTTTGAATAGAGACCTAAAGTTGGGACAGATTATTGGAGAAGTGAATGCACTTCAAAAAATGAAAGTGTACAAACTTAAAGAAGTTTAAAGGGATACTTCACCGATTAGCATTAAGCTTTATCAGTAGAAACCCGGTAGTATTTTCAAATGACCGTGCTTCCCGCCCTCATGTCCCCCTGAGATGAGAGATTTCTGTATTGTGTGTCTGAAAAAACAACTCAGATGACGCAAAAATCGACATTTAGCGTCATCGGAGGCTTTTTTGGCCAGATGCTAGAGACTACAGCCATGTAGCCATGTAGGAGCTAGTTCCGCATGTTTTCAACCCGCCCATAGGGGGTGGGATCTCACGATAAAACGGCATCTTTTCAGTTTCTAGTCAACTAGTAGCCTAGTTGTATCAATTCTGCGGGCAGCGAAGCAAGTGCATTCTGGGAGTAGTTTGTCTTTCATCCACATGAGCCAAAAATACATTTTCTGGCTTTTCTCAGTCTAGAAGGCACCAACTTCTAAAATAATTTCACATTTCTACTACATAAATGACCCAATTTAAATACACATTCATCTTTCCAGTGGTGAAATATCCCTTTAAGTTTATTGTAAAGCAAATGTACATTTTGTTATTTTGTACAAAGAATATATTTTGGACTCAAAGATTTGTTGATTTCTAAATTTGAAGTTGATGTGTCTCAGAAATGGAGCCCACTAAAAAGTCCAATTTCAAAATGGTTTCACAGGATGAATTTTTGTGCGTTTTAAGCTTTGGAATGATACCTTATTTATGATGAATACAAACATAAGTAACAGCCTGTATGATTAGTCCGTCTGAATGAGCAGTGGTGTAATTGTCCTGATTGGCTGTGATTGGTGTGTGTATTCTGGGCAGGTTTTCAACGATATGACTGTTGGGGAAGGTGAGATGGTCTGTGTGGAGCTGGTGGCCAGTGACAAAAGCAACACATTCCAGGGCGTCATCTTCCAGGGCTCCATCCGCTACGAGGCCCTCAAGAAGGTCTATGACAACCGGGTACGCTTCCGTGTGTGTGTGTGTCCAACGTTTTCATTATCTCGTATATGCTTCATGTGTGTATTTTATGGTATGTCTTGCCTTGATAGGTAAGTGTGGCCGCTAAGATGGCCCAGCGGATGTCATTCGGCTTCTACAAGTACAACAACATGGAGTTTGTGCGTATGAAGGGTCCTCAGGGGAAAGGTCACGCTGAGATGGCCGTGAGTCGAGTGCCCACTGGAGACACCTCACCCTGTGGAACTGAAGAGGACCAAGACTCCCCCATCCACGAGAGGGTCAGTTCAACTCTGCTTCTGTTTGCAATTCATCAGTCATAATATGCTGCAATTTAAATTACTACACAAATACTGAGTTTGCATTTGTTCCCTGCATTGAAAATAAATGTGACTGTGCTTTGCGTTTTTAAAAGCTTTGAAACTGTTGTCCCACAATGTAGATTCATATACACTATATTGACAAAAGTATTGGGACACCCCTCCAAATCATTGAATTCAGGTGTTTCAATCACTTCCATGGCCGCAGTTGTATAAAATCAAGCACATAGGCATGCAGACTGATTCTACAAACATTTGTGAAAGAATGGGTCGCTCTCAGGAGCTCAGTGAATTCAAGCGTGGCACTGTGATAGGTTTCCACCTGCGCAATAAGTCCATTCGTGAAATTTCCTCACTACTAAATATTCTATGGTCAACTGTTAGTGGTATTATAACAAAGTGGAAGCAATTGGGAACAGCAACTCAGCCACGAAGTGGTAGGCCACGTAAAATCGGGGTCAACGCATGCGCAGAAGTCGCCAACTTTCTGCAGAGTCAATAGTTACAGACCTCCAAACTTCGTGTGGCCTTCAGATTAGCTCAAGAACAGTGCGTAGAAAGCTTCATGGAATGGGTTTCCATGGCTGAGCAGCTGCATCCAAGCCTTTTACACCACCAAGTGCAATGCAAAGCGTCAGATGCAGTGGTGTAAAGCATGCCACCACTGGACTCTAGAGCAGTGGAGACGTGTTCTCTGGAGTGACCAATCACGCTTCGCTGTCTGTCAATCTGTCAATGGACGAGTCTGGGTTTGGTGTTTGCCAGGAGAATTGTACTTTTGCCTGACTGCATTGTGCCAACTGTAAAGTTTGGTGGAGGGAGGATTATGGTGTGGGGTTGTTTTTCAGGGGTTGGGCTTGGCCCCTTAGTTCCAGTGAAAGGAAATCTTAATGCTTCAGCATACCAAGACATTTTGGACAATTTCATGCTCCCAACTTTGTGGAAACAGTTTGAGGATGGCCCTTCCTGTTCCACATGACTGCGCACCAGTGCACAAAGCAAGGTCCATAAAGACATGGATGAGCGAGTTTGGTGTGGATGAACTTGATTGGTCTGCACAGAGTCCTGACCTCAACCCGATAGAACACCTTCGGGATGAATTAGAGCGGAGACTGCGAGCCAAGCCTTCTCGTACAACATCAGTGCCTGACTTCACAAATGGGCTAGAAGAATGGTAAAAAATTCCCATAAACACTCCTAAACCTTGTGGAAAGCCTTCCCAGAAGAGTTGAAGTTGTTATAGCTGCAAAGGGTGGGCCATATAAACCTTTGGCAGTATAGTGTATATAAGAATGGATGCTGTGCTAGACTATCATTAGCCTCTTTCACACAGCAATCCCGGTAAATTACCATAAAATTACCAGAACGATTTTTCTGGTAAATACAGAAATGCGCTGTTTGCACAAGCAACGGCATTCTGTCTTTTTACTAGTAAGATACCATTCACTCAAGGGATGCACCGATGCCAGGCCCGATACTGCACTTCTATACCCGTACTCATTAAAGTGCTCCGAAACCAACTACAGAGACCACCCAGTGTATAAAGTACAGTGCTTGTGACAAAGAAACACAGACAACAGAGCAAACAGAGAGCACAATGGGTATATCAGGGAAGGATGTCTATGAAGTAAATGTATTGAATTAATAGAATGTTAAACAAACTAAATATTTATGCCTATATAGCTGCTGTGCACAAGCTGATTGGAGTGAATTGAGCGTGCAGCGGCACAGGCGCTCAAGCTTGTGAGCGCACATCCCTTTTTCACAGACATCGAGAGAGAGAGAGAGAGAGAGACTTCTGTTGTATGCTCTTGATTGCTGATCGTTCACTCAGCACATATGCATCATTTGTGCAACTAAAAACATGAACTGTTACATGATTTATGTATAAGAAGTGGTACCAACCCTACATTATTACAGGAAGGCGGTACAGTAATCACATGATGTTTTAAAAAATTGTTCTATGTGTAAACATCCCAGGAGGCAGTGCTCAAATAGACTATTAAATCGAGTTCAAAATATTGTCAAATTATAGGCTGAGTATAGGCAAGTATCCTTGTGAAACAGTCAGTTATGTCTTAAGTGAACGTAAACAGTTTTGTAACAGTATGTTGGATAAGTACAGCTCTTAAAGTGACAGCAGCCTAATAAACCTATTGCTGTCTTTGTCCTCAATGCTAATCTAACAACAAAAGACAAAAAGAAGTTCACTCACTGATCTTTACTGGTTGAGCCCTGCTGGAGCAGCTTTAAATATTCACTGTGCTATTAAATTAAAGATAAATTAGGCAAAATATAGTCCTGCAGTTAGTACAGTAAGCTCTGACAGAGCTTTATGATTGGTGGTGGTTGAGGAGATTCCCCTGATTGCTGAGAAAAGCAATATATAAATGTAATGAATGAATGAATTGGCCCAAAGCAGACTTCTTATGTCAAAGCATCACCTTTTATTCTTTGTTGACACAGCATCATACCAGTAGTTTTCTGGTAATGTTACATTTTCTCATCATTTAAAGGTAATTTACAAGTAAAGACTGTATGTGTGAAAGAGGCTATTGTCTCAAACATCATGTGATATAAATCAATATAAAAAAAACAACAGATTTTGAAAATACAGTAGCCGAAAAAATCCCTAAATTAACTAGTCCTCTTAAAAAATACCAAATGCTAACATTATTATTTTCCATAACGTGGAACACATGCATAACTGATGATAGCATAGGTTTGTGTTAAACAACCCTTTAAAAAAAGTGTTCCAACTTTGATTTTCATTGGGGCATCAATTTAGCACATTAATCTAGTACAAAAAAAATAAAATAAAATAATAATAAAATTAATCAATCAAATCTTGTATCATATAATTAATTCATGTGCATTTTTAAACGAACTGACAGTCCTGTTTTCCTTCTAGGTGACATCATTCAGCACTCCCCCTACCCCAGAGAGAAACAGACCCTCCTTCTTCTCACCTTCACTTCGCCGGAAAGTGCCCCGAAACCGAAATGCTGAGATGAAGAAATCGCACTCGGCCAACGACAGTGAGGAGTTTTTCAGAGAGGAGGATGATGAAGGTACACAAACACACTGGAACAGTAGTGACATTAAACAACAGTGAACCGTTTTAGTGCCGTATCTTATTCTTTTTAATTTTTTAGAGGTCAAATATATATATAAATATATATATATATATATAATTTTTTTTTATTTTTTTTTGAAAATGACCGATCGTTTTGCTAGATAAGACCCTTATTTCTCGACTGGGATCGTGTAGAGACTTTGAAGCTGCATTGAGACTGACATTTGAACCTTCAAACCGTTGGTTGCCATTGAAGTCCATTATATGGAGAAAAA
The DNA here is from genome assembly GCF_963993115.1 of Abramis brama. NCBI lineage: Eukaryota > Metazoa > Chordata > Actinopteri > Cypriniformes > Leuciscidae > Abramis > Abramis brama. The sequence continues at coordinate 35,176,532 of NC_139966.1, read as the reverse complement.
TCCTGAAATGTTTTCCTCCAAAACCTTAATTTCTTTTCGCCTGAAGAAAGAAATGTGAAATATGATTGGCTACCATGTTTGTTGATTTGTCAGAGTGATATTTAATGAACGTATTAGCATGTGTACCAAATTTCAACTTCATGGATCATAGAGTTGTGGAGTTACCGTGGGTTTGAAGTTGTAACGCATCCTATGGGTGGAATTTAACAAAACTTGTGTGCAGCCTCAGAATATCCTGGGTAGGGTTGCACCAGCCGTTCGTAAGTGCTTTCTTAAATTGGAACGTAAAGCCCACACTAGAGGCTTAGTAACTACTAGCATTTTTTAACTAACTCTGTACTTTATTCCGTTGCACCATTTGTTTCGTAAGGCAGAACGTTGCTAGTAGGTCGTAAACTTATTATAAAGTAATGCGTAGTAACATAATGTGACGTTTAGTCTCTGATCCAATAGCAGCCTTCAAATACTTGAGCAAAAGTTGTTTGAAATGCCGTGAATTTCAGTTTATCCTTCATTCTAACTTCTTTTGCCTCACGTTACTAATGGTAAAAATAAGTTTCCATTAAATACGATAGCCTACTTGATCATTAATAACATAAGTGTTTTTATATGTAAATAACATTCAGAAACTGTATTTGAAATGAAATTAATGTTTTTTGTATCAATATTTATTTATTGATCCATAAGACATTACATTTATTGATTGACTGATATTTGACATGCACAACAACATAGACGGGCTGTTTAGGATGGGTTCGTGTTCAAGAGCCACTAACAAAGTAATCTTTTCACATAATGTTCTCTCTCTTAAAATGTAAGCGAGTGTAAATGTCAGAATTATCATATATGGCTAAAGAATTGAAGTCTGTCAGGTAAAAGAAGAGCTTATTGATGCAGTTCAGTCCGTCTGATATTTTAATGGTATAAGGATAAGTTTAATGGTGCAACGCAAAAATATTTAGAAGTGCGTAAGTTGTAACTTAGTGTCCATTTACGCCAAAACTAGGCTAAGTTGTAACTTACACACAGCTGGTGCAACCGGCAACCTTGATGTGTATCAAGTTTTGTTAAGTTTGGACATTGCGTAAATATATATTGATCAATAAAACGGATAGATCAATTTGTGCAAATGGATGTCGCCGGGACAATTCATTAACATATCTTTACAACATTTTCACGGTGGAAATTAAACTGCCAAAAAGATACATTTTTAGATTTTACTCCAGGTAATTCAAAGGAAAAAAGAATTTTGAATCTAGCCCACACGGTTCTGGAGATAAAATAGTTAAAACGGTTAGGTTGTCAGGCTTTCCATCCCAAGTAAAATGTAAGGTTCTTTTCTCTCTCCTCAGACCTGTGCAACACTACAAACCTGCGCTCCCGCTCTCTATCAGGGACGGGCCGCTCGCTGGTGGGTTCTTGGCTCAAGCTGAACAGAAAAGAGGAGTATTTTCTGCTGTATTCTCATCTCACCTATGTGACTCTTCCTTTGCATCGTATCACCACAGGTACAGCACACCTGCCCTCCATACAAATGGCAAGCCGTTTTAGCTTAAAATGTAGAGTAAGATCTCTATAATTGGAATTCTTTCTAGTAAGAATGCAGTCGAAGAGCTCTGTAAAGGCATTCTTTCTAGTAAAGACAATTTTAGAGCTCTGCAGTAGCGATTCTTACTAGTAAGAACTGCATTACAGCGCTCTCTATTCAGCACATTCATTATGATTAATCGTGCCTCGTCATTTCATAAAGTTGCGTTTTTAATGATGAATAGCAGCATCCAATGATCTTTTAAGAATTATATATACTGTAAGTAATACTATTTTTTAGTGTTGATTAAATCATAATATTATGGTTTATAGAGAAGAAAGATAGGTAGGCTATGTACTGTAAGCTCATGAATTTGCACTCAAACAGAAAATATATACACAACTATATGCATATTTATTTATGGGTTGTAAATTACCTGGTTGTAAAATGATGCCTATTTTGTTCAGCATCGCAAGGGTTTTATTCACATTATCCACTCACAAAATATTGCTGAGGCTGGGTCCCGTTACATCACGGATGGTCATTTTGGCTATGGGTTTGGATTTGGCTGTGCGATATTTATTTAACGTCTACAGTAATATCGTAATTGTCATTTTAATGTTATTGAGTATGTCACTCACTTTGCAAAAAGCAAACAAAAACACGTCTTGAGAGTTCAAAAGCATTCACTGTGTGATGAAGCCTATTAGAATGAAGTTAGATTGCCCCTAGAATTCAGGTTATGGGGGAAAAAAATATCCCTGTATGTGTTTTTTATATATTTATGACTTGGGGTTAAGTAATATGAATATGACACAAGCAAGAGTGACGTTTTCCCAAATATCAGCATTTTAACTTACAAGAGTTAAATATTGAGTGAGTTATATATACAGTATTGTCTGTTTTTGCTCTGTTTAGCCAACGAAAATTCTGTTTGCGTCATTGAATCATTATTTTCCTGTTATCACTGTAAAGCTGCGTAAAATGTCTCAATGTCTGACAAATTTATAAACTGTCGGACAAAAAAAAAGAAAGAAAAAAGTGTGATTTCTGTTTTATGCAAGTTAAATTCCCATATAGATGTAATGAAAATGGTACAATAGTGCCATTTTCCATCACTCTATGTAATTCATATATAATTATTGGAAAATTAAAACAATCATGATGGATAAAACAAGAGAAAGAAATACATTTTAAAACTCATTTGTCACAGTGATGAAAAGCCTAACATACAGCGGGGGAAATAAGTATTGAACACGTCATCATTTTTCTCAGTAAATATATTTCCAAAGGTGCTATTGACATGAAATTTTCACCAGATGTTGGTAACAACCCAAGTAAGCCATACATACAAAGAAACAAACAAAAATAAGTTCAGAAATTAAGTTATGTGTAATAATGTGAAATGACACAGGGAAAAAGTATTGAACACATGAAGAAAGGGAGACGCAAAAAGGCACGGAAAGCCAAGACAACTGCTGAAAACTTACAGTAATTAAAAAGCAATCCAGCCCCCTGTCAGTGGAAATTAATAACAGCTGGTTCAGTCCCAAATGATGGCCTACAAAAAGGTCTCATTGCCAAGGTGTCACACAAGACACATCTCATGATGGGTAAAAGCGAAGAGCTGTCTCAAGACCTTCGCAACCTAATTGTTGCAAAACATAATGATGGCATTGGTTATAGGCGCCATTCTAAGCTTCTGAATGGTCCAGTGAGCACTTTTGGGGCCATAATACGGAAGTGGAAAGACAATAATTTCACCATAAATTTGCCTCGACCAGTGCTCCTCGCAAGATTTCTGATCAGAAGAGTTGTCCAAGAGCCAAGGATCACTTGTGGAGAGCTTCAAAAAGACCTGCAGATAGCAGGTACTGTTGTCTCAAAGAAAACAGTAAGTAATGCAAGTAATGCCATGGCCTGTATGCACGCTCACCACGCAAGACTCCATTACTGAAAAAAAAGCATGTTGAAGCTCATGTAAAGTTTGCTGCACAACATTTGGAAAAGCCAGTGAAATACTGGGAGAATATAGTGTGGTCACATGAGAGCAAAATTGAACTGTTTGGATGCCATAATACACACCATATTTGGAGGAGAAATGGCAGTGCGCATTACCCTAAAAACACCATACAACTTGGTGTTGGCTCTTGGACAACTCTTCTGATTATTCTTTTCACTCCTCTGTCAGAAATCTTGCGAGGAGCACTGGTCGAGGCAAATTTATGGTGAAATTATTGTCTTTCCACTTCCGTATTATGGCCCCAAAAGTGCTCACTGGACCATTCAGAAGCTTAGAATGGCGCCTATAACCAATGCCATCATTATGTTTTGCAACAATTAGGTTGCGAAGGTCTTGAGACAGCTCTTTGCTTTTACCCATCATGAGATGTGTCTTGTGTGACACCTTGGCAATGAGACCTTTTTGTAGGCCATCATTTGGGACTGAACCAGCTGTTATTAATTTCCACTGACAGGAGGCTGGATTGCTTTTTAATTACTGTAAGTTTTCAGCAGTTGTCTTGGCTTTCAATGCCTTTTTACGCCTCCCTTTCTTCATGTGTTCAATACTTTTTCCCTGTGTCATTTCACATTATTACACATAACTTAATTTATGAACTTATTTTTGTTTGTTTCTTTGTATGTATGGCTTACTTGGGTTGTTACCAACATCTGGTGAAAATTTCATGTCAATAGCACCTTTGGAAATATATTTACTGAGAAAAATGATGACGTGTTCAATACTTATTTCCCCCGCTGTATATAACACACGCCATTACTAGTAAGAATTGAATTAGAGAGCTCAAATGTTACTAGTAAGAATTTAATTAGTGCGCTCAAATGTTACTAGTAAGAATTTAATTAGTGAGCTCAAATGTTACTAGTAAGAAATGAATTTGAGAGCTCTCTAACTTAATTGTTGCTAGTAAGAATGCAATTACAACGAGTAACGCTGGGAACATTTTAAGCTAAAATGGCTTGCCATTCATACAAACAAACTTATTTTCTGTACATTAGCCTTGAACATTAATTGTAATGCTAATGGCTCTAATGTTTCCTTTTTAGATATTCTGGAGGTGAGACAAAAGCCAATTTTGATGACATAGCATTTCCAGACTCCTCAAAAAACAGTTACCAAGTGCCTCCTCACATCAGGCCCCTGAGGAACCGCCATCAGAGAACCAAAAAAAAACTACAAACAGTACACAACAGTGACGGAGAAGAGGAAAAGGGAACAAACTCCATCAAGAAGTGCCTGTTCTTCAGCGAGACACCCTCCAGAACGGCTCGAGACCTGGAACTAAAGTGATGCGAAAGGGAAGTGTGTATTGGGAAATGAAACACAAAAAACGAATGTCGTTCTTGTAAATACACTGCTGCTTAGATACTCAGTGAAATGCACCGACCACAGCCGTCTCCCTTCCTCCCTCCCTCAAGAGACACTCGTAGGTTTCACTATATTGCTGATTTTGTGCATAGTATATTTTCCAAAGGACGTTTCCTCGCAGCTCTAGGCCTTAATACATCACTAACCAGCTGATATACAGTATAACACACGCCATCCTTTTGATAGCCCATTGCTAATGTCCAGCAAACGTTGTCCTTTACTTACACGATTGTCGTTACTTGATGTTGTCGAGGGGATTTATGATATCCAAATACTAGTGAACATGACGTATCTCCTGAGAGGAATGGCGCGTTTCTTCGGAGAAGGATGACGACAGCACCTGAGCACAGTTCTTGGAAACATCTCCGTCCACAAAGACACTTTCTTAAACGTGACACTGCTTTTTTTTTCTTTCTCCGCTGTGATTTCTTCGCGTTTGGTGACGGTCGACTTCGAGTTTCAGTTTTGAAAACTCTTTTGCACTAAAGGGCTTTTGGAGTTGAACATGTTTAGCCAACCCAAAGTGTCAGTATTACTTTGTTTTGTACTTACGTGTGTGTGTGTGTCAGCTGAATGTAATAACTGATCCGACAGCTTTAATATCCATTTGATATTTGATAGGGAGATTTGCCAGCAGCATTTTGAAGTTGTTGTTCAATCTATTTTAAGACCCTAGTCCTGTTTTATTTCTCTTTATGCTGTATGTGCGAAGCTTCAGTGGAAGGCTGTTTTTAAGGAAGTCCCAGTTTGTTAAACGCTTTACATGCGCTTTTTGTATCAAGTGGTAATTCAGCAGTAAATGTGCATGTTGTCATATTTATGTTGGTAATATATATATATACACCTTTTCTGTACATCTTTATGAAAATACACATAAAAAAGCTCTTGTTGATTTTTTTTTTTTTGCTTAAAAGTGTTTTGTCGAATATCACACAAATGGGCTTAATGGGCTTTCCTTTCTATTGGCGCTTGCAACACCAAGGTCATGGGTCCCAGTGAAAGCAAGAACTGATAAGAATGTAAATGTGTACCTTGAAATGCAATTCAAGTTGCTTTGGATAAAAGCGTCTGCCAAATGTAAATGTAAATGTGAAGGGTTAATAATATGAAGGGCAAATCAATAATTAGTTTCCCCCCAAATTATTACCTTTCATGAATTAACATTTAAAACTTAAAGGGATAGTATACCTCAAAATGAAAATTCTGTCATTTACTCACGCTCATGTCTCACAACCCGTAAGACTTTCATTCATCTTCAGAACACAGATGAAGATCTTTTTGATGAAATCTGAGAGCTTTCTGTCCCTCCATTGACAGCTACGCAACTGACACTTTGACGCTTCAAAAAGTTCATAAAGAGAACGTAAAACAAGTGGTTTGGTCCAAATTTTCTGAAGAGACGATCACATTATATGATGATGAACAGACTGAATTTAGGCTTACAGTTTAGAATGACATGAGGGTGAGTAATTAATGACAGAATATTAATTTTTGGGAGAATCCCTTTTAAGTATCATTTAGTGATGGACGCTTTCAAAACACTGCTTCGTTCATGAAGTTGCAAAACATTTACAAATCTCTTGTTTCGAAACGTGTGCAAGTGCCAAGCCACCTCATTTCAGCAAATAAGGCTTTGTTACTTCATACAAGACAGTGATGACGTATTTTTGTAGGCCAACCCGGAAGTTGACATCACCCTGGTTTCCTTTGCATTTGGAAAATTGTAGAAAATAAGCTCTGTGACCAACAAAAATGTATGATTCTCACACATCTAGTTTATCATCATAATCTTGACAAATTAACAAAACTTTTATGAACGTTCAAGTTCAAATGCAATTGGCAGAAGTAAAGAGCTATAAACGAACTACACCATGGTCACATGACTTCAACATTACCATCACTAAGCTTCTGACAATTTTCAGTTTTCCCTGAAGTAGTTTATAGTAGTTTGCAAGAACATGATTATAAACACAACAAGGCTGTGAAAGTGAAAGTGAGTTTTTTTTTTTTTTTTTATGCTTTATTTGAACATTCAGTTTACTACAGTGTGGAACAACAAAATTAGAACACGACAATTAGTATTAAGAATAACAAATATAAAGAATAGTAAAAGAAAACACTTCAACAACACCATAGCACAAAACAAAAACAGAACTAGACAGCTAGACTAAAAATAAACGAGAATGAAAAAAAGAAAGAAAGAGGCCATTACTTGTATTAAAAGAAATTTAAACATTAAGGTAAAAAGTTTGTTGGTCATGCAAATTGTACTTGTTCTGAGTCCTTTGGGGTTAAGAGAAGATGAAATTGTAATCAAGTAATGTTTTATCTCGTGTAAGAATACCAAAAAAAAAAAAAGGTTTACAATTCAAAAACTTACATTTATGAATATAAAATCTACATAGGAAAAGAATTAGATTTATTATAAAGCAGGCATTTGAATTGCTTCAAAAAATCAAAAAATAACAGTTTTGGGATTCATTGAGAAATTTTGAAAGATATTGCTTGAGATAAACAAACTAACATCTTTCCAAAGTTACAGAGTATAACTGCACGACCAAAACTAATGTGAACTAGTGAGTAGATGAGTTTACCTGTTTGGCTAATGACGTTTAGCCACTTACTGGCAACAATTTTTTCAAGACGAGAAAAAAACATATAAAACACAAGGGATAATTACTGATTTTTTGGTAATAGAATAAAATGTGAACATATCTTGAGCTTGTGTTAACCACATACCTTATTTCATAGATTTAACCAAAAACCCTTTGACTTTCCATTGAAACCCCAACTAAGCAAGCCAAAGGTGACAGTTGCAAGGAACCCAAACTCCCTCAATTGACAGAAATGGAGAAAGATTGTTAACACAGCAGTCTTTGGTGGTAAAAGTGATAGTTCTACCATATTTGTAACAAGGAGTTGATTTTGCAGTCTTGGTTAAACAGAATATGCCGAATGATCTGAGATGTCATCGCTCTGCTGCAGAATTTCAATGTCATCAACATTGATCCCATGTGACGAAGTATGATTACGACAATGAAACGTGTTGTCTAACTCCAATAGAGTTTAGAATATATCTACATGGATGTTAAAATCACCAAGAAGTAAGATATTATATTAATTATCGAACTCTGATAGAAAATGAAATTCTTTGATAAAGTCTGTGATAAATGTGCCCTGTATACAGAAGCAAGTACAAATGTCAAAAGGTAATTTTAGTGTACACTAGATAACATTACTTAAAGCACCATCTCTTCAAAAGAATCATACTTGAAACCAGACCTCAGAGTAATACTGGAAATATTACTTTAAATTACAGCAACTTTCGTGCGAGACTCATGTTTATAACAGTAATCTTCAGATGAAGACTCAGTTTAAATCCCCCTGTGGTGAAAATCAAGTTTTTAATGTTGTTTATATGTCTATGTGGTGTTTTTAATATGCTTTAAGACAAACCATGTGCAAATTCATAAGTTTTGCTGAGTACCCATTGCTGAGTATTTTCTCATTAAAACTGCAGTGAACCAAAGACAGTCTCAAAAACACTGTTTGAAATCGCTGGTGAAACACTGACGTCACAAACTACTGTGGTAGATTTTTCCCTAAACCCAATTCTGGGGCGTCTCCAATCGACACCCAATTGATCTTACTATCTGTGGCATCTCCAAATCGACACCAATACCTTTATCTGGGGCGTCTACAAATCGACACCCAATACCTTAAACTGGGGCGTCTACTAATCGACACCCAATACCTTTATACTCTAGCTCTTGCGTCTTCAGTCGACAACTGGCCGAGTCCTACTCTAACTAATTCGCTTTCCTGACTTACTTGTTCTGTTGCTGCGCAGCTTAAATGACATACAAACTCTAGCAATTGTCCTTCAAATGCTTTAATTACGGCCGGGAGAGTTTCTCAAGCATTTCTCAGAGAAATCTCTCAGCCACATAGAATAATACATCAGGTTTTATAGGATAAAGACATGACATAGAAACCAAATCACCTGCCTAACTCATGACTTTAATATTGTCACCTTCTATTAAAGGTCCTGTATTATGCCCCTTTTCACAAGATGTAAAATAAGTCTCTGATGTCCCCAGAGTGTGTATGTGAAGTTTCAGCTCAAAATACCCAACAGATCATTTTTTACAGCATGTTTAAATTGTCATTTTTTGGGGCACAGAAAAACACGCTGTTTTAGTGTGTGCCCTTTAAATGCAAATAAGCTGCTGCTGGACGACCCAGGGGGTGGAGCTTCATGAGCTCACGCTCAGTCTCTCAGGACAATTTCATCTCACGGAATGATGATAATATCAGAAACTCTCAGTAACGGTGTTCATTTCGAGTCGGACAATAATGCCTACTGAGTCAAGAGTGCTGTATAGAGATGGAACAGGTATAGTTTAGTAGTTTAATTACGGTTATTATAACGTATTTGTCATCTGCTTGTATGTATCCATTATTAATAGCCTACAAGTCTGCTGTTTCGGACCAGGTCCGAATGATGATCAAACATATACTGATGAGTTTAATAAAGTTTATTGTACATCACACAGAAGATGAAGCGTCAGTTTTACTTCAGAAAATCACCGTAAGAGCTGAGTAAACACAGTAAGTTATAAGAAGTGCGCAAGTACATAAACGAATTTCGGTAGCATTCCTGTGGGCGGAGGTTAGTCAAAAAACTGTTTTAATGACGTCATTAAAGAAGGAAGTAGAGAGATGTAGTCCAAACGGGCCGTTCGATGTAGGCGACTTCTGTTAAATAAAATATCTCGCTTGGCATTGAACTTTGAGCTTTATAATTTTACAGATATTATTTATACTCTAACAACAACATTACACACTAACTAAAGTTTGAAACATGGGATCACGAAGAACGGGACCTTTAATATGAAGCAAGCCCCCTCTTTTTCACCCTCTGTTAGTGGCCTATGCAAAATATCTTGGAACACAGAAAAAACACAAGTAAAGGGTTAAGAGTTCTGTTGATTACTCAATATGTCATGGGACAAGAGAGACAGTATATTTTTGATTTTGTTATAGTCAGCACCAGACAATTTTCCATAACTCAAATAGACAAAAACAGAACTTTTTAGTACAATGTGTTTCCAAGTGTTAGAATGTTAGCCCTGGAAAGAGAAAGTAAAGTTTATGTGGTATTACTGTTAGAATCATGGTTAGTTTAAAATACAGTTTTATTATTTTATTCATTAATTTTCTACCACACTCCCCTCTCTGGTCGTATTTGGAACGACCATAATTAATTCCCAGATTTGTTTAATTTGGAACATTACGGTAATGACTCTCTGGATGGTAAATTGGGCGCAACTGCGTTCGGTTGGCAATTGCTCATATTGGTGGTCCTCTTCTTCTTCCACAATGCTTCTGAACAATCTCCCCATGCTAGCTCGAATACATTTGATTACACATCCAATCACGATTGCTACAATGAGCACGGTGACAATTAATGGCAATAAGAGCTTAAGAATGGGTCCGAAGATATTACCAAAAGCACTGTGGAAGGCATCAGCAATTCAGTCTAACCCCTATTCTATTGCTTTGTTCTTTGCCTGTTCATCCTGCCACAAATCATTCTGCACCTTCGACATATCGTCTAGCACCTTTGAAATGGTACTACCATCTGCATCATAAGCTGGAATGTAAGTACAGCATTCTTTGCCAATTTTAACACAAACTCCCCCTTCCTCCGCAAGAATTGCATCTAGTGTCATTCTGTTTTCCAGAGTCACTTGTCTGATAGCCCCCACCTCGCTTTTCAAGAGTGCCAGAGCCAATTGTGTGTCGTTTGCGAATCAGAATTCGCAGATTCTATTAATCCAGTTCATTGAGTCAGTTACAGCATTATGGATCAGAAAAGCCTTCCAAAACTGAGAAGTTTTGGCAATTACAAGGTTTTCTTCAGGGATGTCAGAAATGTCATGTCTCCACCAAGTGTCATCATCATTCTCTTTAAGGCCCTTTTCTCTCTCTGAGGTTTTCCCACATAGCCAATCTTAATTCTTGCTCTGAGCTGAACCAAAGCGCAGAGACCATTCCATGAAACAGGCAGACTGGGATATGCAGTATGACTGCACAACCAGTAGTAGTCAAAAAGGATGTAAGCCCCTCCTGCAAGGTGGTCACTTTTACCTGTGGGCTCATAACAGCTAACTTTGTGGATGGTTTCACATCCCTCAAGTATCCCTAAGAATTGGTTTCCCCTTTTTGACCTATAACACTCTTTAAATTTCTGCTTTGGCCAAAGGCCAGACCTTCTTTTTGCCTTCAGTGGAGAGAGAGAGCATTGGTGCCGGAATAGTTACATTATCACATTCAGGTGGAAGTCTCTTACGGAAGATTTTTCGGGATCATTCTGACCCCGGTCTGGCTATGTAAGATAAAATACACTTCAATTTGTGACCCTCAACTGGCTCTGGCAACAGAGGATATGGATACGCGGTGGAGAAGGAGGCACAGACATAATCTTTGTTAGGTGCAAATTTTTTTAGCTGTGTAATCAGCATATTTCCAGAACAAATTTAACCCATATTGGTTTTGGTTGGTGTCGAATGAGTAGTCATGATGAACAGGCACTTCCCTTTTCTTTCTACCCTGATTACTTCCTGGAGAAAATCCAAACAGAAACAGTAACATGATCAAAAACAACACACTTATGAATACAACACCACATATACTATACTTAAACATTCTGTCAGACCACATTCACTCCCAGGTGCGCTGGTCGTCCCATTGGCCCCACAGACGTCTGAATCGCTCCATCTTCACCTTGATGACTCTTTGCGAGCCGTAGCAAGGTCTTTCCCTCGCTGGTAGAGGTGGTACGTTACTAGCACGCCCTTTTTTCCCCTACTTTCCACTTGCTGGGGGTTGGTGGGGCTTGCAATGCGACACGTGAACCCAGGTGTCATGCTCAGCAACCTTGATTGCTGTATTTGTTGTTAGAATGATCTCGTATGGACCGTCTGAATCGCTCCATCTTCACCTTGATGACTCTTTGCGAGCCGTAGCAAGGTCTTTCCCTCGCTGGTAGAGGTGGTACGTTACTAGCACGCCCTTTTTTCCCCTTACTTTCCACTTGCTGGGGGTTGGTGGGGCTTGCAATGCGACACGTGAACCCAGGTGTCACGCTCAGCAACCTTGATTGCTGTATTTGTTGTTAGAATGATCTCGTATGAACTTGTATGGACTGTCTGAATCGCTCCATCTTCACCTTGATGACTCTTTGCGAGCCGTAGCAAGGTCTTTCCCTCGCTGGTAGAGGAGGTACGTTACTAGCACGGCCTTTTTTCCCCTACTTTCCACTTGCTGGGGGTTGGTGGAGCTTGCAATGCGACACGTGAACCCAGGTGTCAAGCTCAGCAACCTTGATTGCTGTATTTGTTGTTAGAATGATCTCGTATGAACCGTCTGAATCGCTCCATCTTCACCTTGATGACTCTTTGCGAGCCGTAGCAAGGTCTTTCCCTCGCTGGTAGAGGAGGTACGTTACTAGCACGCCCTTTTTTCCCCTACTTTCCATTTGCTGGGGGTTGGTGGGGCTTGCAATGCGACGCGTGAACCCAGGTGTCACGCTCAGCAACCTTGATTGCTGTATTTGTTGTTAGAATGATCTTGTATGGACCCAGCCACCTCGGGTTGTTCCACGCCTTGCGCCTGTGGTCCTTGATCCAAACCCATTGTCCTGGTTCGTAAGAGTGCTGCGGTTCTGTACCTGGAACCGGCAAGGCAGCTTTTACCTGCGAATGAATTGTTTTAATAGTTCTGGTCAGTGACAGTATATATTTTCTCATTTGCTCATCTACCCCCGCCAAACCCTCCTGGGGAGGAGGTTCGATTCCTACTCGCATGGGCCGACCTATAAGAATTTCATGTGGGCTGAGGGTTGTTCTTGCCCCTTTTCGGGCTCTTATGGCCATTAAAACAATGGGCAGGGCTTGAACCCACGTCATTTCAGTTTCGACCATAACCTTACACAATTTGTTCTTTATTGTCTGGTTAAGTCTCTCTACTGCCCTGCCCTTCGACATTTTTTTCACCCCTCTCTGACCAAATTTCAATTCTCGGTTAGTACCCAGTCTCGGAATTTCACTCAATGACGGTGGTACTTGGGTGCTATCAGTAGAAAGGGATGTAAAACCTATAAAGTCAGTCTCTCTGCATCCTGTCAACGCTGTGTTTTTTGCTACAGAGTCAGCAAAATGATTACCTTTTGATACTTCGTCACTGGTTCTCATATGTGCAGCACATTTGCAAATTGCTATTTCTTTTGGCATTAACAAATTTTCAGGTAATTTATCAATCAATTTTGAATGTGCCACCGGTTTTCCGTTAGCAGTGAGGAAACCTCAATTTTTCCAAACCGCTCCATGGTCATGACATACACCGAATGCATATCGTGAGTCGGTATACACTGCCGTTCAAAAGTTTGGGATCGGTACGTTTTTTTAATGTTTTTAAAATAAGTCTCTTCTGCTCACCAAGGCTGCATTTATTTGATTAAAAATACAAAACAAACAGTAATATTGTGAAATATTATTACAACTTAAAATAACTTTTTTATTTGAATATATTTTAAAATGCGTTTTATTCCCGTGATGACAAAGCTGAATTTTCAAATAGCCTAGATAGAAATCATTCTAATATGATGATTTGCTGCTCAAGAAACATTTCTGATCATTATCAATGTTGAAAACTGTTATTTTTTTATTTTTTTATTTAAACAGTTATTTAACTGTTTACTTTTTTTTTTAAAGGATTCTTTGATGAATAGAAAGTTGAAAAGAACAGCATTTATTTGAAATAGAAAGCTTTTGTCACATTATGAATGTCTTTACTGTCACTATTGATACATTTAATGCTCCTTTCTGAATGAAAGTATTAATTTCTTTCATTTCTTTCCCAAAAAATAAATAAAATCTTATTGACCCCAAACTTTTGAACGGTAGTGTATATAGTGATTGAGTGACCTCTGGCCAATTCACATGCGTGTGCGAGTGCTGCAAGTTCTGCTGCCAGCAGAATGATGAGTAGCAGTGTAGACGGATTTAACACGGTGCACCGTTTTAATGTGACATTTACATTACGTTTACATTTAGCAGACGCTTTTATCCAAAGTGACTTACAAATGAATAGAAGCAGTTAAACTAACAGTAGGACAACAGTTATATGCAAGTGCTATGACCCTTCTCAATTTAATCTAACGCGGTAAATGTTATTATTTTTTTATTTTTTATTATAGAACAGAATAGAATAGAATAGTTGAGAAAGTGTTAGTATTACTGGATCAAGTGCTGTCGAAAAAGAAGCGTATTCAGCCGTTTCTTGAAAGTGGCTATGGACTCAGCAGCTCTGGTTGAGTTAGGCAGATCATTCCACCAGCAGGGAACAGTCATGGTAAATTTTGTGCCTCTTTGAGATGGCACCACAAGATGTCATTCGCTTGCAGAGCGCAAGTTTCTGGATGGCACATAAGTCCGAAGTAATGAGTTTAAGTAAAATGGAGCAGAACCAGTGGTTGTTCTGTAGGCAAATGTCAGTGACTTGAATTTGATGCGAGCGGCAACTGGCAACCAGTGCAATTTTGTGAGGAGAGGAGTGACATGTGCTCTCTTCGGCTTGTTAAAGACCACTCTAGCTGCGGCATTCTGGATCAGTTGCAGAGGTTTGACCGTGCATGCTGGAAGACCAGCCAGGAGAGCATTACAATAGTCCAGTCTGGATAGAACTAGCACTTGGACAAGGAGTTGTGTAGCATGTTCTGATAGGAAGGGCCTGATCCTCCTAATGTTGTACAAAGCAATGTGGTCTGTGAAGTTCAACTGATCATCAATTTAGGGATGCAACGATACCATTTTTTCAGAACCGATCCGATACCAAAAATTCTGAGTATCGGCCGATACCGATCCATACCGATACCAGCGCAGTTTTTTTAATCAAGTAGAATTTCTATAACTCTGTGTTGAACTGATAATAAGAACTGAAAAAAAGAAAAACAACAACAAAAAATATATGATCATAATCTGACATAAATGCTATTATAAACTAGATTAGTGGATAATTCAGCGGTAAAATTTAGTCTAGAAAAATCACGAGTGCACAATAATTGTATAAAATTTGAACATTTTGTGGAAAAAATTTTTTTAGTGGGGAACAAATTAGAGACAATAAGTGTAACACTAAATCTGGTAAAACTTTACACATTGCTCTTTGTATTGTTGTAAAATACATTCATGAAAAACAACAACAAAAATATAAATTATTTTATAGCCTACAATAAAATTGAGACATTTTTTAAATGTATAGCACAGCTGTGTAATGAGGTAGCAACATAATAGATAGGACAGAACAAGAACGGCTATTGATAATGTTTCATTGCGTCACTGTATGATATGAAAGGCTCCAATACAGTGCGGCACAAAGCGCTTATGCGCATCCCGAGTGCAGAATGATGCGCTTGAAGCAACATGAGTCACAGCGCGCAGCGCGTCGAGTCCGCATTGAAAAGTTTAAAGCACAAAGAAAATACATATTGATGCGTAGTGTATTATACAGTATCTATCTATGCAATAGTCTATTCAGCATTTTCTTTTAACAGTTTTAAATTTCAGTTACTGTGCGCATGAAGAACAAATAGTACCTGACTTTACTCCAGTGTTGTGATCCTAACAGACACCCGTAGAAAGTAACATGATCAGGGTTGCCAACTCTCACGCATCTCGCGTGACAGTCACGCATTCAGCCTCAATCTCACGCTCTCACGCTCAACAAAGAAATCTCACGCAAAAATAGACATTCTTCTGTGCTGTATTTTTTTTCACTCATGTGCACTAAATTTCAGAATTACTATAAACAATTCAGGCTCTTAACTACTGGATGGACCACTAGTTATGGCGCAAATGATTTAAAAATCTCCCACAATCAAGAGCGAGCACGCATGCGAGACAGAGACTGTGCTCCAAACCAACCGATAGCGCGCGCACGCACGGCAGAGAGGGAAAGTCTTACCCCCCCCGTTTGAAGTCTTTACCCCCCCCCCCCCCCCCCGTTGGAGAAGTCTCACTCCGAGCTAAACTGAAAAGTTGGCAACCCTGCATGATTAAGATACAGCAATAAAGTCCAGCAAGATAAAGTTGTTTTATGCGAAACCATAGACCTTTATCTACAGATCAAGTATAATAATAGTAACATTGAATCATCTTGGAGAGAGTTTCATCGTGTTAACTGTCGTAACCGAACGCGACGCGCTGTTTGAGTGCTGAATGGAGAATGACTGACAGGGCAGCTGAGGGAAACGTTTATGTGATCTTGAATTTAACGACTTAAATATTCATTTATATCTCACATTATACTATATAATGGCTTCAGAACACTTATAATATTGTGCACGAAAACTTATGGTGCTTTATAATGTTTGTGTGTCTTTTGTGGGGCTTAACAATAACACTGAATAGTATACGCACAATATCGGATTTGGATCGGCCTTGTCTGACCGATACCCGATCCGCCAAAAATGGCAGTATCGGAGCCGATACGATACTGAGTATCGGATCGGTGCATCCCTACATCAATTACCACACCAAGGTTCCTGGCTGACCTTGGAGTTATGGATGACGAGCCTAGCTGAATGGTGAATTTGTGATGAAACGTTGGGTTGGCCGGGACCACAAGTAGCTGTCTTCGCAAGGTTTAGTTGAAGGTGATGGTCCTTCATCCAGCCAGAAATGTCTGTCAGGCAGGCTGAGATGTGAGCAGCAACTGTCGGATCAGCAACCGAGGATAGGTGAGAGGGTGAGAGTGAGCGTAGGTTTTGCCAAAAGGTGACCTGTGGAGGATTGTGTGTTGTGTTCTGAGGCAGGTTGAGGTTGAGAGTGAGGAGGAAGTGATCTGAGGTGTGCAGTGGAGTGACCAGTGTATGGTCAGTGGAGCAGTAGCGTGTGTAAATAAGGTCCAATTTATTACCTGATTTGTGAGTAGCCGCAGTAGATACTCGTTTGAGGTCGAATGAGGCAAGCAGAGTGTGGAAATAAGCAGCCTGAGGTTTTTCTAGGTGGATGTTGAAGTCTCCAAGAACTATGAGAGGAGTACAGTCCTCGGGAAAGGATGAGAGTAGCACATCAAGCTCCTCCAAGAAACTGCCAAACTGCCCTGGGGGACGATATACAACTACAAAATGGATTTTAATAGGGCTGGTGATGGTAATTGAATGTGATTCAAATGAGCTGTTGTCACACAGAGGTGGTAAATGATCAAATTTCCAATCGTTTGAGATGAGCAGACCAGTACCTCCACCCCTACCAGTCAGGCGAGCGGTGTGTGAGAAAGTGAAGTTAGTGGAGAGGGCAGCCGGTGTGGCAGTGTCCTCTGGTCTGATCCAGGTCTCAGTCAGGGCCAGTAGGCTGAGACCCAAATGACTAGAAATAGATGTAATGAAATCAGCTTTGTTTACAGCGGACTGGCAATTCCAGAGACCAATAGGAAAAGAGAATGTAGTACTAGAAGACACCGGAAAGGTACGCAGGTTGTTAGGATTGGACTGCCTCCGACGTGTGACATTTGATTTACGTATGTTAGTAATAGTTGGGATTTGAAAACATAACGTTAGTGTAAGAGGGGTCACAAACAAAAAGATCGGATGAAAAGTTGTGTAGAAGAGAAAGGAAAAACAAGAAAATAAATACTCAAGTGCCTTGTCGGTGTCCTTGCTCGGTGGAGTCGCACAGGTAGAGTCGTTGGTCTTTACACTCTTCGGTCTTCACACGATGAGGGCTGCCGCGGTGAACTAACCTATTTTATAAACGCCTAATACCTTGTTATTGAATACAGCAGGCCACGCCCTCCTATTTAGCCAAGAAACTCAAAAGTCACGACACACAAACAAAGCCACACAGGCGCGCGTAAAAACACAGTAACAAAGTTTCCTAGCAACAAAGAGCCGCGCTAAAATCTACTGTGAAAAGTAAACACTCACAGACTGACGATCTCTCCTGTTGTTCGACTGCTTCTTCTAACAAGTACTAGCAGTTTGGTAGAATTAACTTTAACTGGCTTTGGCCACGCCCTCCTATTTAGCCAAGCGAAACACAAAAGTCACGACACACAAACAAAGCCACATGGGCGCGCGTAAAAACACAGTAAACAAAACAAAGTTTCCCAGCAACAAAGAGCCGCGCTAAAATCTAACGTTACTGTGAAAAGTAAACACTCACAGACTGACGATCTCTCCTGTTGTTCGACTGCTTCTTCTAACAATAGCAGTTTGGTAGAATTAACTTTAACTGGCTTTGGCCACGCCCTTCCTATTTAGCCAAGCGAAACTCAAAAGTCACGACACACAAACAAAGCCACACGGGCGCGGGTTTACCCGACTGCTTCTTCTCTGACATTTGACATTGTGAGCAGGACATTTTGCCAATGCAGTGAACGTGCAGCAGATGAGCTGTCCTTGACTGCATTAACAAGCACTGCGTGGGGAACATACACCGTTAACTGATGGAAAGCCACCAAATCTGAACATGCCAATACTGCTTCAACTGCAGAGGCTACGGACACACTGTGGAATCCCCTGTGCGACAGTGTCTAATCGTGAGGTTGTGTTAGGATGGCAGACATGAACCCAGCAGCAAACACATTTACGTTGTGGCAACGTCTGTGGCACGTTGCAGTTCTTCTGTGGCAACGTCGCTGTCTACGTGCTCGCAACATTGTAAGACGCGACAGGGCTGTAGCAACGTTGTTGTGCGACATTCAGCAACTGAGAGATGACGTTCTGACAATTTCTTGTTTTTATGCTAGATAGGCCTATAGATATCCCTAGTGGTGGGCAGATCGAGGCTTCGTGAAACAATGAAACAGTTGAAGCAAATGTGCCATATTGTGTCGAGGCTTCGAAACAATCCGACACCCGTCTCAACGGTGACACCTAGTGGTCACTTGCAGGTGTTGATCTGAAACAACCTTGACAACGAGCCATTAAAAAAATTGTTGTTCTTTTATTATTGTATTTTTCTAATATGTGAAGCTTGTAACCTGTAGGCTCCTCACTGTGCATAATGTTATTTTGGTCATGAAAAATGAATATTAATAAAAGAAATCAAGCCACAATGCCTCACTTTTTTATAGATTTTTATTCAAAAATATTAATTTCTCTGCTGTGGAAGGACTTAGCCTACTTCTTTTTTTACAGATAATTTCTCCAGCCTTTGAAAAAATCCTCTCACAAGGGACACTTGTTGCTGGCATGCAAAGATATTTTTTAGCAAGGACATACAAATGAGGAAAGATTACTGCTCTCTCTTTCCAGTAAGTTAGGGGATCATGAGTTCTGGGCAAAAACGCATCGTTGAGGTATTTTTTCACTTCCACTGTGGCATTAGCTGTAGCATTGTGTATCATCTGGGTTTCACGGATACGATTATCAAAAAGTTCCCATTAACTGTCCTGTGTTTCTACTGGTGTTGAAATATTATATTATATTATATTGACAACATATTATATTATATTCACAGTGAAGCTGTTTTTAACATGATTGGCAGTTGTGATTGGGACGTTAGGTTGTAGGGCTTAGGTTGACACAGGCCTATGGACTTTCTAAACAGTGTCCAAACAGTTTGTTATTATATTTCAATTATAATTATATTTCAAACAATGCATACCTTGCTTAGATGGCCCAGCAGTGTCAGTAGCAGGCCTAGGTACAGGGGGAATGCTACCATCCTCTGCACCCTGCAAAACGGCAGGATGAGTGCTCCTCAAATGGCGCATCATGGATGGTGTATTGTTGCAGTGGGCTAGCTGCCGATCACAATACATACATCTCACTTTATTTGGGGTTTCCAAATGGAAATGCTCCCACACCACAGATGTACGGCATCTCTTCTGTGGAGCCTCCATTTTTATCTATCTATCTATCTATCTATCTATCTATCTATCTATCTATCTATCTATCTATCTATCTATCTATCTATCTATCTATCTATATATATTTCTATCTATGCATCTATTAATGTCACTATATACTCTGTCTGTCTCTAGCCTATCAGTCAGTGTGTAAATTTAAATGTAAGCCTAAATATAACTAAACAAATCGCACTATAAATGTCACTATATCATCTCAAAATCAAACTCCTCTCACAAAAACCCACGAGGTCAAGATGCATTGACTTCACTTTTATACAGATGTGCGATTGTGTGGTCTGTTCCCGACTGTAAATCAAACGCTGATTCGGTGGACCATGCCACCTGTCGAAACACTTGTGAAACACTCCGAAGCTTCATTTAGCCGTAGTCACGTGACATGGGTGTTTTGAATCACGCTTCGGATCAGTGAGATATCCCCCATTTAGCATTTTATGTTTTGATGTTAATTTTTAATTAGTCAGATGTTAGATAATTATATAGTTTTTTTTTTAAATATTGTTTATCATTATTATTTAATGGGGCTATCAGTAAATTAGCCTAATTATAATCAACACCTGCAAGTGTACACTTTGAAGAGTAAAAATTACAGAAGGTTACGTTAATTCAACTTTATTATTAAAACTAACTGCATATATGGTAATCAAATTGCACTTCCAAAAGTCATACATTTGTGAAAAAAGAAAAAAACTAAATAAATGAATATAAAATTTCTTTTAAGTATAACTAATAAAACATAAAAAGCAAAGATCAGAACATTTAATGAACAAAACCGGTTCTGTACATGGCAGACAGTAGTCAAAAGCTGGACGATAAAGTTTGGTAAACAGAATCAGTCCAGGAAACATCCACAAATCCAGAGGAGCAAAGAAACGAATGAGACTAAATAGCAGACAAATGAAATGAAAAACTAAACAGTGCAAGCGAGGCTACATTAGTCACATTAGAAAATGTTGTAGGTTGTGTTTGAATAATTACGTATCTTATTTAGCTGAGGTAAATAAAACGCAATACTCACGTATCCTTGCTCGATGAAGAACGAGAGACAACACAATGAGCCCAACGGGCGGTTGAAATTTAAAAGTCTGATTTTCGTGCTTCAGGGCAGTGACGAGTACATATGTAGTCCAGTGGTTGTCAAGACACCGTTGGCACAACCTTAAGCAATGGCCCTGAGCGGTGGTTTAATGTCAACATTGTGACAACGCTGTAACAACCTTCACCACACAACGTATTTATAGCAACCTTTTGGCCATGTTGATAAAACGTTGTTAGAAGGTTGGCTACGTTGTGCTAACGTTCTGTGTTTGCAGGGAACCCCTTTTTCTCAGATACGAATAATTCAAACACTTTTGCATAATCTGCCAACCCTAGGCTAGGCGCAGTAGTAAGTGATAACTTTAGTTTTTCAAATGCAAGTTGACGCTCGTCTGTCCAGGTAACTGGATCAGTAATTTTTTAAACCTCATGTGCTGCCATGAGGAGAGGGTTTGAAATCTCAGCATAATCTTGGATCCATGGACGGGAGTATCCTGTTACCCCTAGAAATGACATCATTTGTGATTTTGTAATTGGTTTTGGAATTTTCCGGATTGCCTCAATTTGATCTAGGCCTAAAGCTCGGCCATTTGCTGAGATAAGGTGGCCAAGATATCTCACTTCCTCTTTCACTAACTGCAACTTATTTTTAGACATTTTATGTCCATTTACTGACAAGAAATTCAACAATGCACGTGTGTCACAGGAGGCTTTGTCTGGAGGACAGATTAATAGATCATCAACGTACTGAATTAATGTACTCCCCTTTGGTGGGACAAAACTTTCCAAATTTCTAGAAAGTTCTGGGATTGAAAAGAATGCATTTGCCAAATCGATCACAGTGAAATGGGTAGCGTTGTTTGGTATTTCAGATAAAATTGTAGATGGATTAGGTACGATTGGGGAACGCGGCTGAATAGTTGCATTCACCAATCTCAAATCTTGCACAAAACGCCATTCACCTGATGCCTTCCTCACAGGAAGTATAGGTGAATTTATGGGTGAATTTTGGCAAGGAACTTTTGAAATTCCTTCTACAGCTTCTTTGCTGAGAGGATATTGAGGCCTAAACGGCCTATGTTGAGTCACTGGTGTGATAACGAGAGGCATTGCATTCTTTATCTGACCAATATCGAATTTATCTTTAGCCCAAAGTGTTTCTGGAATTCCTGATAATAAATCAAAATTGTTTTCAATTGTATCAGGAATTATTTTTCTCTCCTCACTGCACAACCTGTAAACTGTTACCATCTGCACTGTTGAATATGCTCTTACCCCTGCATCATTTTGATAATAGCCATCATCGTTCCAAGTCCAACCCCCTTTCTCAACCTGCTCCGTGAGCCACACTCCTACTTCCGCCCAAGAGCTTCCTCCCTTCTTTCCTACTGAGACATGAGGCTGGACTTGCAACTGTTGAAAGAAAGCAGATTGAGAATGCGTTAGCCTTACAGTAAATGCAGAGAAATTCTGTGATATTAGAAGATATTCAAGATAGAGTTCTCAACGGGTCGGGTCGGCCCGACAAACCCGACGGGACCCGCGGGTTCGGGCCGGGTTCGGGTCGAAAATATAATCAAATGACTCGGGTCGGGTCGGACCTCGGGCTTAATCTTTTCCACTCAGTGAAAAAAAAAAAAAAACATTTATTAATCATCGCTGCTGTTCACCGTAAAGAAAGTCTGGCTGCTGCGTGCAACGTGCATTATGGAGAGGGGCGGGGGCAGACCTGACACCGCTGCATGCACGCCTTTAGCCTGGAGAGAAGAAGATGGAGTTGGTGAAAAGTAAACTGGCCACAGGTGAATTCACCGTCGCTACTACAGCCTATTTATATATTTTAAAGTTTATTGTTTCAGTTGTTTGTATTGTTTGTATTGTTAAAAGGCGTGAACATTAAAGGTTGGTTTGAATTCCCGTCTGCTGGTCATGATAATACGTGTATGAGAAAAAAAAAACCCGATGCGCGTCGGGCTGCGGGCCGGGTTCGGGCAGATAATTCATGTTGATGTGTCGGGTTAGATCGGGTCCGGGCTTTAAAAGCCACGGGCCGGGTCGGGTCGGGTTGTAATTTTCAGGCCCGTTGAGAACTAATTCAAGAGTTATTTTCTCACCCAACTGCTCACTAAACCATTTTTCCTCATACTCACTATTTCTCTCGGGGCCCACAAACCACGAGGTACAATGGAAATGAGATAGCTTTTCATGGTCTGCTGGTAAAAATATTCTGAATATGGGTCAAACATAGGAGTTATAGCCCAGTTATAATACCAATTTGGAAACATTTGAGGGTTGAAAACACGGCTCCAGTATCAATTAGAAACGAAACTGAAAGTCCTTGTCCAGATATTGTCATCATTGGGTTTGAATTTGGGTCTTTAGTCAGTTGTATCAGATGAGTTGCTGTTTGAGTGTCTCCCTCCTCATCCTATGCAGTCCTTGTTGACATCGGTGGGGGCGGAGGGAAAGAGGAAGCACTTTGTTCCCTGTAGTTCTGCTTTCTTGGTGGATAGCTCGGCCGTTGCTGTTGATATTGGTAGTGGTTTGAATACGGCTGGTGCTGGCGATGTTGTTGGTGTTGGTAGTTGTTTGGACAATCCTTAGCCCAGTGTCCTCTCTCTCCGCAGTTCCTGCATCTATCTCCCATCTTCCCATTTCTTGGCGGTTGATAGTTGTTTCTTGACATTCGGTTATTTGGCTGAGATTGGTAAAACATATACTGGGCAGTCTGCAATTTGTTCTCCTTTTCCGTGTTCTTTTTTTCATCATTCTGCTCGGCATGCTTCGCATGTTGCATCACCACTTCCAGATCTTGCGCTTCCCACGCAATGCAGGTCAGTCGCACAGCTCCCTGAATGTTCGGAAGTAGGCCGTTGACGAAGTGATGTTTTAGAACTCCAGTGTTGTCAGTTCCTTCTGGAAGACCTGCACATTCATCGACAACAGTCTTTAGTCGTGCAAGATAAGCAGTAACAGCCTCACCTTTCACTTGTTTTGTATTAGTGATGGCCGCCCAGTCTGGTTTGATGGGGAAGGCCAATCTCAATCTTTCAATCATCGCTGTCCACTGATCTCTCCATTCTTGAGTTTCAGTTCCTCCTTCGTCCAGGCGCTGCAGGCGGGGTTGAACACAGCCGCTGGAACAACTCCACGAATTTCATCCCACTTCAGCCCCAATTTGCCACTGAAAATGGCAGCCCAGTCTCGACCTGTGGGTTTATAAGTCACATCAACATTTGTTACTGCGACTATGAAACGTTCCACTCCCTTTTCTGGGTTTGGAAGGGCAGCTGTCACATTTCGTAGTTCCTCCAGATCCCATGGCCGTTCCAGCCACACAGGCCCATCTGCACCTGGAAACTGAAGCATAGGTAGGTTACAGGCTTCTTTGGGTTTTTCCCCAACTACAGAGATTGCCCGAGTTTTCATTGGGTGTGGGAGAGATGGTTTTTCAGCTGCTTTTCTTTTGACACTTTTAAACACACGTTTGAGTGGTGTTTTGAGTTCCGGTGTCATCGCTTCATCTAATAGTTTTCTTACTTCCTTGTAGATGACCCCCGAATCACCTTCGTCCCCATCCAAACTTTCGCCCTCCATTTCCACTTCCTCCAGAGCCTCCAGGCTGCATGTCGTGCAATTCCTGCTTCCTCTTTTTCGCCTGTAAAGCAATCAAAGAATCTGCAGCTTTCTCACCTTCCATTTGTCTTTCGTAACGTGTTTCGGCCTCTCGCTCCCATCTTGGGAAGAGTGTCCAGTCAATCCTTTTCCGTTTATTCATGGGCAAATTTTCAAAGAGGTCTCTCCTAAAATTGAAATGCTCAAAGTCCCACAATCAGCAAACTGTCCCTTTGTAAATTTTGACCACAGCTGAACTTGAGCAATTTGTTCATCCCTCAAATTCCACTTCCTGATCAACTCTTTCAAAGGGCCCTGAATATTAGTTTTTTTTAGTTCCTTCTTTACCAAAGCAGTTCCCCATTTTTAGTTAGAAGCAGTTCTTCAATTGCAGAAAAATTGGCAAAAGCAAAGAAAAGCAAGTACTTCGTTGCAGAAACAGAAAGTAAACAAAACAAAAGGAAACAATCTTACAAATTCAATTTACTGGGTATATATCAGATGTATATCTCCAAGCCCAAATTTGTGGATATCTTGGAATGGTAGCAATAGGAATTAATCCTAATTCTCCTGTGGCCCTATCTATATAAGGTTTTAAATTTGGCTTGGTAATTAAATATAGAGATGTTTGCCCTATTAGTAACTCTGGTTCTGGGTGAGGTTGATGCCACGCTCTGGTGCATCCGATTCCTAACACTCCAGAATCTTCTTCAAATATTTGCTCTATCTGACCACTTAATCTCAATCCTATACGTCGCCGTACATACGTATATCTTGTTAAATAAAAATTATATCGTTGTGGTGAATTTAGTTGGCTTTCGTCTTCTCCATAGGATAACGTTTAAATTTGGGTGTAGCCAGTGTTTCTTCATTTTTTCAATCTTCTAAATTATTAAAATTTCATACTTTTAAAATCTTTTTTCAAATTTCAGATAAACAGAGAATTAAATAATTTTTTTTTTACACATTAAAGGGAAAAAAACTAGAGTTTGTGTTGTCCTACCTCACTCTAAAAGTTATTTTTCTTTGCCTGTCTGGGATGGTTCCTCCGTCGGTGTGGGGTCTGCTGCTGCAAAGTTGGCAGAATTAAATGATACAAGATGAGAAATAAAACAAAGTTCCTCTTTATCAGAACTTATCTAGTCTTGTCCGCTTGACCTGAAACCCCAACCGATGAAGGGAGGATCCTTGGGCTAGATTTGTGGTAATTTTTCCCTAAACCTAACTATTCTGGGGCGTCTCCAAATCAACACCCAACTGATCTTACTATCTGTGGCGTCTCCAAATCGACAACAATACCTTTATCTGGGGCGTCTACTAATTGACACCCAATACCTTTATACTCTAGCTCTTGCGTCTTCAGTCGACAACTGGCCGAGTCCTACTCTAACTAACTCGCTTTCCTGACTTACTTGTTCTGTTGCTGCGCAGCTTAAATGACAGACAAACTCTAGCAATTGTCCTTCAAATGCTTTAATTACGGCCGGGAGAGTTTCTCAAGCATTTCTCAGAGAAATCTCTCAGCCACATAGAATAATACACCAGGTTTTATAGGATAAAGACATGACACATAGAAACCAAATCACCTGCCTAACTCATGACTTTAATATTGTCACCTTCTATTAATATGAAGCAAGCCCCCTCTTTTTCACCCTCTGTTAGTGGCCTATGCAAAAATATCTTGGAACATAGAAAAAACACAAGTAAAGGGTTAAAGGGACACTCCACCCATTTGCACTAAGCTTTGTATTGTTAGAAACCCAGTCATACTATTGAATGGTCGTGCAACACTCTCTCATTTTCCCCTGAGACGGGAGAAATCCGTTATTTACCTCTTACACTTCCTCCCACAATGACGCAAAAATCGTCATTTTGCGTCATTGTCGGAGGAAGTGTAAGAGGGGGGGATTTCTGTTGAGACTACAAGCACTAGCTCCTCATCTCTCCAATCTTTCCCAGGGGCGGGACCTGCTCACGCTACAGACCTATTACAGATCAGTGGGTGGGACTTTACTCTCTGAAACTGAAAGCAATATCCTCCATCTTGTTTGAAGCTAAGCTAACAGGCGCTGTGGAGACAGATGTAAAGTTATGACAATAGCGGAGGAGAGTACTCAATATGATATAGAAGAAGAGGATTTCGGAAGTCTGATGCTTGAATCAGGTGTTTGTGGCTACCTTTACAAGCCGCATTATAGCGAAGAGCAGCCGAGGCAGAAGACCTGCCTGCCGCGGACGAGGAGCCCAGACTGGCTCGAGTTAGGGCGGACTGGTGGCGCCGGTGATCTCACTATGCAACTACGAACACAGAGATAGAGTCCGTCTGCGGCAAAGAATTTCAACGATGACAATTTCGCCTGGACGAAATCTCTGAATCAGACGAGGACACGGACGTTTGTGTTGTGAACTATCCTATTTTCGCGCCGCATATGTTCTGACTGAACATCCCGGTACCATGCAATAATTCACCTTTTCGAAAGAAATAAAAAAACGAGGAGTAATGCACTAATGAGTTCGCCAACTAACTAGACATTTTGTGTGAAATGAATTTCAAGCTCTGCTGGTAGCTAGCCTTGTAGACGGAAGAGTGATTTCTCTTATATGCAGATATGCGCTGTTCTGGATTAGTGGGAGTGGCTTGCGGAGCTGTGCAATGTGGTGCATTGTGGGAGTTGTTGTCTTTCATACAAATGCGTCCTGAACTTATTTTTTGTCTTTCCTCGGTCACGAAGGCACCAAATTCAAAATTTATTTTACATTTCGACTACATATATGACCCACTTTCAATAAAAAACAATGTTCCTATGGGTGGAATGCCCCTTTAAGAGTTCTGTTGATTACTCAATATGTCATGGGACAAGAGAGACAGTATATTTTTGATTTTGTTATAGTCAGCACCAGACAATTTTCCATAACTCAAATAGAAAAAAAACAGAACTTTTTAGTACAATGTGTTTCCAAGTGTTAGAATGTTAGCCCTGGAAAGAGGAAGTAAAGTTTATGTGTTATTACTGTTTTAGCATTTTATTCATTAATTTTCTACACACTACCTTGTAACCAATCAGATCAATGTGTGATTGTCAATGAGTGGATCTCTGAGCTGGAGTGAGTGAGTGGAGGCGGGGTCATTTGCATATTCATAGATCCACTTATACTAAATTAAGCAAGGGTGTAGCTACATTCAAGCTATTTTAAAGGGACATTGTGTAGGAATTTCTCCCATCTAGCGGTGAAATAGTATTTTGCATTCAAACAAATAATGCTCTCCAGCGCCTCGCATTTTGTGTTGCATCTACAGTACCGTTATGTACCAAAAAGCTATGACAGGATGTCTTATAAAAGCACTTCATCAAGTTTTCCTTCGGGTGATACTGGTTTGTTATTTCAAACAAACTGCAACTTGACACAACAAACAAACGAATGATTTTTGAACGAACAGTTTTGAACGAACACAAAACTTACAACCTTGTTTTTAGGGCCTTCTCTACTTTACTCAATAGCTGCTATTCATCAAAGAGTTCTACTGTCTATATAATAAAGTTCACAACCAAGCAATGAAAAAAAAGCTTGTAATTAACACTAGAAGTGCCATGGCGGTCATTTTGACTGTTTTGAATTTTATATCTGCAATAACTTTGTTGAAAAAATAAATAAAATCCTACCTGACTTTTCCTAAAAGTGTCTGTATTTTCATTTAAAATGTTTTTCATATTAATTACACATAAGGCAAAAAAACAAAAAAAACAAATGAACATATTTACCTATTTCGGTCATATTGACCGCACTGAATTTCGCGGTATTATTATAGGCTATACCAATATACACAACAATAAAATGTGGTAAAAAAAAAATACACAAAACATATTCAACGACAAATCATTTAAATGTAATGATTTTCAGAACAGAACAAGAATGAAAAAATAACTAACAAGCCAAAATGAAATACTTTATAAGCGAAAGTGAGAGTAAGCGGCGTTAGGCTCACGTAACTCTCTAATTAGAATCAAAATGTTTCAACATTTGCAATGTATTTGGATGGTAAACTATTCTTTATTACAGGCTTTGTACTTCACTCACGTTCCAATATCGACGGAAAAATCATCCTCTTCACACGCGCAAAAATGGTCCGAATTGTACTAGGCTGACTATATTCAGAGCAGTGGAATTTTTATATGTTAGGTTGACTATTTTATTATGGTTATAATGAACAGGCTGCAATGTCAAGATTGCAATGCTGTAATATGGTGTGGGTGTTGTGTGTGTGTGTGTGTGTGTGACGTGTGTGTAGGCGGCGCGGGCGCGATCGAACAGTGGAAACATGAAAACATAGGCTACTCTGTCATTTTGTTCAGGACATCTACGGATATTATTTATTTATAAATGTATAATTAAACTTGTTTAAATGTACAGTTTGGTGTTGTTTTGTTTTTAAAAGATATCCGACCTAATACAATAAATGCATTAATCTCTCAATTGGGTATTTATCATTAAATATATTGAGTTTTGGAATCTATTTGACTGCTTGCGGCAGTTCTAGTAGTTATGGAATTCTGGCACTTCTAGTGTTAAGACCGTAACATTGACTTACCTGTCGAGAAGAAAGCAGGCAACTTCAGCATCTCTTTTGAAAGCTTTCTCCTGCATTAGCTATCCCGACATTAACCCTTCTTTTTGTAATCTCCGGTCACGTTTCCTTTTACCGTCTATTTCGGACTTTTTCGACGACGAGGACTCCTTATCCTGTGACTCAGCATATGTATGGTCCTCCATTATAAATAACCGTGCAGTGCATCCTTTTAAACTTGCCGCGGCAGTGACAAGCGCCTCTCTCTGCTCTGCTCCTCCGCTTCTGCTGGCTTCAGTCACGTGGCGCTGGCTCTGAACGAAAACGCGTTGTGGAAACGCGTTGGCTTAGTACTTTTTGTCCCTCTCTGCTATTATAGTTTTTCAAGATGGCGGAACTACATGGAAGCATAGACAGTATGCATGGAAGCCTCCATGGACCTACCCGTCCCATGTATATAAAGATAATAAATTCTTCATTTACGAGGATAAGTCAGATAATTAGCAGAGGTATTTGTATACCATTGAGGACATATTTATGAATAAAAATATTGATTTTAGATAATAAAATACCTAAAAACCTACACATTGTCCCTTTAAGGCATGAATAATTTTTACAAGGAAAAAAACACTTAAATATGTTATTTTGGTGATTAAAGATGAGTTTTAAGTGATACAGTTGTTGACTACAGGGGGACTTTAGAATAATAGTCTGGTTCAGGGGCGGAGCCAGACATTGTAAACATTCGGGGCTTAGCCCAAATCTAGTTTGTCCGGGGACATTTTTCCCACATTTATGGCAGTTATATGAACTTTTTTCCTTCTCTAATTGTTTTTTGCCTTCATTATTCTGAAACCAATACAACACATTTGAGGATGTCAAAGTTTCACTCTTGCCACCTAAAAAGAGCCAAACATTGTCTGATGTAACTATTTTCAAGTTACATAAGATAGGTAGGGTAGGAATTTGGCATAAACAGCCTTACTAACTTAAAACCAAACTTTATACTATGTAGTTCATAGAATAAACAGTGTTCCCCACAGGATTTAGTGAGACTATGGGGTCTGGAGGTTCCTCTAGGGGGGTCCGGGGGAAATGCTCTCCCTGAAGAATTCTAAAGTTAGAATAATGTCAATTCCTTATAGTGAAAATCTATTTTAATTTGAAAAATTACCAAAAAATAATATTGTCGTCCCCCTCATTTTGCAAGTTTCACTCCTTTACAAATTATGTAATATTCCTAAATATTGATGGCCGGCTGGCTGAAGGTCTGGCTCTGCGAGACTAGACGTCATCAGGCTTTAGTCAGTCCTGTCCAAACTCACAGAAACACAAGGGGGCAGCACTTCAACTGATTCTTCTTGGTGCATGACCATACAACATAAATCTACAGATAGTCATAGTAAATGCCTGTGCTTAACTTTCAGAACATGTTGTTCATCCTCTAAATCAGGGTTCACCAATCTCGGTCCTGGAGGGCCGCTGTCCTGCAGAGTTTAGCTCCAACCCCAATTAAACACACCTGAACCAGCTAATCAAGGTCTCACTAGGCATACTAGAAACTTTCAAACAGGTGTGTTGGAGCTGGTTGGAGCTAAACTCTGCAGGACAGCGGCCCTCCAGGACCGAGATTGGTGAACCCTGCTCTAAATGCATAAAACCAAGGGTCAACAACACCAAACAATGCACAAGCTGTTATATTCAACTTTTAACTTATTTAATAAAAGGTTTATAACCCCAGTTTCTGATATTTTTGTGTCCAAAAAATGGTCAGTGATCACCAAATTCATTCATCAAAGTATATTTTGTGTTTCACAGCTTTGGAATCAAATGGAGGTGTGTAAATAATGACAATTTATTTGTTGGGTTAACTATTGATTAGTACCAGTAATTAATTTGATCAAATGTTGGTTTGTAGTTGTACTCTTCTAACTAAGTGGAAATATGGTTAAAAAGGTTGAAGGCAGAATGTTATTGTGTGTTGTTATAAAATAAAAAGTATTTTTCTACAATAAATTATCAAATACAAAAGACTTAATTATGATTTATGATCTAAATCTAAAGGAATGGTTCACCCCAAAATGAAAATTCTGTCATCATTTACACACCCCATGTTGTTCCAAACCTGTATGAGTTTCTTTCTTCTGTTGAACATAAAAGATATTCTGTCGGCAAGGGTGAAGTTTTGGTTTGAACACTGAAGTGTGAGCCGTTTAGCGGGGTCCCGGGACATGCTCCCTCATGAGATTCATTTATTTTTTTGTTTATTTTTTGCAAATTGCACATGCATTGATAACATAACTGCAATAAAGTAATAGCCTAGTTAGCATTTACTGGTTTACATAGGATCCTAATATATTTTATTTTATTCAAGCACCTTAAAACTTTTTTAAATCAAAGTGCCATGGGGTCAAACTAACTTTAACATTTTCTTATATTGAAAATGTAAATTTCATCTCTTGGAATATCTGAAAGCCAGGTTTTTCCTAATATCTGTCATTATAAGCAGAACACATATCAGGGAAAACCCATTGTTTAGTCAATACTCTAAGAAGGTCCTCTTGATTCGAACTTGTACTTGGCCTAAAAAGTGACATAGGTCTTGTAATCGTTTAACAATAAGGCTGCATTTGTTACAGTAAGGACATAATTACAGGTAAGACCATTGATGGCTCCGCATTACCATGCTACAGCCAATGTTAACTTTTTTTCTTCCTTTTTTCAGTTGTAATGAAAAATAGCTACCTTCACATTCAGAAACTATATATACACAACATGCCACAGTTGTAATATTAATCTAAATTGAAAAATCTAATCCATTAACAAATAGGCTAATCTATTATAAATTCTACAAGTTAGTCAATTTACCACAATACAAACAATAGAATTTGATAAACTAGTAAAGGTGGTCTTAAGTATAAAAAGCTTTCTAATGTATGTTGGTGCAGGATGATGTTTTCTCCTCTTTTCATTAGTCTTTTTTGGTTTATGTGGCTGTTTTAGATTATGTTTGACATTCTCCATTGTGTTTTAAAGCAGCAAATTCTCAATAGATTTCAAATAAGTAGCACATTTTATCATCAGCGTCACGATGGGAATGGTTTGCGCAAATCTTATCACGCTTTACATTAAATGTAATCAAACATTTGAATGTAACCATCGACTTCCATAGTATTTTCGCCCTACTATTCCCTAATGTTTGGCTACCAACATTCTTCAATATATCTTTTTTTGTTCAACAGAAGAAAGAAACTCATACAGGTTTGGAACAACATGAGGGTGAACTATCCCTTTAATTGTTCGATTTGGTTCAAGGTCAGTATTCATTTGTGCCAAAGAACCATTGCTATTGCCATGATTGCTGGAAATGAAACGAGTCATTTGTCAGGTTCAGTTGATTTATTCACCAGTAAATGAATGTAAGGTAGATCGAGTGCTGCTCAACACTTTAAACACATACCTCATTGTGTAAGGCAGTAAAAAAGGCCACTTACAGGAAAAAAAAAAAACTTCCAGAGGTCATCTTCAGGACAGATTGCCATAAAGCCAGCATTCATTCTCAACCTCAGCAGTTCTGTGGTTTACATACATCCACACATGCCCTCAACCAAAATAAATACCATCACAGCAAGTACTGCGAGAAAATGAGCCATATAAAAAAAATAATAATAAATCACCAGTTATATCTGATCACTTCCTCCTATGAAGAACTGTGGGGGATTATTTTTGATTAGAGCAGTGGAAATCTGATGCATATATTGTTCTTAAAAAACAAACAAAAAAACATTTCAAATGTAATACTGACCTCTAATTACTCTTCCAGCAAGCATTGGAAAACCGTACAGAAAAGATCTTACACGTACTTGCCTCTGAAAAATGATTCCCAATTAAAAACAAATCAAATCAATCCACGTAAAACAGTCGGCTCTGTCTAAACCTCGAAGAATTCCTTAAATAGCAGCTAAATTAAAACTCAAAGGAATGTCGATGAATCCAGACTCTCTTTGTCTTTGCTATAACATGTGGCCTCTCTGATACGATGAGCAGCGTTTACAGTAGGACCACGAGTGATTTCACAGTAGAAGAACCCATTGGTTTCCATCACTCTTCTAGACGATTAACGGGACGCAAAAGAACAGTTCTAGATCAGACGGACAGAGTAATGTGTGGGTCGTGCGAGAGCCACGTTCAGTCAAACACGTAAGAACGAGGGTGGATGATGCGTTAGGCTTTCTTTTCCTGCAGGATCCCATGCAGTTCGTCTGCATCCTCTGCCGTTTTCACACGCACGAGCAGCGGGACGGGTGTGCTGGGGTTCTTGTCGTCCACGGGAGGGTTTGGCACACACACCACCATCACGTTGTTTTTGCCAGTTCGTGAGCAGGGCATGGAAGAGGGCACCATGATGTTCAGCAAGATGTTCCCTATGAAGAACCAGAAGAGCCAGTAAAGCACACATCAAATAGCCAGAAAGATTTAGTTATGATGCATATCTCTTAAAATGTTTTAGATGAATTTGGAGGCAGGGCTCGACAATAAGGACTGCGTCAATCGTAAACGTCACTCGGGAAAGTTGACGCAACTGTCACTTGCCTGATTTTTTTACTGGTATACTTGCCTGAAAAACGTTGTTTATTTTATTTGTATGTTTGTTCTATTGTATTTGTGCTCGTAATAAAAAAAAAGAAGCAATTTTACCTATATATTTACTAATTAGTGAAATATGATAATATAAATATATATACAAAATCCAAACTTTTGACCAGTAGTGTAATTTTTACAGTACTGGTTTAAGCTTGGATTAAGATTTGTAATGCATGTCTCTTCTGCATTGCTCACCAAGGCTGCTTTTATCTGATCAAAAATACAAAAACAAACAAAAAAAACTGTTTGAATGTATTTTAAAATATAATTTATTACTGTGATGGCAAAGCTGGATTTTCAGCAGCCATTACTACAGTCTGTAATGTTTCATGATCTTTTAGAAATCAGTGTGCATAAAAACAATACCAATTATTTAATACATTTATTTAACACAAAATCTGGGTATATTTCAGACTTGACAACTGTGTTGACCAATATCATCTGCAGCCCTCCTGGCTATGACTAATAATATAATAAGGTCTTAATAATAATAATAATAATAATAATAATACCCAGAAATGAAAATTCTGTAATTACTAACCCTCATGTTTGTTCAAAACCCGTAAGACTTTTTGATGAAATCTGAGAGCTTCCTGTCCCTCTGTTGACAGCTACACAACTGACACTTTGACGCTTCAAAAAGTTCATAAAGAGATCATAAAACAAATCAATGTTTATATGAGAATAAGAGCCTCAATTCAATCTGTTCATCATAAAGCGATCGAGTCTCTTCAGAAGATTTGGACTAAACCACTCAATTCATATGGATTAGTTTTATGATCTCTTTATGAACTTTTTGAAGCGTCAAAGTGTCAGTTGTGTAGCTGTCAATGGAGGGACAGAAAGCTCTCAGATTTCATCAAAAAGATCTTCATTTGTGTTCTGAAGATGAACGAAAGTCTATGGATGGGACGATTAACGGTTTCACGATAAACCACGATAAAATGTCCTGATGGTTAGGATTATCGTTTAAAATTTAATTCTCACAAAAACCATGTTTGATTATGGTGATTTTGAAAACTCGCAGTAAATCCTGTCCAGCATCAGTCTGGACGCAGCCGCAGCGCAACGTTGTTTTTTTGTACGAGAAGACATGGAGGAAAGCAGTGACAGCGCTTGGGAGATTCATCACCCATAATCCTCCCCGCCGCGGCTGCAGCTTCTCTGTGACGTCCAGTATTGTACATACTAGTCTCTGTTATCATTAAGCCCCACTAAAAATATAAAAAAATATTGTAAAGCACCATAAAGTTTTCGTGCACTATATTCAAGACTTCTGGAGCCATTCGATAGCTTAATGTGAGGTACAAATGAATATTTTCGTCGTTAAAGTTAATGGAAACTCATCTCTCCTCAGTCCTCAGTCATTCTCCGTCCATTCAGCATTCAAACAGCACGTCGCGTTCGGTTACGATAATAATAACGAGGAATCTCACTCCAGATCAATGTTCCCATTATTATACTTTATTTGTAGAAAAAGGTCTATGGTTTTTCATAAAAGTGCTTTATCTCGCTGGAGGTAATTTCTGTTTATAAATCATGAGTCTTTCTCGCGGGTGTCTGTTAGATCACACTGGAGTATAGAGCGCACTATGAATTGTTCTTCACCCGCACAGTAACTGAAATGTACAACTGTTAAAAGAAAAAGCTCAATAAACTGTTGCATAGATATGACACACTAATCAGCAATATCTATTCTCTTCCCCTTGTTTTCTGCACTTTTCAATGCGAAGCGCTGCGTGTAATCACTCCATGTTGCTTCAAGCGCTTCATTCTGTGCACAGGATGCGCTCTATATTGAAGCCTTTCATATTAGGCCTACAATACTTTTGCCCAATGAAAGATTAAGATTATTAATGGTCTTGTTCTGTCCTACCTATCAAATATTGTTGCCTCATGAAAAAGCTGCACTATACATTCAAAATAAATGTCTTTCATTTTATAGTATATGTAAATACATTTATTTGTTTTTCATCAATGTATTTTATAACAATACAAATAGCAATGTGGAACATTTTACCTTTTATTTTTTCCAAACTAAATGTTTTTTGTTTTTTTTACTATAATAACATTTGCTGCTGAATTATCCACTAACCTCATTTATAATAGCATTTTAATAAAACGAGAGAGCGCGTCTGCGGTGATAGAAGAGATATGCGCTATTATAATGTGTTACTATTGACGACGGTCATATAATTGAATGTGTATGCTTAAAAAAAGTGCATAGAGCTGCTAATTTTATTTGTTGATTTCCAAATATAAAACTTGTTGAAATGTTTTCAGTGTGCGTATCTGTTCTTTCTGAACATTTTCATTTCATTTTAACAAAACCGTGATAATATTGATAATCGTGATAATTTTGGTCACTATAATCGTGAAATTTTCATACTGTTACATCCCTAGTTTGGAACGACATGAGGGCGAGTAATTAATGACAGAATTTTCATTTTTGGGTGAACTACCACTTTAAACTACAAGCTAGATGACTGCATTTCATGAAATATCCTGCAGGGGGATCCAGATCTTCTCTAATCATGGCCAACAAACACACCATGTACCTTTCATCTAATAACTGCAATTTTATTTCACACTTAATATGAAAAAAGGCGCCATTGAGAAAGTGGTAACTGATTATTTCTTGTAATTGTGACTTTTTAAATCACACAATTTACATCTCACAATTAAAAGAGCCTGACTATTGTCATCAATATAATCAGCCTAAAAAAGGTTCTTTACAGACAATGTCAAGTATCTTGCTTTAGTTGACTGATGTATGCATGATGACTTACCCAGGTTTGTATCAGCGCGCACTAACAACTGAAGTTTGCTCTCAGCCACCATCTTCAGATGCAGCGTCCCGACCCCCTTCTCCTTAAACTCTCCGTCCTTCTTATAAAACAGCTTACACCTGCGGAAAGATCATTTTGAAACATAACATATACGAGAGACACGGGTGTTGTTTAAAGAGTGACGGGTACGTGATGTGTACTTTTTGGAGTAGAAGGCATCTTTCTCCTTGATCTCTTTCACCACAGGAACAGGCGGCTCCTCTGATTCTTCCCCATTTTCATCTAAAACAGAAGCACAGGAACTTCACATGAAAAATCATGTTGCAGCATTTTACTGAAATGTGCTGACTGATACTCAAAATGCGAGTCTGACTTCTGCTGATTTTATATTCATTATCAGCATTTGCGCAATAATCATAAATATTCTTGTTATAAGCGTGTTCTGTGAGAGCACAATCATGTCATCTGCAAGTTCTAACTGATAAAAATCAAAAATGAAAATTGTCCAGATAATTTCAGTAACAATTACACCCTTCATCAGTCAGTCACATGTATCTTGAACGCGTGTTCTTCCCTGAGGAACAAGATTTAGCCAGTGGATATTGAAAACATACACCTCCATTCCACATAACGGTTTGTCCAAAGAGAAAAATGAGTGACTATTGCGTTACAGCCATGTTGAAACTGTGTTTTATGACCTTTTTAGACTATTATTTATGTACATCGATAGTTTCTGCAGGACATTGAATAATGGTGTTGACTTCATTACTAATATTATAAAATGCAACATGTAAAAATAAATAAAAAATAAATATATATATATATGCGCACAGAACAGCATACATTCATGCTTTTACATTTTTTACAGCCTTCAATTTGCATATATTTGAAAAGAAAAATACTGTGCAAAATTGGGGAAGTTTTTAAAGATGAGTTTTTCTAATATTTATTTAAAACTATTTTATCCCAAATCTAAAAATACAGATTTTTTTAAATCTGATAAACTACTATCAAAATAGTTGTTAGGTGCATCTTGAATTATTGTATAAACATTATTTCGCCCTTTTCTGTAAGCAGATGAATGATGTTCTGTGATTATAGAGATGCATAACTCGGGTATGTTAAAGGAATAGTTCACTTAATTTAAATTTTGTCATTTACTCAAGTTGTTTCAAACCTGTATTAATTTCTTTCTTCTGCTGAACACAAAGGATGATATTTTGAAGAATGTCAGTAAACCAGACAGTTGATGGTAGCCATTTACTTCCATAGTAGGGAAAAATAAATAAAAATACTATGGAAGTCAGTGGGGTCAACAACTGTTTGGTTGATGACATTCTTCAATATATCATCCTTTGTGTTCAGCAGAAGAAAGAAATTAATACAGGTTTGAAACAACTTGAGTAAATGACAACATTTTCATTTTTAAGTAAACTATTCCTTTAAACATGGTCCTTTTCTACAGAATCTCTACAGAAAGAATAAATCATTTTCTCCCACATTTCAACTGAAATGTACCATTACACAATTTCCCTATAGCTCAAACAGCTAATATATCAAGAAAAATAGCCTAATAAACCCTATATTCCACTAGACTGAAATGAAAAAGAAAGATGCCATGAAATAAACTAAACACCACTTACGACCTTACAGCAAAAACCTATGAATCAGTGCGCTTGCTGTATTAGTGAACACACACACCTGCAGTCTGGCTGTTGCTGGCTGACACCGCAGGACTGACACTACTGACCGCTGATCCAAACACCGACACGCCTGAGGAGGAGGAGGTGGAGAAGGAGAAAGACGGTGCTCCACTGGACGTCAGCGCACCGAGCACAGAGCTGTCCACCTTCTGGCCGAAATTAAAAGAGACGCCCGGAGCCACCACAGCTGCTGGTTTGTCATCATCCTTGTCTTTAAAGGAGAAGAGCTGCGGTGCTGCTCCACTGACAGCAGGACTGGAGACGGTGGTTCCTGCTCCGCTCGACACAAGACGCTTCTCCGCCCCACTGTCTGACGTGCCGTATTTCCTCTCGATGCTGGCCAGGTGTCGCTCGTAGTCCCGGAAGATGGGGTTGAGGTCACACAGGGGGTTGTCGTTGACGTGTTTGGTGATCCAGTCGCGCACGGAGCAGTTGAGCGCGGTGAGCTGACGGTTGTACTCTTTACTGCTGGGGGCGGAGCCGTTGGAGGTGACATCATCCGTGGGCTTGGAGGGGGTGGAGCTGTTGAAGGTTAAGGGACCTGAGGATGAAGAGAGAGACGCTGGGTGACTAAGAGCTCTGAAGAGGCAGCATTTCTAACAGTGTGACGACTGCCGCCCATCCTCCCTCTCTGACTTTACAGTGTGTTGGCCGGCCAATTCAACGCTACGTCATGGCCTATATAAGAACACTAAAAGGTAGTGGGACAAAATGGAGAAAATTATGATTCTCTTATAAATGTTAACTGGGGGGTTACATTCCTGTGTCACCAGTAATGGTGTAACTTATGGATGGGGGGGTATAATCATGGGGGATTATTTATAATATATATAATATATAATTATTTTTTTTTTATATATAAAAAATGGCTTTTTTATATTAAAGGGGTGGTATAATGCGCTTTTCGAAAGATGTAAAATAAGTCTTTGATGTCCCCAGAGTGTGTATGTGAAGTTTTAGCTCAAAATACCCCACAGATATTTTTATATAGCATGTTAAAATTGTCGCTTTTTGAAGGTGAGCAAAAACACAGTTTTTGTCTGTCCTTTTAAATGCAAATGAGCTGCTGCTCCCGACACAGAGGGCGGAGTTTCAACAGCTTGTGTCCTTTTACCTCACACAGACATGCACTGAAAATTTCAAAAACTTTTAGCCTTTTATGTTCAAACCGGAGTCAGACAATGATGGAGAGACTCAAAAGAAGAAGTGACAACATGTAGACAACATTTCTGAATGGTTATTTGACGAATTTATGTAGCTTATGTGTAGTTATCTTCTAGTCATTAATTAGCATATTCTGTCTTGATAATCTATAAATCGTGTTCTGGTTTATGTAAATTTTAGGGTTCATGATGTCACTAACCCGGGAGGAATGTCGTGTAGTCTCTACCAGCTGTTTGTTGTAGTCCTTAAAAAGTGATTTCTTTAAAATAAAATATTTCCCTTTGCTTTGAATTTTGAGCGTCATAACTTTGCAGATGTTGTTTATGCTCAAACAGCAACATTACACATTAACTAAAGTTAGAAAAATGAAATCATATTCAACCACCCCTTTAAACAGTGGTTTACTAAAATTGTGTCTGTTTTTTAATTAATTCAGGTAAAAATAAAAGTTTAAGGATAAAAAAAAATCTCTGCTAATGCTGTAAACTATATAGGGAGCCCTTACTTGCACATTAGCTACTATCTATCTATAAATTACAGAAACGTCTGTCTGTCTGTGTGTGTGTCTGTGTGTGTGTGTATGTCTGTTAACCACATCTCTCGAACCGTTAGTCCGATGGATTTGAAATTTGACAGGTGTCTTGCCACGGGAACGAGTAAGTGTAAGTACAGAGTAAGTGCAGTGCACGTTGTTTGGATGAGAAATGCTAAAGATATCGTTAAATATATCATTTTTAAAAGGTTGTGGTTTAAAAATAAACATTCTGACATTAGAGAGTTGCATCATTCAAAGAAGCCCCAAGAAGGTTGTGGTTTAAAAATAAACATTCTGACAATCAGTCAGCTACACTGTTTACTTCTGGATATTATAGTTTGGTTCCAAAACGTGATAAATCCATTTTGATTAATTTGAGTAAAAATGTGTTTTCTTTACCAAGAAACCAACAATTACTAAAAACACACGAAAACTGATTTTGCACGGGCACTTTGCACTGCTCCCTGAATCGACACGCTTATTCATTTGTGGATGTAAACTGAATCTATATGTCAGCTATGCTGTTTACTTCTGAATATTATGTTTCATTCTGGTGCGCTTAATGTTATCGCTACTGTGTAATACTAGCCTATGCTATTCACCAACTAAACATATCCTATTCAATGCGTTCACAGTCTCTTTCACGGGCATCATTTGTAGTAGCCCATTCACAAACTGTTTGCTCAAGCATAGCGTTTTCTCTGAGTTCACTGTGTGCTTTCTACCATGCACAAATAGAAATGTCACTGAACTTTTGCTGTGTAATTGTAACAATGTGCACTCAAACACACCAAAAAACTGCGTTCACAGTCTCTTTCACGGGCACCAAACCAACAATTACTAAAAACACACACAAAAACTGATTTTGCACGGGTATTTTGCACTAGTAATATTAAAGGTTAACAACAGAGCCCAGACTATTTGCCTAAATTAAGTTGGAACACTCAAATAACACTGTATGCAAACTGCACATAAGGAAGTTTTTGCATTAACTTCTACATTTAATTATGTTTTTACTCCAATTCGTTGTTGAAATAGTCATTTTCAAGACAGATATTTTAAAGACATTAAATAATCAAGAAATCACTAACAGGTTAAGTAAAATAAAATGAAAATATATAGGCTAATATAGTGCATATATTTAGTGAAGAGTTAATTTCTCTAGCTGACTAACAAGCTGTGGACACTGAATGGTCTTCCTGAGGTAAATGTAATGCTACGTAGGATATTGTTTTAAAGCTGTTTTACTGATGTCTTTCCTCAGTTAAAACACTGAGCGATTACATGAGATATAATATGTTTCATTAAGTTGTACTGTATCTTTGAACATACCTTCAGATGTTCACTCACGTTTATTAGGAAGAGAATACGTGTACCGTTACACCCCTAATTACGATTTCATCAAATGTCAAGGAAGAAAAACTAGTTTTGTGACATACGGTAAACCTCAACAATGGGCTAGAGCTGGGCGGGGCGCGTTCGGTACGCCATGAGAGTATTTCCAGTTCAGTTTGAATATCGTTAGACCTCTACTAGCCAGGTATCAAAATGTTTAAGAAATACAAAATGGTATTGGATCAAGATAGGAATAATATCTCAAAAGTAGATTGAGAAAATACATAAAGCTTTGGGAAATCTAAACACTTCACCTTATGTTGTTTTTTGGTGATTGAACAATTGAACATAAACCATATTAAATTAAATATTATTATTACTCTGGCCTGAGTTAACAATTATATATTGCCAACCCATGTATTACATATTGAATCAGAACCAGAATGTTGAATTTTGTTTCAATGCCCAAATTATTCTTTATAATTTACCCCTTCAAAAATCAATGTAAAATCAAAAGTTTAAAATTCTGATGGCAATATTCATTTATAAAGTTACCTGAAAACATATTGGATGACATTTAAATCTTTTTTGATGACTTAATTGTTTTGACATAGAAATACATGTCCTATCAGTCAGAAACAATTTCTTTAGAGAACAAATATGCATAACTAGGCAATTAATAACATAAAAATGTCTTGTCAAAACTTGTGGTGCACTAATGAATCTCATTGGTTGTGTGACAGTTCAAACTCATGAGTGTAATGGAAGCTAATTCTCAAAGTGTTCACTGCTGGGCATCATGTCAGACCGGGTTGGTGCCACAACACTAAAAATACCAGTTTGTGGTTGATGAGGTAAACAGTCTCTGTGATTGCCAACTGAATAAAGCACAAATGCAAAAGCTGTGGAGATCTGAGAATACTGCTGCCCAAAATAGACAATGAATTGAGACCATATCCATAGTGAGCCACAAACAACTGGATTATTTATGAAGGTGGAAAGAGCAGTAGTCAGCGCACAACTCTTTCGCTTTATCTTTGGCTTCAAGACAAATAGTAGCACAGCATATGTGCTATACGTCCAAATAACATTAAAAAAACCAATCAATTAATAATAAATCTACATTTGCATTTAACTAGGAGTGTGCACGAATATTCAATCTGTAATTAATATTCTAAAAATAAAATACGATTAGAATTTTACTACGTTGCTTTGATGGGCGTAAATTAATCCATGATAACTCCCAAGCAGTTAAAACTCGCAGTTATAATTAAATGTGGTGGCACTGTGGAGCGTGTTAACAAGTTGATTGTATTTGATCACATAATGTTGGCGTCTGCCTCGTGAAGTTTGGAATTACTTTGATGAAAATGATCTTACAAAATGGAATTACTTTTGATCAAATTAATGAATATGACTTATATCATCACCACAATGAGAAATCACAAGAAATCCAAACACCCGTCGACTGAAGAAAGACAGCTGTCCACCACTGCATTCACGACTGCAGGCAAGCGCAGCTGTAACCCAAGTTAGCCGAGATGATACATTACCTTATCAGATAGCAAAATTATTTTGAGACTTATACTTTAAGTTTCGTTGAGGGAGAAAGGAGAACGGAAAATGCAAAGTGCTGTTAGAAACTTCGCTTAGCACACTGCGTCTCTGCAACTTCTGTCAGCGCAGCACATTCTCACTTGAGCATGTGGATATTATTGTTTTTCTCAACATGAACGTGAAACAATATAAACACTATAACTAGGCATGTGCCGGTATCAAATTTTCATGCTGCGATTAATTGATTGAGCTTTTATCACGGTATACGGTATTATCACGATATTTTAATTGCTCAAGAGAAACGGATGGATTTGGTAACTAAACAGAATTTTACACAATTTTCACGAATCTTGATTCAATATTGACTCTTTGGATAAATATTAGGTAGGCTACAGTAGATAGCTAATTTTTCTCAAGAAAAAAATATATCTCACATAATGCTGTAAACATACAGAGAGCCCTGTCAGCTGGTATTATTAAAGGTTAAAAATTAACAAATTAAATTAAATATAATTTGGTTTTCATTATAATAACAATTATGACAAGTAAAAATATAATACAAATGTAATATAGTGCACATATTTAGCAAAATACTCCTCTCTATAGCTATGTTTTCTAGTCAACTAACGTGTTAGTCATTAAATGGCTTTCCTGAGGTAAATGTAACGTTCTGTGACAATTGTTCACCTGCAGTTTTTTTTTGCCTCTTTCCATGGTTGAAAAACACTGATTGATCGATATTATGTATGAGGCATATATACCTTTCGGTAAGTTGTACTGTATCACATACGGTGTATGAATGAGTGAGTGAATGGGTGAATGTGAGGCAATGTAAAGTGCTTTGGTGGCCATAGGTCTGTGAAAGCACTATATAAATGCAGTCCATTTACCATTTACCATTTATCTTTAAATAAAAAGTAACAGATGATCGGTTTACTTGAACTTGAGGCGCTACAGCGATCGTTCACGTCACATTTACAAGCACCAAAACGGTATTTATTGTCTGAATTTCGTAATAAAATGGACAGAACATGAGAGCTGAGAATTCATATTTCATATCAAAAGTAACCTGCTCTGTCTAGTCTGTCGGTGTCAGTGTCCTCTTTGCTCCGTGATTTTTCTCTGCGTGAGAAAATGGATGTGTGGCGCGAGAGCGTGTGAAAAGTGTAGAGTCTCATGCTGAATGCGTAGAGTTGGCAGCCTTGCTTTTAGAAGGGGGATAAATCGTCGGCAGCGTTCCTCCTTCCGCCATGCTTCTTCTCCATGTGAGGATTCATTACTAGAGTGCGCACTGCGCCGCATGCACACAGTTAGTGCTTCTACATGTGGGGATTGTTTACATCAGAGTGCGCACGTGTTTCGCGCAGCATTTACGCAGTGTTTGTTTAAGTGGTTGATTGAAAATAAGCTAATGCGCGTTCTAAAAATATAAATTCTGATCTATTATTTTTCACAGTATTTTGAAGTGCCCGCGATAACAATATCGTGCATATTCATTACCGCGATTTATCGCATTAACGAATACCGGCACATGTCTAACTATAACCATATGCTGACTTGAGTGTACATTCTGTACGATAATTGGCACAGTCTGCTTTATTAGCGTTTTTTTTACGTTAGCGCTGCTTGAGCTTAAATGATTTTGTTCTTTATATTTTTTTGTTTACACACATTGTTTAATGTTTTCAACTAAAAGAAAACCTTAAGATATATAGCAAGCTTTGTTGTGTATTTTGCCTAATCGTAAGCTTGTTCAGAAATGGTGACAAAAACTTAAACTTAACTTCAAAAACAATTTCTACTTAAAAAATAACGTCTTTCTCGTTTAACGTCATTTCAATAAACGAATATTCGATTTTTACCGATTTTTCACACTAATTTGCTGAATGTTGACTTGAAATCAGAAAGTACTGAGTTCCTATTAATAATAATAAAATAAAAGCAAACGCTATACTTTTTCGCATACCGTTTACTTGCTTTGTTTAACAGAGATTTCGTTCGACCGCTACTATTCA
Organism: Abramis brama; assembly: GCF_963993115.1. NCBI lineage: Eukaryota > Metazoa > Chordata > Actinopteri > Cypriniformes > Leuciscidae > Abramis > Abramis brama. The sequence continues at coordinate 35,131,720 of NC_139966.1, read as the reverse complement.
AATCTATTTAACATTTGATTAATTTCTGTACCTGAAAACTACAGTTAGAACTTCCTGAAGATTCTGAAAAGCACTTAAATCTAACATTTTGTTTTATTTCACTGGTATCTAACATTTTGTTGTCATAACCTTATTACAATACAAGGTTACATGGGTCAAAAACAATAACTATTTTATTGCTTTTTTTGTGGTGGGGCCAGTAAAATTTTGATGAAGTGAAAATGGAGATCTTGCGAATCGGAATCGAGACATCTGTATCAAAGGACAGATGAATATTTACATCGTTAAATTTAAGTTTCACTGAAACTCTCTCTCCTCTGCGGCTGTCAGTCATACTTCGGTTACGACAGTCAGCATGGGAAAACTCTCCGAGATTCAATATTCCCATTATTATACTTGATCGGTTTACAAAGATCTTTTTATATTGTGGATTTGCATAAAATGACTCTTGATGGAGTTTATTGATGTTTCTAAGGCTATGTTCAGAGTGCAGTTACATATTGCGACCTCAATCTGAACAGTCATATCGAGATTTTGCATACCTGCAGTTATCAAGACAGTTGCGAAAGGTAGTCAGTGAAGGACAGTGATGTGTCAGAGCAAAAGTATTAAAGCGATGCCTCATACAAGATACGAGAGGCTTGTATCATCATATTTAAAAACTCTTTTCGCATTCTCGTCTTTGTTTTTAATATTGCATGTGCATTAATTCCCTGGATTCTGCGGCATATCACACAATAATTTCATGTCCTACGTGTTTTCTTCCATATGGCAGCCTGCTGTGTGACGTCTTTTTACCATTCTTTTGCGCATGAGGGTCAGTTCAGTACCATGATCTGTTCGCACTGGAATCTGATATTGGCCATGTTTAAAACAACAATGTGAACAGCTATACAAAAATCGAAATCTGAGAAATGAATTGGAATTGAGCACTAAGGCTTGCAGTGTGAACAGCCTAAATTATGTGGCAAGCACTGCCGGGTGTCTGTTAGATCACAACACTGGTGTGAGAGGACATGAATTGACATTATGCACACATAAGCAGTTTGCGCAGTAAAAGATTATTAAAAGCCTATCTTGTTCTGTCGTATCTATCATAGATAGTTACCCCATTAAAAAGCTGCACAATACATAAAAAAACCCCTCTTTTAATTGTATATTTAATTTCTTGTATATAATATTTTATATTTACACATCTAAACAACTTGTATAAGATTTATATATAAACCTTAATCATTGTTTAGATTACATCTACAATTGACTTTTTTTCATGAATGAAAAAAATAAATAACACTTACCACTGTTAGTTTTAGCAAACGAGGGAACGTTAAAACTGGCAAAAGATGGAGCCACTGATGCCACACTGCCATTGGTCAGGCTGGACATAGGTTTGAAACCAGCGCCATTACCAAAGCCAGAGAATGACGCTGTCCCTGCGGCCGATGTCAGAGAGAAGCCCTTAAAAGCTTTGAAAGCCCCTCCAGTCTCTCCCTGTTACAAAACAACAAAACTCATCTATAAATCACCCTCAAAACACATGACCGGATGCCTGCCGGGACACAGGACGAGTGTTACCTCTGCGCCGACATTACGACGCTTGGCTTTCTTGATGGAGCGATTCTTCATCACATCTTCAGTTGCAACTGAAAACATTCCTGCCTAAAGATACAAGACAATATTTTCAAACGTTCACTTATTCTTGGCTGAAGCACGTAACCGCTTAAACACAGTTTTTTTGGCATGCTTGAATCTGAAATAAAAATATCTCTCATAAAAGTATGTACAAGTAAAATTAAATCTGAGTAGTTGTGGGATTTGCAGAAATGGATACAGAGCGGAACAGGCTAGTGGTTAAGTGTCTTTTTAGACACTATGGATAAAAGCATTTCCACTGGGAATGTAAAGATGTTTCACAGTGAAAGTGTGTGTAGATAGTGAAAGGTGGCACACCTCCTCTCCTTCATCTTCCTGGTCCCAGTTCCTGTCTGTCAACTCTTTCTCTGCAATCCTCTTGGCCATCACAGCTCAGCTGTCAAATAAAATACATGGCAGACGTTTAGTCAGGAAGAAATACGATAGAGACAAATCAAACGAAACAGAGTTGGGATTATTGGAATTCCCTTTAGAACTGGAACTAAATGGAGAAATGCCAGATTAGATTACAAAGTAAAGGAAGCTTGTGACGCAAGTTACACCAGTAACGTTAGGAGATTTTGGATCAACATTAAAATATCAACTGATCCTAGTAGACACCTGGTTTAGTCCTCTGATCTTAAGTACACAATACGTGTAGGGTTAGTTTAGGTCTACGGTGTGGATCAGTTGAGGTCAAGGTTCGGTTGAGGTCTCGGGTTCATGACCAGGAAGGAGTCCTACTTAGTTAAATTGTATCTGTCAACCAAACCATCACATTTGACTCACTAAAGAAGAGACAACATTCAGAATCACATTATAATATCCATACAAATGAAATAATGCTGAAATTCTCTAAGATTTTAACAACATGAGTCATTAATTACGACTTTGAAGCGCATTTCATTTGAATGACGTGACAGATTGAGCAACTACCGGCAGATGAATATTAAATAGCTCAAACATGATTTTAATCGATTCATTTCGGACTCAAATCGCATTATACTATATTAGCAGCGAGATTATCTGTTTATATGGTGCGTTTGTGTGAATACGATGGTTTAAACGTGCTAATGACGGGCCGGCTCTTCAATAAAGATCAATAGTATCACGGATCAGTGTGAAACAAACCACTATTTAATAAAGTTATATACATACCTCACACAATTTCCCGCCAACCGTTCGCGCCACACACACACAGTTTCGACTGCTTGTGCTTGAATGATGACCGCGGGAATCTCAATCTCGCGCATACAGAAGCAGGCCGCGCGCTTACACCGCCATCTTACAAACGCATCTCACACTCCGCATGTGCACGCAGAGAAGTATTCTGCGCATGTGCAAAGAGAAGCGGCGCCCGCGCCTCACACTGCGCATGTGCGAAGAGCAAGAACGGCCGCAGGAGTCTGTGGGAAATGAAGTCTCTCAATGAATGCGGCATGTCTGGAGAACGCTGAAGAGAACGCAGCTTACAGTTTTTTTTTCAACTGCTTAAACACATTTTCAAAACTCTGCCTCTTTTTTCCAAAACTTTACACACAAATCCAAGAATTGCACACACAAAATGCAAAATGCCTTTGACATAATAGTTTTGGATATATCATATAGGCCTACACACAGTTACTCAAAACCTAAAGCTCCTTTTTCATGAACTCCTATGTACATTTCTGTACAAGATTTAAAGTAATTGGCAGAGAGATGTTGAAAAAATTCATGGCAAACAGGAAAGCAAGATTGAAACCAAACCTCTTTTTTTTTTTACTGTAAGCATTTGTGGTTGTGAATACAGTATTACACAGTCTGAAAAATCTATAACTTGACCTTTGGCCTATTTATATTCTAAAGCCATGATTGGTTGGTGTAAGCAGTGAGTGTTTGCACATGTGAGGAGTGTGTGAGGCACTGATGAATTACTGTGGCATTTTGATAGGTTGTGTTTGAAAAAGGAAATCAAGATATGTCCTGTTAGATTTGTGTGTGTTACATAGAGAATTGTGTGTTGTGGTTTGCAAAAAGTGTTTTATGAAATTGAAAACTGAGTCAAAGGCCTAGAATTAGAGTATGGGTTTGCAGATTTGGTGTGTGGTTCTGGTGTTTTAGTGTCAGGTTTCAGAAATTGTGTGACAAGTAAGGTTTTTTTTGTGTAAGCAGTTGAAAAAAACTGTAATATAGCGTAAATAACATTATTTTGTTTCAACGTTATATTTAAGTAATAAATTATGTAAATATTCAAAGGTGCTGTAAGGGACAACAATATTTACAGTAGCACAACCTTATTGCTGTTATAAAACCCAATTTATTTCCTCTAAAGCATTATTTTATAATCAAATTCTCAATGTATTTCATTCTCACACGACTTAGTCTTTACAAGTAAACTCATTTTAATAGTCACTCTGGCTATGGAAAGGTTTCTACTGCTGGATGTGAGCATTTGGGTACTGTGTACTTTCTACTTTCTACATGATGATGTTTATCTTGAGCAAACATCTACAGTTGATCTATGTGTGAGATGGCTTTGTAGTGCTACAGCATGGGTCAACCTGCGCGCGCGCGTGTGTGTGTATGTGGATATTATTCAGCCTTGTTTCCTTCTGTAGGCAGATTACAGGCACTTCTGGTCGCGGTGGCATGGAGAAACAGATGGCTGTGTTCCAATCTCTCAGGATCCCACACTTCTGTGCCAACTCAGAAGCAGGTGTTTCAGAAAGCAGGATATGGGCTATGCCAGAGGTCCTGGTGGCCACAGGAGAGCCCTCACCAGATGGATGGGATAAAGCCGAGGTGACTGTAGCCATCATACGAGACTGACTGTGCCATGTTTACAATCATTTCAAATGACTAAAAGTGAAAAATTCATTAAACAACGTTAGAATGCCTTTCAGGCGTTTGTCAAATTTAGCCTACATTTATGCATTTGGCAGACACTTTTATCATTACCTTGCATTCAAGGTAAAAACCTTCATGCATTTCCTTGGAATTGAGCCTGTGACCTTGGCATTGCTAGCGACATGCTTTGAGCTACAGGAATGTTTATAGTGTTAACAAACCCTTTGACTCAAGGTTGACTTTATATTGTGAAGCACTGACGAAACTTTGAATGTCTTGACAGTTTCTGTCATTATAGCCAAAGACATTTAGGTTTATTCATTAGTCAGATGCTTTCATCCAAAGCAACAATTTTAAGCCTTTTTAAAGTTTACGCATTTTTTTAAATACTTTGTTTATTGAGACACAACAACTTATGCCAGTATAATACAACAATATCGTACATTAAAAAGTTGGATCTCTTTTACATAATAATAATAAAAATAAAATAAAAAATAATAATCATATAAATTTAATAAATTAAAAAGGGAGGAAAACAAGAAAAAGGAAAACGAAAAATAATTAAAAATAAATAAATGTATAAAATAAATAAATAAATAAAAACAGGCACAGGTCAATTAAGATATTAGCTACACATTAAGAAGAGTTGGAATTAATCATGCATACAAGAGAAGCAAATCATGATATGAGAGGGGGGCAATTTAGGAAAAATAGTAAACGATTAAATGACTAATGATTTACTAGTAATAACATGCAAGTGAAAATAGATTGAGAATCAAGTTATCTTATCTCTTTCTACCTCATTCATTATATTACTGAAATCAGAATTTGAAATAAAGGATATAAAAGGTTTCCAAATAGTCTTAAAAAAAGACAATTTACCTTTCAAAATGTATGTAATCTTTTCCATCGACAAACAAAAGGACATATTATTGATCCACTGTACAATAGGTGGCTTTTCCACTTTCTTCCAATACATAGCTATTAAACGCTTTGCTTGAAGTATACACGTCAATGAATCTACGAGTGCTTCTACAATGTACCAAATCGTCAGGAAAAATCCCCAAAATAAAAATTTCTGGTCTCATTGGGAGATTGACAGATACCATCTGAGAAATGAGTAAAATTACCTCTTTCCAGAACTCCTGCACCTTAGGACAATTCCACATGCAGTGCAACAATGTGCCTTTATCAGTTGAGCATTTAATGCATGTGTCTGGAAAATTCTGATTAATTTTATTTAACCTAACTGGAGTAAAATACGTTCTCATAATCCAGTTGTACTGTATTAATTTGAGATTACTGTTAATAGTTTGTGATTGAGCATTCATACATATATTTTCCCATATATCTAAGGATATGTTCATTTTTAACTCTTCTCTCCATCAGAACAATTTGGATTCTGAAGATTCTTTAGAGTATGGCTCTAAAAACGTATAAAACATCGCTATTAAACCTTTAGATTGGGAAGACTTTGACAGTAAAATCTCAAAAGAAGTTTGAGTGGGTATTGTAAACTTTGTACCTTGGTAGGAATTAACATAGCTCCTAAACTGAAGGAATTTAAAGAAATGTTTTTTGGGAATATCAAACTGTGCTACAATCTCCGCAAAAGACATTAAGTCATTTCCTTTATAAAAATCTTCAATTTTTTGCAGCCCTTTATCATACCATAGCTTAAATCCTGGGTCTGACGTAGCTGGTTTGAAACTCTCATTACCCCATATTGGGGTAAAACATGATAAAGTATTTGACTGGCCTACATACTTATGCACATCGCACCAGACTTTAATTGTATTAATGAGAATAGGGTTCTAAAGATATAATATCCTTGCCTTTTCTGAGAGTTTTGATATTTGTCGAATAAAGATAAAGATTAAGTGGTAATTTTGACTTTATAAAGGAAGATTCAATGTCCAGCCATGATGGGGGGGCTTCAGAAGAAAAATAGTATAAAGTAGAACGCAATTGTGCTGCCCAATAATACCACTGTAAATTAGGAAATTGAAGACCACCTTTATTGTATGGTAAATATAGCAATGACAGATGAACACGCGCTCGTTTATTATTCCAGATGAAATCAGTGAATAGTTTCCGAAGTGACGTAAAAAAGGAGGATGGAGGACACAGAGGAATATTTTGAAAGAGGTACAATATTTTTGGTAATACGGTCATTTTTATTGCGTTAATTCGTCCAATTAACGATATAGGTAGAGTTCTCCATCTGTCTATCAATTTGGAGATGTCATTGAAAAGGGGTGGGTAATTTACCGAAGATATATTATCTATATTAGCTGTGATTTTAATTCCTAAATAAGTGAAGGAGTCTACTACCTTAAAATGAGCAAGAGCTGATAGTTGACTATCATCCTTATTCAATAAAAGAATACAAGATTTAGATTGATTGACTTTATAGCCAGAGAAGTTACCAAAAGTTGAAAGAAGTTTTATTAGGGAAGGTATGGAATGAGCCAAATCTGTTAGGTATAATATTACATCATCTGCGTATAAAGAAATTCTTATATCTGTGGTGTTTACAGTAATCTGATGCCCTGTATGTTACCATGAGACCTTAGGTTTACGCAATTTAATTAATAGTAAAATTCCATCAAATTGAATTGAATAATCCTTTTTGAATATATATATATATATTGATTGTACAAGCAACACAATACAATACCGTATTTCAATTGAGTACTAGAGTAAGTTAGCAGTGTTGGGGGTAACTCATTCCAAGTAACTTGAGTTACATAATCCAATTATTTTTTCAAGTAACTAGTAAAGTAATGCATTACTTATAAAATGTACAACAAAATATCTGAGTTACTTTTTCAAATAAGTAACGCAAGTTTCTTTGTTTTCCCATTTATTGACTGACAGCTCTCTTGTCCCCATGTTGAGACAAATCGAAGTGCAGAGGTGTTGTGTGTAAACATGATAGTTATTGTAGTTCTAGACTAAATGTGAGTGTGCATCAAGTAAAATTGATGGTCCATAGCGTGCATTTACTCATCTCACTTGCACAAAAAAAAAATCAATATTCCTCAAAATGAATAAAATCAGTGAAATTCAGAATCAGAATACTATGCAAACTTCCAATAGCTTAATATGTTAAATAAAACATCATTTTTTATGCATTTAATGTACTTACTTCATGACCTTCAATGATTCAGTTAAACCGTAAGCAAAAATGACTAGATCTTTTTGTTTTTATTGGTAAAGTAAGTGTTAAACTTTTTTCTCCTGTATCCTATTTTTGTATTCTTATCACAATTCTGCAAGAGATAGGATCCAGATGCAAATGAGCAGACAAGGGGTTTTTATTAACAAGACTGAAAACTTGAGACAGCAGGGAGAGTGAAGCGTGACCACAGTTCAAACAGTAAGGCAGAGCAGACGACACAACGACAGGCAGGACGATTGACCACTGAGACCGTCAGCTAGATTGCGATGACGTGAGTGCAATAGAGGTAGATCCAAAGGAAAAACCAAGCAGGAACACAAGGAACTCGTAGCTTGATGTAGATCTTAGATGTTGCACCAGTCTTGCTGCCAGGTAGAGGCTCACAGAACCAGAGACTTGAAACAGGATTTAGATAGCTGCACCAGTCAGCCTGCCAGGCAGTTAAGAGTCAGTGGCCAGGGAACTCAGGATAGGCTACAGGGAAGGGACACACAGAAGAACATACAAGACTTAAAACAAGACAGACAAGATATAGCAACAATAAAGAGAAACAAAATTAAACTGATAAGATCAATGACTAGAGAAACAAAAAGTAGAGAAATAAACATAACTAAAGCAAACTAATGAAAAAGGTAAAAAATAAATAAATAAATAAAAATAAGATCCCAGAAATAAAAAAATGGATTTGCAAAAGAAAACCAAGACTTCCACTTGACAGGAAAAATAAGAACTGAAGAAAATAACTAAAAATTAAATTCTAAAACAAAAGAGAACTCAAACTAGATTATAAAGCACAAGAGCAAAATCTCTGGGACAGCTTCCTCCGCAGCGGGCTCTGGGACAGCTGGAGTCTGGACCATCTGAATCAGGCCTGGGCCACCTGGGCCAATGGTTTAGGAACCTCATAACTTAGGTCCTCCTGGACCAATGACTTGGGAATCTCTGAACCTGGGCCCTCCTGGGCCAATGGTCTAGGGGCTTCTAAAAGAAGGGATTTTAACTTGCCAACATGGGGCCTCCTTTTCCTCTGCTTCTGAGGGCATGACATTTTGTGCTCGACTGGCTCAGGACTGGCAGGAGCGGGCTCGACTGGCTCTGGACTGGCAGGAGCGGGCTGGACTGGCTCTGGACTGGCAGGAGCGGGCTCGACTGGCTCAGGACTGGCAGGAGCGGCGGGCTCGACTGGCTCTGGAGGGGCAGGAGTGGGCTCAACTGGCTCAGGACTGGCAGGAGCGGGCTCGACTGGCTCAGGACTGGCAGGAGCGGGCTCGACTGGCTCTGGACTGGCAGGAGCGGGCTCGACTGGCTCGGATACTGATGCAGCCGTCCTGGTCGCTCATTTTCCTTCGTTTCTTTGGAGTCAGAAGAGGATCTGGAACTTGACTCGAAGGTGGGCGAGCAGGTTGGTCATTGCAAACAGACTCTGTAGGTACTGGAGCAGACTTGACAGACTCAGGGATGACTACAGAAAATTCAGCAGTCTCTGGGATGACTGCAGTGGTTTAGATTGACTCTGATTGAGAAACTGTAGGAATGGTCTTAGCCGACACCCGGCTGACTAGAACAGACTTGACTGGATCTGGCGTGGCTGGAACTGTCATGGATGGCCCTGGGGTGACTAGACTTGACAGACTCGGGAGTGACTAGGATGGACGTGACAGACTCTGAGACAACTGGAAAGCACTTGGAATCTTCTGCAGGGATTGCATTTACTATGACTGCAACTGACTCGGTGGACTCACAGAGACAGTGGTCTGGGCTGCCCTCCTCCTTCTCAGTCTACGCTTTAAAGTTGGAGTCAGAGAAAGATCTTGAATATGACGAAAAACGAAAGAGGGATGGCAGTGTGGTCACTGCGAGCTGACTCTGGTGGTGTCAGTATCTGCCAGTCCTTGCGGTGATGCAGAAAGTGGGTGAAGTTCCAAAAATCCAAAATCTCCCACTGTGGCAAGGGGTCATCCAGGCAAAGGTTAAAAGCAACCTTGAGGGACGCATCATCGTACTCAAGGCCTTTAGCCATAGTCCAGAAGAACAGGGCAAAAGGCTGCACATCCAGGCCCTGCTGGCGAAGCGATAACATCCCCGCTGGAATGCCAGTCTCTCTTGGGCAGTTACGGGGGAAACTACACGGATGCTCATTGCTGGGTCCTATGTTGGCTGGTTCGTTTTGTCACAATTCTGCAAGAGATAGGACCCAGATGCAAATGAGCAGACAAGGGGTTTTTATGAACAAGTTAGTACATTCTTCTTATCAAGAACCTTTTCCCCCCACAGTATAGGGTTCTTGAGTTGCTAATATGGTTCTTTGGAGACTGACTACAGTCTTGATTTTAGGTTCTCTATTGGTTCTCTATTAGTTCTTCTAAGAAAGGGTTTCAGACACCAGGAGGTACTTGCAAAAAATGTTTAAAAAAATTCAGTTTTTAGGGCTGTCAAAGTTAAAATGTTAACTAAAGATATTCATTAAATATTTAACACATTGCTTTACATCATATGTATGATATAACATTTTATTGCTATTATTTCATTTTATTGACAACCCTATTTATAACAGCAAGACATAACCCCATTTGTTTAATTTTGTCAATAGAATATTTCTTAAATAAGTCTTTATCTTTATAAATCTTTTTCCTTGTATTGTACAAATTGTTCCAGGTCCCGGGGAGTCAGCAGGACAGTAAGCAGTGAAAAACTTAGCAGCAGCTTTGATGTTATCAAAATTTCAGTTTGATATGAAATTGAATGATTTTAACTAACCTTAATAGTTAAGTTAGCAGTAAATGAGAGAGAGAGAGACAAGAGTTTAGTGGTTGCTTAAACAGTCCTTTTTGTTGTCTGAGGATGTGCTTCAGTCGCCACGGTAACTCTCTCAACTGCCACCCAGAATTCAGAAAATACAGCTGAACTGTTCAGTGCAAACTCATTATAATACATTCAAATAATTTAAATTAAAACGTTTGTATACTACATGTACATAGAAATATATATGCAGATAAAAAAATATATATATACAAATAATTTAATATTTTTGTGACCCAAACTATATGTAGCATGGTCACACTCACAATATGTTCAAGAATGGTTTGTGTTAACCGTCAGTGGAGTTTCTCCTCATCATAGCCACACTTTGGTTTGTTTTCTGGGAGCTTTAATGGCACTATGCTCTGTAAATCATATTTATTGGAGAGAAGAAAAAAAACGGGGAAAAAATCACTTTAATTGAAAATGTGTTGGGAATAGATGCTGTAAAATCGGTCAACATAATACTAGACCATATTTCAATAATTTGCTTTGCTATTAGAACAATAACAATATACAAGCCCATTATTTATTTTTTGAGGGAAAACACACATCACAGTATTTTTCTCACACAATGGGTCCTTTACTGAAAATGAATAGCTGCCTTTTATATTCCTCGCAATGGAATCCATATATTTGGGGGACCTTGGCATCAAAAAGTTTGAAACCCCCTGTTCTTTAGAGCTCCAGCACTTAGATTATTTAATAATAATAACTAAAAAGAATCATTTAAGACATCAAACTGTCAAATCATTAAAACAAATCTAAATAGAATGTTTGTATTTAAGAATGAAGAGTTAAATATAAGTAGCAGAACATTGGAATACTCTTGATCACTTTTCCGGGTTCCATCAACAGAAATACGAAAATGTTTGTAAATCTAATGGGAATAAATTTCCAATATGCTCATGTATGTATAGACCTTTGACTATTAGCATATGGTTGAGTCCATATTGCAGCTTATTCCAGCCATCCGCTCACTTAGACCCTTTTAAGTTTTTTTTTTTAAACAGTTTAATAATAGCAGACAATCTGTAGAGGTGTTCTAACTAGAAAAAATCTGACTTTCTACCTATATGTGACTCAAAGCGGTCTTGGGTTCTCCTCACTAGTGTCTTAATGAAGTCATGTGGGCTGATTATCTTTTCTTTTTTGCGGTATGCGTCTCTAATTGCTAATTTGTTCAGATGACATATTTAAATGTCAATCAGGCACCACAGATCAGTGAAAGTCTAATTATGCAGATTTAGTTAACATGCTGTAATTATAGGAGTGAATGGACAAATTAAGAGGAAATTTAATTGGTTTCTCTTAATGGAACCATCTCTCTGGCATTATCTGCATGTCTTCAACCATATTTCAGCACCATAAAGCCACTGCGGTACAATCTTTTTAATCATTTAAATGAAAGTTGTCATCCAAAACAACCATTACATTAAAATAGCAAGAACACTTGCCTGTATGTGAAATCTGTAAGCGATTGTAATGGATATTAAAACTAAACAGGACTCAAAGTACACAATTGTATATTTACACCTATTAAATATTAGTGTTTACTGACTAGTGCAAATACTTCTCTTTCAAATAATAAACAAGAACATGATGTAAAGTTATTGATTAAGTGCATTGTAGATACATTACTATTTTTAATGTTTTTGAAAGAAGTCTCTTATGCTCATCAAGCCTGCATTTATTTGATCAAAAATACAGAAAAAACTGCAATATGGTGTAATATTATTGCAATTTAAAATAAGGGTTTTCTATTTTAATATACTTTAAAATATAATTTATTTATATAATGCAAAGTATTTTCATCAGCCATTCCTCCAGTCTTCACTGTCACATGATCCAGCAGAAATTCTTAAACCATTCAGAGATTCTTAATATGCTGATTTATTATCAATGTTGGAAACTGCTGTGCTGCTTAATATTTTATTTTTATAACCTGTTATATTTTTTTCCAGGTTCTTTGGTGAATAAAAAGTTAAAAAGAACAGCATTGATTTAAAATAGAAATCTTTTGTAACAATATAATAACGTTCAAAAGTGGCGTACAGATTTATAAGTGAAAGTGAAAGTATATTGTTAGAAAAGATTTCTATTTTAAATAAATGGTGTTCTTTTAAAAACATTAAAAAAAGTAATGATTCCAAACTTTTGAGCGGTTATATATACATAGGCCTACACACACACACACACACACACACACACACACACACATATATATATATATATATAGCATATGCAATGTTAGCATAACACAGATGTTTATTCAGATCTTTTCTGATGTTTTGATTCTGTTTCTGCCTCTGCAAGGAGAGATGAACCATAAATGTCAAAAACTGTGATGATATGCATTCAAATACATCTGCCTGCCAAGTCGAATTCAGTATTTACAGCTGACGAAGCGTGTCTTAATTTGTTCATAAAAAGTGCATTGGCAACTCAAACCACCTCAGATCTGGAATTCCAGCAGTTCAGCATTACTTAATAATCTCAGGATATTTAGCGTATGAGGTCTGTGAGGTTTTAAAAAAGTCAGATATTGAATTAAAAAACAAAAACATTTCCCACTTTACATTGACAAGAATGTTATAAAGAGAACAGAATATGAATAAAAGAGCAAGGCACAGCTTTAGACTCAAACCTGTAGAGCCCACATGTGCACTAAACCACTGCATCATCACATTTGAATATTCATAAAACCAGCCTGTCTCAGGAATATTGACTAGGTGACAACATTTGCCAGTCCTAATTGATTTGTTGACAAGTTAGATTAGCACTTATGACTGCAATGTTTTTCTCGAAAAGAAAACTATACTCATTATTGCCTAAAATATGCGTGGTGGAAATACATACTTAGAATATTGATGTATTTAAGGTATTGCATGTTTGTCATGTTTCCCTGACTGGCACATGAGTTCATTCTAAAACTACTCCTAGTGCTGGCATGTGCTGATGAAGGTTACGGTGCGATCAGATCTCCTCTCTCTCAGCCGTGATGCTTACAGTAAGAGCCGAGCTCAAGTGACACACACTCATCTATTCCAGGAAACTCTCTTATTAAAGTCAGAGTGTGTTTCAGGACATCAAAGATCTGATGTCATGACTGTTCACGTGTCTCAAAGAAATGTAATTTGTTTTATGTGTCGTATAGCTAATGTAACGTTTGTTGTTTTACTGTTCCATGAACTTAAAGTCAATATGAAACAAAATGTACACTGTACAAAAATTCCTGTTAAATTTAGGGTAAAAAAACGGCAGCTGTGGTTGCCAGAAATTTTATGTAAAAAATATGGTAGCAACATTTTAGGTTTTACAGACTTAACTTAAATTTACAGTAAAATTTCATTAATTGATATAACGTTAATTTACAGACCTATTGAACTCATATCTGTTTTGTACCATTGTAATACACTGACAACTACAAATCACAGAGGTGATGAAAGTCACATGATGAATCAAAGCTCATCACAAGCAGCTTTTACACATGAAAGTTAGTATTAATATATAGAAGCTGCACACTGTCATTCACACAAACACTAAATACCATCATGGTGACACACAAGAAATTTCAAAAATGCAATAAACATTAATTTAACAACATTAAATGTAACATAAAACCCTAATGTATAGTACATAACTGATTAGAAAAAAACTAAGAAAAACTATGAAGAAACAGTTATTTCAGCAAAAATACATCAAATGGGAAGTGTCACGCAGGGAATTGTGGGAATGTCAATTTACGTTTTTTCACTGTAAATTATACAATGACTTGTTCTTTTTCACTTCCAAAAACTGGTATTTTAATGTAAAATTACATTAAATGTACAGTTAGATCTATCACAGTTATTCACCGTATATAGTGCAAAAAACTTTCTGTTAACCAATTAACAGGTTTCCACCGTAGCATTTTTACAGTCTGTTACTGTTAAAATCATGATTATTTTGTGTGTCCAGGGCCCCTTTCTTTTGTGTGTTAGGGTTAGACTGTTCTGTTCTGATCTTGGAGTTGTTGTCATGGTAACAGATCCGTGAGCTCCAGAGGAGGTTTGTTTAGAGTAGACAGATTGTGGCTTTATTAGTATAGGTGATACTGGAAGTTTGTCCCAGATTCTGCATCCAGTTTACGAGAACAATTTGTTACCCAGGACAGTAATCATTTGACATTGACATACTTGACATTTCTACATACAGTGTTTGTGTAATGATCAATGTGATCAAGTGCATATATCGTATATAAATATATGTTATTATAAATGCACTGGTTCTGAAGTCTCATATATTCACAGAAAATAACTTCTGCTTTGCAAAATATAGTGGTTAAGTATATGTGTGTTATACTTATAATATGTGTGTTCATTTAGATGTAGTAGAAGTGTGGTAAACTGAAAGCAGTATTACCATATCTCATAGGCTACTGGTATTAAATTAAAATTACACTAATGATTTCAATTGTTAGTACTTTCTTAAAAAATTTAAACTTGTTAAAAATATATTTCTTTATGGAGAAATTTAATGAGATTTGTCCTTCCAAACCCTCAATTCCTAATAATAAACTCCCTTTAAAAAATTGCTAATTAGTGGTGCAAGCACTTTGTACTGATTTTATTCTTCTTCATTATTTTTCTGTCCTAAAAGTGTATGGCTGTCAGAAACCATAAATCGCAGAGACCACAAACTCAGCAGGATGGATCACAATCGTGCAACTTGACTCAGGCGCACCCGTCCAACATTAGGTGGCGCTATAATTGGATCACACTAAATTGTTATTTCCGCTAAATCCTTGAGTCAAACCCTACAAAATGTACATCTCCGATTTCCGCCTATAAAATTTTACCGTCACTTTGAATTTTCTTAAAAACCTACCTACTTAAAAAACTCCTGCTAGGCTGTTGGTCCGATCTTCACCAAAATAGGCACACAGCAGCTAGCAGTGCTGGCAAAAAGTTATCAAAAGAATTTTGATTCGTCAAAGCATTGCAAATATAGAAGTTAACTAATTGGTCATGCAACGCCCATTTTTATGAGTTGACCTATATCTGAATGCAATGTCCAAGCATTATGAAATTTGACACGCAAAGAGAAAAGGACATTCTGAGGGCACACACCAGGTTTTGTAAAATTCCACCACAATAACAACAACAAAAAAAACCATTATGGGCCCTATCATACGCAATGCAGTGCCAGGCGCGACGGAAGTGTTTTTCTCGTTTCAGCCCGACGCAGTTATCATTTTCACGTCCTGCGACACGTTATTTAAATAGCAAATGCATTTGCGCTTATTTGTGTGCCCATG
This sequence comes from Abramis brama, assembly GCF_963993115.1. Taxonomy (NCBI): domain Eukaryota; kingdom Metazoa; phylum Chordata; class Actinopteri; order Cypriniformes; family Leuciscidae; genus Abramis; species Abramis brama. The sequence goes on along the minus strand of NC_139966.1, from coordinate 35,115,980 downwards.
GGCTGCTGGTCTGAAAACGAGGTGTGTTCAGGCGCATTGTTGGTGCGTTGCTATTTTGAGGCAACTGAAATAGACTGTGCCATTGACCAACAAAAACCTGGACCAGCTCTCTCTCTCTCTCTCTAGGAACAACCCTTTTAGACCATGCGCCGGGACACCGACCATTTTTCCCCGTCATTAAACTAGCAAAAGTGGATTCGGACACGCCATGCGCTTTAGACCATGCGCTTAGATCCTTAAAATAGGGCCCTATAACTCAACAATCGTATGACCCAAGGAATGGAAAATTGGTACGAATCTTCTTTAGTGGACTTCCTAACATATCCTTTAATATATGTTAAAAAAAACATGGCCACCAGCAGCCAATCCAATTTTAGAAGCTAATATGGCTATATTAATAAATATAAAATCTGTATATCTTGTGAAAATGAATATGTTTACCGAATTTTTGTGAAAATCAGCCACAAAGTGGTGCTATTATAAGCAACTTCACATTTGAGCTTATAACTCCATAACCGTGTGTGGAAGAATCAAAAATCTTATTTCTTCCTAATGCTTGCTTTAAGCAGGAACAATATTTAAAAAAATCTATGATTCTTTTTCTTTATCCACCACTCTAATTTGTTTAAAAAAAAATAATAATACTTTTTCAAAATCCTCCTAGGGTGTTTGTCAGATCTTCAAACTTCTCAAAACATCATCATCTACATTCTACTAAGATGAAGGCAGTGAAATTAATGCTGTCCACTAGAGGGAGCCACATGATAAGGAATCTTTATTTTTTTCCCCCAATCGGTTTCCATCCCTTTAAACAGAAATAAATTCATAATATTTTTTCTATTTTGTAATGCATTTTTTTTTGGAGATTTTTTATTTTTTTAAATTTTATTTACCTTTTAATTACTAGATTTAATAAATAAATAATAAATAAATTGTAATTTCGTAATTTAAGCACATTCCTCAAATTCTTTCAACTTAAATTCAAAATAACTCACAATTTCATGCATAAATCTTTTAATTCAGCTCAACATATTTTACACTGGATGTCTTTGCCGACCTCTTGTGGAAAATGTTTTATATAACATGATGTTTCATGACTGTTACCACTAGATGGCCTTATAGCATTATTTTGAGCAAATGAGCTGTTCTGCTGGGCCCTAAAGTCAGTTATTTTTCAGTATGCATTCAGCTACATATGTAGACATTATAAAATATTCTAAACGAAAATATAAAGTTTAAGTATATGTTTTAGAATTTTTTTTCCGAATTTTTAGCATTTTTAGGTTTTTCTTTGTGTACTGAAGCATTCCTCGCATTTCATTCATTTCTAAGGGGGTCAAATTGACCCGCAAGGGAAGGATTTGTTACTTTTTAAAATTTAACCACAAAACTCCTCGAATCCATTTAATTATTATTATTTTTTTCATTTAAAAAAAAAAAAAATCCGGGGAACCCGATGGAAGAATGAGGGTTAAATTTAATACACACCATTTTTCAATTTACCAGACATGATTACAAATATTGCCGTTCGTTTAAAATAAAGAAACAATTTTGTGTCTTTATCCAGATACTATATATTATAAAATTTCTATAAAGACACTTCTTTACTGTTGTGGTATGAATAATAAAAACAAACTCTTATGTGTTAAACTGCAAGCATAAGGATAGAAGGCAACACAAATAAATTATAAAAATGAAAAGGATAAACAAGGGTTTGAGCTACAAATGATGTCTTCACATTGTGAATGTAAAATATGAGTCCCCACATATTATGATCACATGGCACGCCTTACAGCTTTTTATACAGGGGTATTTTTTTAACTTCTCTTTTAATCTCACAATAAGAGGGATTGATTTCCTTTAAAAGTCAGTTGCCCTTCTGACACCTGTGTTGCTGTAACCCGTTCCATCAAACTCTAAAAGATTCAAGATGGACTTTGCTATAAAAACCACATCATACGATGCATTTTAATTAGATTGCTAATGATCCACATGGGCCATTAGTGCTTTGACCATGATGATTGACTTACGACCATATTAAAACAAACACCAATGAAATATTTGTCACAACCATTTGAAACGAAAGCAAAACAATGATTAAAATGCTGGAAAATCCCAAAATATCCTCTGTTCAAAATGCTTTTTGACTTCCTTCATAAGCACACACATCAAGCAGAAGAAGGTTTCCAGTCAGTTGTAAGTAAATGCACTGGACTGCCCTTTCTGCATCACATTAACTTCCACATCACATTCCTCCTGTCCTGAAAGCTGATTGGCTCTCATCCCTTCTGTCTGGATGCATATGCCACAGCCGCAACTCCTGATTGGATGGCAGGGCAGAGCAGTGCGTGAGCACGCTGTAAAGCTCCAATGGCGTTGTGACTTGTGTTTAGAGGATCGAAGGGGGCGGAGGGCGCACCACTGGGAGGGTGGATGGGGGTTGGGACGAGGACAGGGTGGAGTAAAACCCAACTAGGATCAAAATGATCAGCTGTTAAATGCAAAACACATTAGTATGTATGCTCATTCTATAACTTTTGCTGTAAATGAGTAATAACATTAATACATGGTCAGAGTTTTGCTTCATTATTGGAGCAGCTGAACCAAACTATAGAAGTAAACAGTAGATTTATCTTTAGACGCCGATTTCATGTAGCAAATTATGTTAGCAACAGAAATATTTTATGATAAAGGGAAATGTGAAGTAATGCAGCAAGCACTATGTTACTGACTAATAAAAGCAGAATAGAGGCCCATATTTGCATTTTAATAGCTGGAGGGATTTGTGTGCATTTACGCGATGTGGGGGTTATACAGAGGTCTGTGAGGGTCTATGAGGGGGTTGTGTCTATACACCCCCCAAATCATTCATACAGATCACACTTAATCATAATACACACTCTCTTTGGTCTCCTTCATAATCAAATCAGATCATTTTAATTCAGCCACAGTGTTTGATTTACATAGCATTTATTGCTAGAATAACATATACATACTAATGCAGAATCTAATAAACTTTGCATTGTGACTATGATTATTTATGAGCATTTCATCATGGTACCTTACCAAAATGTCAGATTTTTTATTAAGTCTAGAAGTTTTCAAACTTTTTTTGTTTAATTATTTTTAAATGAAAATAGTATTTAGCTAAGAAAAAGGTTATGCCAATCAATTCGATGCCTTTGTTTTTGTCGTCTTCATGGAATAAAATAACAGATCAAAAAAACACATTTTGCACAATTTGAAACTAATTTTCACTGGAAAAATTCCATTAATATGCCACTAAAACTCAACACTCCATAATGAACTTTTTACACTAAATCTGAATATACGAATACGAAATACAAATCTGTAACTGTCAAAGCCACCTCATTACTGATTTTCTGGAGCTCAGCTTTACAACTTCACAGACTGTCAACATACGCTCTACAGGTAAATTATTTCTTTCTTAAAATGTGTAAAAAAAAATATATAACTTTAAAATTTGTAATAATTTCCTAACAATCATGTCTTTTTCTCTTTTTAGTTTAACAGAACATGTAAGTGTGAGCAGCTCTGTTCAGTTAAGAATACTCATCTTCTCTTCTCCACAAAGCAAGTAACAGAAAAATGGAATTTGATCCATATTGTTTGATTTGTATGCCTATAGTTCTGCTGGTGCTATTGGTTTTTGTAGAGAACTGCGGGAGCGCGCATGACTCCATGACTGAGGGAGCGCGTGCACGCGACAGAGGAAGGGAGAGTTCTTCTTTCACTGCTCCATCCGGGAACTTTTCCGAATTAGCATTGACAACCGAAGCGCAACTTTTTCCCCAGGCAAAGTGAAATCACGCCGCGCACTCGGACAAAATATAGTTCCACATTTTTCAACTCAAAGACTTAGAAATAAAGCCGTACGTTACGGATAGGTCGTTCAGGCGTTTGCCGTGTGGATTACGGAGTGAATTTACGTGACTGCTGGAACCTTTAGGTCGCTTTCTGAGCACTTTTGTTTATACTGGCGTAAAGTGGGTGATGAGTCTTACGGCCAGTAAAGAAGCGAGAACTTGCTGTGCAGCCCGAGTAGTTCTTGCGATTGTTATTGTTGCTTTTAAAATATTTGTATTACGCCACAAATAACGCGGATCGCGTCGAAAGTGGAGGAAAAGTGCTTCTGAAGTCGGAATATGGAGCTACAAGGCCTTCAAGAAGCACTCAAAGTAGAAGTCCAATGTCATCAGGTAAATAAAAATGGCATTTTGTTCAAGCTTTCCTGGGATTCTTACGTGAATAAAACGCTATAAGACGGACATCAGCCGTGTTCGAACGCTTTAATTCGGGTGGAATTCGTAGCCTTTTAGAGTCATACAACGGTAACATTCTTTCGCCTTTATGACGCCATAATCACTTTGAGCGCATATTGTTAAAACGTTCTTTGATGCACTTTCACGCGTGCGGCGTGTTTTTAGCGATTTGCACTAATAATGCGGCGGTTTTGTGTAGCGATCGGGACGAGACTTGAATATTTATGAGGTTCAAACGGACTCGCTGCTCGCCGCTTTGTTCCTCCCTCACATCCTAACTTGAAACACTTTCAACGAAACGCATTTTCGTTGTTTTACTTCGTTTAGAAACTAGTTGCACTGATGAAGCGGGACCCACAGGTAATTCATTTTATTTGAAGCGTTGAAGAATGGGGCATTTACATTGGGGCGAGAAACTTTATCGGCATCACTAGTTCTTACGGACGTTCTCAACGCTTTGTCCTTTACGTGACTTTGCCAAATAACACAAGGGGGGTTTGTGAAGTTCTGAAAACATTAAGGTTGTTTTTGGGGAAGAATCGTGTTGATTAAATGTGTTTAATATTATAACGGCGAGCTTAAGAAACAACTACATTAAAGGCAAAGCAGAATAACTGCTTTAAGTGGAAAAACAAGTAAGAAATCATTTATTAGGGATTATATTTGGCCTCATGAATGCATTAAGCGACATTTTGGAAACATATCCCCCTTTCATTCAAGGAAAAACACATTCAAAATACTATAAATTAGCTGGGTTCAGTGAAATCATAATAAACAACAACTGCTTATGTGCACATGAACATCGTCTTGGTTCTTTAGTAAATTGTAGCGTCCATTTTTAGTAGGTCGACATGTTTCTAGAGAGTTTGTGAAGGAAAGTTGCTCACTTCCTCGGCCATGTTGCATTAAAACATCGCTGTCCAGTGTGTACTTAACCTCAACGTACTTATTCGATACTTTATCGACAGTCTTCCCGGTGGGTTATATTTCTTGGTCACATGACGACGTGGTAGAATTTGATTCGATCTCTGCAGTTCACTTTCACTTTTTTTTAATAATCGCGACTCAAAAAGCAAGGTCATCAATACTATAGCGTTCCGATAGCAATTATTCATGTGTTCACTGGTAATTTGTCTGCTTGGCCTTGGTTTGTTGGTTTGTTAGACACAAGCTCTCAATCCTTCACTGAATTCGCCTGTCAGAATGACTGAATTTCGAGTCCGTTCGATTGTGAGTTTCAGTTCGTAACGCAGTTTCAGCACCTCGGACAGCGGCGCGCGCCTGCGTTTCAACGTGTTTTAAATGTCAAATGTTGCCACTGTGTGAAATGTTTGTTGTGAGGCTTTTTTTGGTGTACCCCAGTTTGATAGTGGAAGCTTCCATTTTGTGCTGAAGGGGTGTTGGTTTCTTCCTAACATGGAGCAAAAGTCTGCAGAGTTTCTGGCTGGGGGGAGGGCTCATTCATGGCCATTCTGGAGAGGGGGAAGGGAGGAGAAAACACTAGTCAGCATCACACAAGACACTACACACAAGCCTCTGTAGGCCTTATAACACTCCTTATGAGTTTCTCCTAATTAATAGTGTCTATCACAGTTTAAATGCTTAACAATATTAACTTATTCATGCTTAAGAGTCAAATAATGCAGTAAATACTAGAGGAAAAGCATTCAAATACATGGAAATACACATAATGGGCTACAAGTATGATATATTTGTTATTGTGTGATTAAATCAAAGGATATACAGAATTATAAGGCACCGTGATGTCTCTATAATGCAATAATCATACCCATAAATCACATTCAGAGATCAAATTCCAGAGGTTTTAAAGCAAGGTGTCATCATAATTCACCGCTAAATGTAAACCTTTTAAAACATAAAACGTTGCTTTCTCAAGGCATTCTCATGTTTAGGCTTTCATAACCCCAACAAAGGCTGCGACTTTGTAGTACAATTTATAATTTATTTAACAGTTTTTCCCTTTTTACTATTAAAGTCTTTGAGAAGTGAATTCTAAATGTGTGGTATGTAGAAAATCCAGAATGTTGCAAACCTAACCACCACATTTATAAGTGACTGCTGAGTGAATGCAGGGTGTTTTGTCAGTATTAAAGCTTATTTATGCTAAATGCTGTATTCGTGAGTGTCTAGAAACTAGAAATATGTAACTGAACATGATATTGGACGTTTTTTTGTCATCTGGGTCTGTACTGACCCATCCTCTTCATATTTCACCCGAACTTTCATTTGAAGGAGGCTTGTAAATGAATGCAGATGATGGGAGGAAGCAAACCCTCCAGTATTTATTAACTGAGAACATCATAAATGTGTGAAGCCTTTGTAAGTATCTTGTGTTCCCCGCAGGGCAAAGAACTTTTATTCATATATAAATATCTGTCTTAGCTTTCTTAGTTTTTAACACATATTATGCGAGAGGGTTTTGTATTGTTGTCTTCTTGCTAGTTGTTGCATCACTGATCCAGAAACACTCACAAACTTGCTGTAAGTCTTGAGCTTTGATTTGCTCAATTTTTGGTCTCTCTCAGGGCTCACAAATCCTTCCTAAACTGATCCCTGTGTGTGTCCCTTATGCACAGTGAAAATGAATTGTGCTGTTTTTGTCTTTTGCAATAGAATAAGGTTTTGCTTCCTGCAAAAATATCCCTGTTTTCGTTAGTTTGCAGTCTGTTTATTCAGATTCATAGAGATGTGACACACATTTCCATGTGATAAATGAATGGTTCACCCAAAATCTCATTTTATAGAGACAGAAGAAAGTAAATGTTTAAAGGTTGAATAAGTTTGATGCATTAGCACTTGTATCTCTTAGCTTGAAAGCAGTTCAGCGTTCTGTCCAGAGTGATTTATGTAACTCTGTCCCACAGATGACAGCAGCTTTAATGTTCATATGTGAAAGCATTAGGGCTGGATCGACACGTCGACATAATCGATTGCGTAAATGAGTCGATTTGCGTTGAATGCGTCTAATCGCTGCGCTGTTTATGGTCATCCAATGATGGTGGCTCTGACTCTTGGGCTTGTTGAAAATCAGCTGTTATCACAGAAATATTGAGCCCGATCTAAAGGGCAGGATTTATTTTTAACAGAGACCAAATAAAATGGTGTAAAATTGAAATGGCACAGGCCTACCACAGCAGCAAAACTTCTCAGGGCTTTTCTACCTCAAGACAACCAAACAGCAGTGTATGTATTTAGACTATTATAGTACATTTTTTATGCAGCACTAGAATACGGTTGTCAGTCCTATATTTTGTGCTTAAAGGGATAGTTCACCAAAAAATGAAAATTTGCCCATGATTTACTCACCCTCAAGTCATCCTACTGTAGGTGTATAAGACATTCTTCTTTCTGATGAATACAATCTGAGTTATATTAAAAAATACTTTATATTCCAAGCTTTAGGCCTATAGTGGATTGCTGTTTCTGTTTTGAAGTCCATAAAAGTGCATCTATCCATCATAAATGTGCATCTATCCATCATAAAAGTGCTCCACACGGCTCCGGGGGGTTAATAAAGTCCTTCTGAAGCGAAGTGATGCATTTGTGTAAGAAAAATATCCAAATTTAAAACTTTATAAAGTAAAATAGCTTCCAGCCAAATGAAAATCCAAGCGCAACTTGTGCGAGTAATGCGACATACTGTTGATATTTAGGCTATTCCATGACGCACTACGCTACATCTGATGTCATAGACGCAAGTAGACTGAGTATGTTCGTTTGGCCGGAAGCTAGAATTTCACTTTGTGTTAAATATTTTTCTTACACAAATGCATCGCTTCGCTTCAGAAGGCCTTTATTAACCCCCCGGGGTCGTGTGGAGCACTTTTATGATGGATAGATGCACTTTTATGGACTTCAAAACAAAAACAGCAATTCACTGCCATTATAAAGCTTGGAAGAGCCAGGACATTTTTTTAATATAACTCCGATTGTATTCGTCTGAAAGAAGAATGTCATATACACCTAGGATGACTTGAAGGTGAGTAAATCATGGGCTAATTTTCATTTTTGAGTGAACTAGCTATCCCTTTAATACGGCTGTTTATACAGCATCCGGTTTTATACGAATGCAGTGGGTGCGATGCCGCGAGACGCACGGCTCAAGCATACTCTCTGCAACCAGTTACAAAGCATTTAACGTAATTGTATCTAATGGATGAACTTACGCCTCGATAGGACTCATTTATTTAATAACTCACTGACAATCACTGTTAAACTTCACCGTTTTATTTTTGATATTGTCGCTATGGTTACTGCTATGGATGGTTAGAATGCTGTTGTGACTTGAGCTGTTTGATCATACGGTTGAATTAACATATTCAACAGCTACTTTAATCTCAAGACTGAACAAAACATTTCAGGTTTCACACTTGTAAGCAGTTGCTGCTGTAAATCCCAAAAAGTGACTGTGAACGCAGCCGTAGTAAACGCCTATACTGCATAAACCTGATCTTTAGTCATAAATAGTATCATTAGATAAAAGTTCATACATAGATTAGTTATGGTTATTATTTATTGGTAAATGAACCAAAAGATTAATCGACTATTCAGAAAATAAACAATAAATTAACTAGGAAAAATAATCGATAGATTAATCGATAAAAAAATAAAAATCTTTAGTTTCAGCCCTAAAAAGAATCTGTGTAATTTTAAAAATCAATTATGTGCATATTATGTAATAAGACATGAAAGTGTAAATACCGATAACCCATAAAAGAAAATGGTCACCATTCACTTCAAACCTTTTCTCTCTTCTCTTCAAACGTTTTCTCTCTTCCATTGAACACAAAGTCGAATGGACACAAATATCATATTTTTCGTATCCATCTTGTGCTTTACAGTACCCATAGTTTCAAAGCCAAATATGGATTGAAATTGAATTATTGATGTTGTGTGGGTTTGATTTATTCTCGTCTGGAACAGGATGTTAAAACTCTGGTACTTTTATGTGAGGTACTTTACTCGAGGAAATCACAAAGCATCAGTTGTGGAGATGTAGTGAGTTCTTCATTTGTTTTCCCGTGCAGTCCTGGCCGGGGCGCGAGTTCCTCGTTTTTTGCGTTGTGGTCGGGAAAGCCCTGCTAAATGATCCGGATGTTAATGAAGACCTTCTGGAGTTAACACCTCCTGATGTTAACGGCTCCTCCTGGAGCTGGAGGTTAGTTTGAGAGTGAGATTACTGACCTGCTTTGAAAGGAATAGTTTTATTAATATATTTTAATATTGCAGGTTTGAGGTCACAATCAGTGCTTGACATCAACCTGGTATAGTCCATATTAGGGCTGGGTATTGACACAAATCACTGGCTGGATTATGTTTGCCTGATAAAAGTAAAGTTTACGGGTAATGCCAAGAACATGCAACGCCATCACCCTGATCTCACTGAAAATGTTTAATTTACTTAAAATGTTCAATTTGAATTCACAGACTGAAAAACATTTTGTGCTGTTTTCTAACAGTTTGGACTTTAATAAAGAGAGAACCTGCACTTAACCTTTTCACAGGCATTTTGTTTTCATAGTTCATACATATCATGATGTATCATTATAGGATTGTCTAGCAATATATCGATTATCACAGAATTGCTGTATCGTGTATCGTATCGTATCGTATCGTGAGGTACCCTGTGATTCACACCCTTAGTCAATGCGGTATTTATTGTTTGAAATTCTTAATAAAATTGACAGAATTTGAAAGCTAATTCAATGTTTCATATCTGAAGTAACAAAGCACAAAGCTTATTGGGAGCCATGCTACAAAGTTTTGTTCATTCATAAGCTGAAAACAGCATAGACCAAAAGATCGATTCTTGGGGTTTAAGAATTAGCCTATTATTGTTTTATCAAATAAAAATCGATTAAAATCGAAAAATCTCTATTTTTTTTACCCAACCCTAGTCCATATTATGTATTTAGTCAATTTCAGAACTTTGGTGGGTCATTTCCCACTGGAAAGCTTTCATAAGGCTTCAGAACACTTGAAATAATAGCATGCGAGCTATGTGGACTGACTGGTGCTTTAATGATGAGTTTTATGGTGTTTTACTATTCCACTGTTTTATTCTGGGCATAACTGACTATCATTTTATGAAAAGGATGTTCATGAAGCATCTTCAATTGTTCTCCTTTTGTGTTTTTGCTGCGTGTTTTTTGTACAGAACATTCAGAAATGGAGATGAAAAAAGGCCTTTGGTTAAAACATGGTTTCGATTGCATCACTTCACAGGATATGGAAAATGTTGGGGTTTTTTTCAGCAGAATATCAAAGTCACTAGATGTCACAACATCATCTAAACTACACGCAATCCATTTTTATCGACAAGATTGATATTTTTGCAAAGTTCATCCAGATTTGATTAGGCAAACTGGTCGTATCCAATGGCAACACAGTCTGATACTAGGACAACAGTGTGAATCATTCATGTTCAGACATGATGTTTGAGCTCAGTGTGTGAGGTTATGAGACCTGTAGGAAAAAGACATGATGGACGGCCAGTTGAAGCTTTTCATTTTAATGATTCTAGCAGTGTTTTTGATCTGTCCTTGTGTCTCATAGCAACACCGTCTGCGGTAAATCATTCATGCGGTTATTTCTGTTGATGTATTTCACTCTATTATTGTGAAACACTTCTAGAGCCATTCATACACAATCTCATAAGACATTAAATCATGTAAGTGATTTATGCCTTGCTTTATAATATTTGTGAAGCATTAAAGCCTTTCAGACCAAAGTGATCAAGTTTGTCATCATCTCCATTGTCTTAAAGACCTGAATCTGAAAATCAAGCTTTTAATGTTGTTTATATGTCTATGTGGTGTTTTTAATATGCTATAAGACAAACTATGTGCACATTCATGTCAACACATTACGTATTGAGTATTTCTCCTTAAAACTGCAGTGAACCAAAGACAGTCTCAAAAACGCGATTTGAAATCGCTGGGTCACAAACTACCTTGTAACCAATCAGATCAATGTGTGATCATCAACGAGTGGATCTCTGAGCTGGTGTGAGTGAGTGGAGGCGGGGCTAGTTTGCATATATTTATAGAACTTACTTAGAATTTACTAAATGAGGCAAGTGTGTAGAGTTACATTCAAGTTATTTTAAGGTATGAAGGATAGTTTTTCAAGGAAAAAACTTTTAAAAATGTCATTTTGGTGATCAAAGATGAGTTTTAATGGATAAAATGATTAACTACAGAGGGACTTTAATATTCTTCTTGAGATAGCAGGGCTTTTCAAAGACATGTGATCTGTGTGTCCAGTTGGAAATATCTCCAGATCCTTTAAATTGAATTTAACTGTATTTTGTTTGATTCGCTATTTTTTTTAAACCTTATTTAATGAGTTTTCTATTTAAATATCATTCCAAAAAAGTATATGTCCTTATATACTGTAACAACACACGCCATGCAACCAGTATGTACTTATATTGTGTCTTGTTAATGTAAATGTCATCATTTGTCATTCTTTTGTCTAAGGAACAAAAAGGGAGATATTTAGTAAAACAACAAAGCTGCAAATTCATACCACTGATTTTTTTTGGGAGGAACGGACCCAAGTGGCATTTAATGAGAATGTTCTCTTCCGTTGTAGCTGTTGAATTTCAATAAGGAAGGGGGGGACATTATCAGTGAATAAGGACTTATATTTCTGTCTGTTCGTCACACAAAGCTATCATATAACATCAGAAGACTTGGAATATAGTGCCCAAGTCATATGGACCATTTTTATGATGTTTCTTTAATCCTTTTTAGAGCTTGACAGATGTGCTCACTAAGACCTGTTGTAAATTTCTCTAGAGTGCATGAGGCCCATTCCGTCACTGAGCGTGACATTTGCTTTAACGCTCTGGCTTTCTGTGCTGTGAGACTAATAAGGTAACGAGATTAGATCACGTTAGATGACCAATAGGATTACTTTGTTTGAACAAGTCAACGTGATGACTCTTGGCCCTGTTCCAAAACCTACTTACAGTGCCTTATAATATTTCGGCCAATTTTAAAGAGAGCATTGTAATAATGAGCTTGTGAAAAAAGTCTCTGACGCAATTTTAAATATTATTAAAATTTAAAACCAAATAATATATCAATACGACAATTCACCATGACGTCACAACAGTAATAGACGTTCTTCCGGGTGCCAAAAGCCGAAGCGTTCCTATGGCAACGCTAGTAAATTGCTTGGAAGGGAGACCCACTGTCGACAGTAAAAATGTAATAAAAAATAAATAAATAAAATAAATTAAATATAATGCGTTTTTTTTATCATAATAACAACTGTGTTTAATGATATAAGTGAAAAAAATAATAATTATGTAATATAGTAGGCCTACACATAATTAGCAAAATACTCTTTCTCTAGCTCTTTTTTCTAGCCAAAATAACGTGCTATATAGCCTATCATGGTCATTAAATGGCTTTCCTGAGGTAAATGTTATGTGACATAATTGTTCTCCAGCTGTTATATTGACTTTTGCACGGTTGAAAAACACTGATTGGTCGATATTATGTATGAGGAATATACATTTTGGTAAGTTGCGTGAGAAAATGGATGTGTGGCGTGAGAGCGTGTGAAAAGTGACAATTGCGTGAGTCTCACGGTGAATGCGTGAGAGTGGGCAGCCCTCTTTTACTTCAGGTAGTGACTGGCAATGAGTCTGATCTTCAAAAGAGACAAGTTTACTAGTCTCGAATTTCCCCGGCGGAATATAAATGCTCTGCTGTGATTTTGTAGATGGACCGTTTTGAGAATACACGAAGCAGAGTTGAAGGGCAAGCAGGGTTAGCAGCAGAAATGTAAACGTTGGATGAATCATATAATTTAGGGGATCGTTAAGATTTCCTACTTTTGACGACACGACGTCCACTCAGAGCCGTTGAAAAAACAAAAGTAGGAAACTGTTGAAGTCGCCGGCTGGATCTCTTCAGTTAGTCAGTAGAAGCCGCTCGCGTTCTGCCACCCGGAAGTATCTTGGTGCCTTTCTGAAAAGGCCTATACGAATAGCTAAACTAATCTTATTTCATGCCATACATGTATGTTTGTTATTTCAATGATAATGCTGTCTCAGAAGGCAACTGCCTATAGTATACAGCGAGGCTGTTTAGTATTTTGGAACAGAACCCAACTGTCTGTTAGATTTACCACACAATTTCCTCAAAAGATGAAGTCTCAACTTGCTTTACTGGTTTTGATGTTCCGGTCCATTTCCTGCGCTACTTAATATGATGGAATATGATGCCTGAATAGTTTAAATGTGTTTGAGTCAGCATTACTATGGCCAGTGATTGGGAAAAGGTCTTCATTTGATCAGTAATTTATTGTTTCACAGATTCTGACCATCAGAAATATAGTAAGACATGTAATTTGCATGAACCCTGTTTATCTTGTACTTTTTATTTTATTTTATATGATTCATACTACAGTACGGTGGCCCAGTACTGCACAACTCAACGAAATTTAAAAAGCAAACATAAGTTCACAACACAATGAAATCAAGCCACAACAACTGTAGTAAGTCAGTTGTGTTGTCGCTTGATTTCGTTGTGTTCTGGCTTATTTCCGTTGTGAAGTGAACTTATGTTTGCTTTTTAAATTTCGTTGTGTTGTGCAGTACTGGGCCACCGTACTGCAGGCACCCTAGAAGTATCTTGATCAATAATACAAGGTATTAGTTTATGAATCAACTAGTAATAAATATTAAGTTATTTGAACTTACAACCTTACAGTTACCAACACAAATTTGCCAGTTATGGCCCCAAAATATTATCTGTTTTAGGCTAGAAATAAACGTTCATAAATATTTAGGCCTAAATTTAAGATTTATATATTTGAATTGAGTATTCAATTTCAGTCTATTTGGATGACACAATTTTAACCAAAAAAAAATATGTGATGGTAAATATAAACCTGGTTGTTGTGTATTCAAAATGCATTCAGTTATTAGTACTATTACTGAAATCTTACCAGTTTTATTTATGTATGACTGACGAAAATGCATCACTTTAAGTTTATGTTAAAACAGTGTCATCCAAATGGATGGAAAGTTTATATGCAATTCAAATAAAGAAATCTAGGCCTCAATGTTTTTGGAGTGTACCCAGCATACCATTTTGTAAAGGCTAGAAGTGATTAGCATGCTCTTGTGCTGTGATGTTGTTTTTTTTTAGTGCACTGTAGTAAAGTCCAGGGGGCGTGTTCTTTCCCTCTTCTAATCTGTACGCTCTTCTAGGCCGTCAGTAGTTGATGCATTATTGAGGTACCCTTAAAATACATAAAGACTGTTTAATGATTGATGATATGTGAGGTTTTGTCTTTACGCTTATGTATATTTACGCTCTAGTGTTATTGGGGCGACAGGGCAGGGCTTTAATAGGTCACCAACGGTTGGTACTGTATTCCATGTGTGTGGGTGTTTATTACCACCCACATCCTTTTAAATATAAAACAACTGCTTTTGCTGCAATCTGTGAGCTCATTTCCTTCTGAAACCTGATTCAGCTTTGGAATCATGTCATGAAAAACAGATTTTTCTTGATTATGATCAGATAAAACTGAACACATACTGTTACATTTAGCACTCAAAATTTCCTTTCCAGTCCAAAAAAGAGCCTTTATGAGATGAAAAGCACATATGACTGAATTTGTAGTATTTTACTAGTATTTTACTAAGAAGTTTTGATTGTGATGCACCAAAATATACTTAAACCGAAATTAAAGTTTTAATTTTGACGAAAACAGAAACCGAAAAATAACGTTTATATAATAATCAGTTAGGGCTGTGAAACAATTAATCGCAATTTATCACATCCAAAATAAAAGTTTGTGTTTACATAATATAGCCTATGTGTGTGTACTGTAATTACTTTGTATATACAATATAAATACACACACGCATGTACATATTTAGGAAATATTTGCATGTATATATTTATATATAATTTATGTTATATATAAATATAAATATTTTATATATAAATAACACATTTTTCTTAAATATATACATGCATGTGTGCTTATTTATATAGACAAAATAATAATACACAGTACACACACATATATTATGTAAACACAAACTTTTATTTTGGATGTGATTAATCGTTTCACAGCCCTATAATCAATTAATTAATACAATGTATAATAATCAACTCAAAAAATTTAGTTGTTTATTAGCATTTAAATTGCACACAAGGCAGTTTTTATGTCATATTTGAATTGATATATTTATGTTTCTACTCCAATTTGTTGAAATATAAACATTTAAATGGGAGCTGTAATACAAACTTGTTTTCATAACAGATTTATTCAAGCGTATTAAATAATGAAGACAACAATGAATATATAATATAGTGCATATATCTAGCAAAATGCTCCTCTCTAGGGTTCTTTTTTTTTGTAGCTGACTAATGAGTTTTCCTGAGGTAAATATAACATTACTTGACGCCACGTTAAAGAGCATCAAAATGACATTTATTGTTTGAATTTTCGTTATAAAATTGACAGAATTTAAAAGCTGAGACTTTGTTTTTATAACAAAACTAACAAAGCATAAAACTCATTGCGGTGTTTAGTGAAGTTTTGTTCATGCATCGAAAGAACACAGCATAGATAAAAGATCTTGGCTCATCAAATTGAAGGTTGAGTAAAAACAAGAATTCTCCAATTTCACTTAATATTGGGATCGTAGTATGCATGTGTTCCCACTAAACCATAGTGAACATCATAAACAACTGTATCCAAGTAGGAAGGAACAGTGACTTTGACTTTTGACCACCGTACTTATATACTGAGCAGGCACTTTATAACTTTCTTTCCATGTCAAGGGTTCAGTAGCATTATGGGATTGAAACTCAACCTTTATGATGGCGCAGTCATACCTTGGTATTCAAATGCTCAGCTTGTGTTTCTACAGGAAACTGTTCTTATATAAAAACACAGTTGAATGTGAATGAACAGTAATGAAGGTTAATTTCTAGAGGAAACATGCAGCGTTGCATGGAACAAAGTGTTCAGAGAATTGATTTTGTCCTAGTAAAGTGAAGGCTTGACTGCTGATTCATATTTCACAATTCATGGGAAGTCAAACTAATTATAATTCTAAGTAATGCTGCTTTACTGAACTCTCATGACTCAATAACTCATTTACGCAGTTATTCACATGCAGAATCTGTAAGATGTTTATCATTTATTTTTTAGAAAGACAGGAATCATAAAAATAGCTGGATATATGTAGATATTTTATCTCTCTTAGTTAATTAAAATGCTTAAAGGGATACTTCAGGATTTAGCATTAAGCTTTGTATTAGTAGAAAATCTGTAGTATTTTCGAATTACCATGCTTTCCACCCTCATATCCCCCTGAGACAAGAGATTTATGTATTTTTTGTCTGGAAAAAATCCTCAGATGACGCAAAAATCGTCATTTTGCGTCATCGGAGGATTTTCTGGCCAGAGGCTAAAGACTACAGCCAGGAGATGGCGTTGTTCCGCATGTTTTCAGCCCGCCCATAGAGGGTGGGATCTCACTCACAGAATGTACACAGTGTCAGCCGTCTTTCTTTGGAAGCTAAGCTAGCAGGCTCTTGTTCTGTGGAGAAAGCTGAATAGTAGGAGAAAGCTGAGTAAGTAGGGGTTACCATCCTCCTTTTCCCGGACTTGTCCGGCGGGCGAGATCGGTTAAAATGTACAGGATTCAGCTTTTGCGTTCTGCGGTCGCCATTCATTGTTTACATGCACACCTTTTGTTTCAATCTAACTGAATTCATTCCGATTGGTGAATTTGAATGTAGTGTTTACATGAACGCTAAACAAGTGATTGGTTGATGTGCGTTTTACCATTACTAAGAAAATTCCCGCTCCTCCGTGAGAGATGCAAGACCCGGCGCGTCTCAGTAATGACGCCACCGGCCTCGCGCCGTTCTCCCGCGGCCGTCAGCCTCGTCCTGCTCGCCACAGTAAACATAATGCATGAATAGCGACTGTAGAACGCAAAAGCCGAATCCCGGACATTTTGTGCGATCTCTAAATCCCTGGCAACCTCATCACGTAGGCTAGCCTTGTTGTTTTCAACTGCGCACTCTTACCGGTAGGCGTGGCCTCCTAAGGCAGCGAAGCAAGTGCATTCTGGGAGTTGTTGTCTTTCATCCACATAAGACAAAAATACATTTTCTGGCTTTTCTCAGTCTAGAAAGCTCCAAATTCAAAAATTTCTTCACATTTCTTCTACTTAAATGACCTATTTTAAATACACATTCATCTTCCCAGAGGTGAAGTATCCCTTTAACAGCTTACAGATTTGGCAACTGTATATATGGACTGCATGTCTAAATGCATACATAACTAGAAGCAATAAGGCAAGTCATTTATAAGAACCACTGACCTATTTCTGTTATTGGTAGTTACATCACTCATGTAAAGACAGTTTGCTCATGCCTTTACTTGAGGATTTGAACTGATGTTGTCACAGAGTGATGTGTAAGTCATATATCTTGTATGAAACACAGCTCAATAAAAGGATCACAACAGGAGGAACAGCAGTTTGTTGCGTTAAAAGCACTGAGCTGGGGCCTCATTTATAACCGTCGCGTACGCACAAAACAGGCCCTGAAAGAGGCGTACGCCACTTCCGACGCATAAGTTGTGATTTATAAAAACAAACTTGACGGGAAAATTTGCGCACCTGCACGCAAACTCTGACCCATGCGTACGAACGTTTTGGAGCAGTTTGGCGACATCGATGGTGAGCTGGAGTTAAATGTCTTTTTGGTCACTTTTAGACAGAAAATCTAAAGAAAATTAAACATATACAGAAAGATAATACAAATATAATTTCACTCACCAAGCTGTTACATGAAACAAATATCCATCCCTTCTTAAATGTCCGCGCCAGCGAGCGCGTTGAGCCGTTTAGTGAAACTGACGCAAATAACAGTTTAAATAAATAAAATAATGATTTAAACTATGTTTTGCTTCTGATATAAACATTTAGATTAAATATGCCATTCAAATGAATGGAGTTAAACACTTAAACATGAAATTATTACTGAGAAGTTACAACATTTTTATATTCAATCAATAGAAATATTTGTTGTGGATGCGATGTTTTTTTAACACTTTTCCAGTGGCGTGCTCTGTGTTTTAATGTTTTAACCACAGAGATAATTGCTTAAATCATGATAATACTAGATTGTCTGAGAAAATAGTTTCGTGCAAATAATGCCCAAGGCCTATCTGTTTCCATTAAAAATATAAATCAATTAAAAATACAATTCGGCCAGTGGAAAAGATTAAGAAAAACTTTCTCTGAAATGTATTTTACACTATTTGATTTATGTATTCAAAAACAAGGCAAGGATAGGCAACTACTTGATTTTTATTAATGTAGCCTAATGCGTCTTGTACAGTTAAACGTTATCACGTGGATGAATAATCATATGCAAATGATATGCAGATGAGGATCTGCATAGTAAAACTAGGCGTTGTAAGCTCCATATATGGTTATTTCAGGGAGGAGACGCATGTGCGCACAATCTTCCGCTGACTGGGATTTATAAAGTGAATTCTGCGCAGGTACATTTTTAGTAAGGTTCCTACGCAGAGTTTTATAAATGAGACCCCAGGTCTGAATCAATCGGCACTTATATATGTTGTTAGAGAGAATGGTTTAAAGTGTTGAAAAATAAAAATTAAACTGCAGATTTAGATTTAACGCTCTCACTCAGTAAGGGTTTAGCTAGTTTGGGACCAAATTTTAGTTTGTACTTATTGATAAAGCATTTGTTTTATCCTTTCCCCCCCTTTTTAATAACTGTGGTAACATGGTGAAATATAACACGATTATTTGTGTTAAAATTGAGAGAATGGAATGAGACCATTTACTTGTCTTCTTTCCATGCTGTTGGAAGGGTACAAATTATGTCACATCCAGCGTGTCAGCAATTTTAAGGACAGACAATTTTTGCAATGTTTGGAAAATCATGTGGGATCAGATTTGCACACAAAAAGTGGGACACAGCTAAAATTACTTTTTTAAATAATTCAATTAACTTTTCTCTGCGATGAATTAAATATTAATTAAACAAATAGTCAAAATGATGACACTGTTGTACGATTGTTCGATACGGTTCAGACCTTTGAGGTGAGATCACACTTTTATGGAGGCGGATACGAGCATTTGAAAACTAGGTACTTTTCCTGCTTGGTTCACTTTAACAGTTTATCAAACCTAATGATTCTCACAACAAGAAAAGATGGGATTTTGGGCCTTAAATACTTTATATAAAGTATGAATGACACCAAAGAGTACTGTGTTCGTGTCTCCGGTTATAAATGTCACTATTAGATAGAAGCATGTTTTTGTTTATTTATATGCTTTATCCAGTGTTATCTTGGCATTTCTAGCACATGGTGCTTCAGGATTCATGACCGTCTTCTTTGTAAAGATGTTCTCTTGGCGTCGTTGGCATTCAGCAGCCGGAAGGTGGCATGCTTCATATTCAGCATTCACAGATGAAGCAGCGGAGCTATTAATAGCTTGAGGACAGTTTAAATACACACCGCCCGTCAGGAAAGAGTAGCGAGAGCGCTTGAGTGACTCACTGTAAATAAAGAGAGCCTCACAAGCTCTCAAAGACACTTCACATCTCCTGCCCGCTGATCTAACTCAATTTTTTAATTTAGAACACCTCATGTGGGTTTAAGTGTGACTGAAGACCTTTAACTGGGCAGAATATCTTCATTACAGACACAAAAAAGTATTCAGATCACAATATGATGGTGGACTTATCCAAACTGGAGTTGAAAACCATGCCATGTGACGCAGGGCCAAAAATAAACCACTTTAAAACAGTACAACTGAAGGGTGACATGATCGTTTTCATTGATCAGCGTTGGTGGAAGTCGGTGTCTCATGTGGATGGTTATCGGACGACTTCTCAGATCCATGGAGAATTCCCAGGAAGCTTTGGAATCTGTAGGGAATCTTTAAACCATGGTAATCTGACCATGTTAACTGTGATGATCAATAGTGACATCAGCTCGACCCATCAGATGCATTTTTCCGCTGAACGGTCAGATGACGACAAACTCCTCCGAGAAAAGTAGCATTAGTTGAAGTACTTCAAATGAGGTGTAGCATGTGTCTCGGAAAGCTCCAGTTTCACAATCTGTCTTTGTTAGGGTGACAGTAAAACAGAAGAGGACAGAAATAATTGAGGAAAGAGAGGCCGTCCTTGTGCTGTCACTCAAAGACACGGGTAGAACAAAGAGTCACCCATCGTAATGAATGAGACTTTGATTTGTTTTTTTCCTGACAAGGTCACTGCAAGCAAGTGAAAAAAAGCACTTTGCCTGAGCACATACGAGCAAGAAGACATAGATGCTGGAAAAAAAACGCCTAAGCAGTCTTTCTTCTGCATTTGTACTCCAAATGCACGTTTTCCTGACTTTTATACTGTGCAAAAGCTGCATTTGTGAGATGAACAATGTTCTTGTGTTCAGTACAGCGATGTTAAAAGGGATAGTTCACCCAAAAATTGTTTTGTCATCATTAAAGGAATATTCCAGATTCAATACATCTTCAGCCTCCATTGACAGCTACGCAACTACCACTTTGTCTCTTCAAAAAGTTCAAAGAGATCGTAAAACTAATCCATATGAATTGAGCGGTTTAGTCCAAACTTTCTTAAGAGACTGGACTGCTTTCTATGATGAACAGATTGAATTTAGGCTTTTATTCACATTTACATTAACATTAACAGAAGCTCAACTGAACCTGCTTGACGTGCGGGAACAAACCTCATTGGTTCTTGCAGAAGCTCAAACGTGCTGCGTAACACGAGAATGAACCTCATTGGTTCTTACGGAAGCTCAAACGTGCTGCGTAACACGAGAATGAACCTCATTGGTTCTCGCATGTCAAGCGAACATACTTGAGCTTCCGTTTACCATTTCTGATGTGTGAGTTGATGAATGTTTATACATGATTAAAATACTAAATTAAATCTGGTCAGCGATTAAATTTATAAAACATGTCTTCAGAAAATTTGGACTAAACCACTCAATTCATATGGATTAGTTTTATGATCTCTTTATGAACTTTTTTAAGCGTTAAAGTGGTAGTTGCGTACCATGTCACTGGGATTGAAAACTCAGATTTCATCAAAAATATCTTAATTTGTGTTTCAAAGACTTACGGGTTTGGAACGACATGAGGGTAAGTAATTAATGACAGAATTTTCATTTTTGGGTGAACTATCCCTTTAAACTCAATCGACAGTATTTGAGGAATAATGTTTATTAATTAAAAAATAAGGACTCATCCCTCACTTTCTTAAAAAAACATTAATGAGGTTTTGATGAGGAACTCACAATGGAAGGTGAATATGCATGTTAACATGAATTTGGTGTTTACTGTGTAAAATTTTATTCAATTTTACAACTTCATAAGGCTTAATGTCTTGTAGCTATATACTGTTGAAACATTGAGTATTTATAACGTTTACAGTTATTTGCTCCTTTAAGTAGATCTAAAAAGCACCATAATAGCCGTCCATAAGACTGGTGGACTGTATTCCAAGTACACTGAATACAGTGTATTCATAAAATATGAAAATATGTGTCATAAAATAGCTTTATGTGAGAAAGGGGCCTAAATTTCTGTTACTCAATGAAAATCTTCAGTAACCATTTATTTTAATGTTCTGTATATACATGTTACATGTATTTACTGACAGTTAATTATGCATAACTCTCAGCAAATAACACTAAACCAAACCTTGACCCTAAACCTATAGTAAGTATATGTTGCTAATTAATATTACTCCATAATTGTGACTAGGGATGGGACGGTATGGAAATTTAATATCACGATTATAGTGACCAAAATTATCACGATTATCAATAATATCACGGTTTTGTTAAAACGAGATGAAAGTGTTTAAAAAGAGTTGATGCTCACACTTAAGACATTTTTACATGTTTTATATTTGAAAATCAACAAACAACAACTAAAACAAGCAGCTCTATACACTTTTTAAGGCATTTCCTTCCTTATAATGACGGTTGTCAATAGCAACGCATTATAACACAGCGCACATCCATTGTAACGGCCACCTAGTGTTAAGTAGTGTTCATGACATGAATTTGGATGTGACTTTAAGATAACTTCTTCTATGGCGTAATTGCATGCATGCTGTTTTTATGTGAGCGCGCACGCACATTGAGAGTGAGAATGCTCGCGCAAAGAGGAAGATGACCGCTCTACTGCTGACCGTTGTTTTATTATAATGTGTTTACTTCCACTTTGATTTGTCGCGTGTTTTAGAGTGTTTTCTTTTCCCTTTTAACATTCGCTCTTCGACATGTATGAAGAGTGTGCTTAACTGAGAGAAAACATCTATAAAAGTCTCGTTGAACTACCAGTTCATTTGCACTGTCATGTATTCTTCATCTGGGCAGACTTCAAACTCTCTGACAGACGTTACAACATGTATCACAACGGACGCGCTTTCTCGTTTCATTCAAATAGGCTACAACTTGCCGTCTTGCGTCTCCGTTTTTAATTGTACTGAAAATTAAATCAGAGTTGATTTATTGTTTACAGAGTTTGATAATATTGTTGTGATCATTTTGTCTGAACGATTGTTTTGTACGCTGTAATAATGGATTTATAAACAGATAAGATTTAAAACATTTATCTCAATTCAATGTCCCCGTAATTATGTGGTAAAACGTGTATAATGAATAAATTATTATCCCTTAAATGTCACTCTTAATAGTCTTGTTTGAACTTGTTTATTATTTGTCTTTGGCTAAGCCTGCTGCGAACTTTTCTTTGCGGAAGCTTCACGTTTAGGCTATTTCAAGTGATTGATATAAAATAATTCAACTTAAAACAACATTTTATGCCCAATTATTGCCCAGACGTAGTTTTGGTATTAAGGTCAAAGTTAACTTGCCTTGCATTCGCTATACAACAGTCGGTGATGGTCACACAAGACGACTCGGCAGATCTGAAGTTTCCCCCTATTGCAGCGACTTCTTGTGCATGTTCTGCTGACATGGTGACCATCCTCGATTAAGTTTCCCTCAGGACTTTTGTTAAAGCCAAAATATGACCACACCTCAGAATTGATTATTTTAAAAGGCTGAAAAATCTCCCGAGCACGGTCACTGCCTTCCGCAATTCCTTCTTGAATAAAAAATAACATTGCGCGCTGCCGCTGCGCCTGCGTCAGACTGTTGCTGGCTGAACAGGATATAAAATCACGATAATCAAACACGGTTTTAATGATAATAATTAAATTTTAAACGATATTACTAACCGTCAGTACATTTTATCGTGGTTTATCGTGAAACCGGTAATCGTCCCATCCCTAATTGTGACATAAAAATAAAGTTTGATCAAATCTTTCCCTCGACTAACGCTATTATCTTGCTATCTTGCAGCCTTGTTTTTCAAACTTGTTGCATTCATATATCTCATGTACATATCATTGTCGTTACCGTGGGCCGTAAAGGACAAAAGTGCTTACTTTGTGACTGTTTGTGGTGGTTATAAAGTTTTAATGCAATTTTTTTTGTATGTTTTATGTTTTCGACACTTTAAGTGCAGAGACATGCTCCTTAAAAGAAAAGTAGAGCACAGACACATGAAGATCTGAGAGAATAATCTATCATGCAGCACAGAAAGCTTTGTCAGGCTTATGTTTTTCCTGTGGATGTGCTGTTCCTGTCATATCCTGATCCGGGATCCATTAACCGTATTTAACAGCAGAGCTAAAAAAACAAAACAATCGAATAAAAGCTGAAAAGGTTATAATAAAGACTAAAGAACGTGACAGCGTTTTTTTAAAATGTCATTAAGCAGTTATGAGTTTGTCATAACAGATCTGTAGCCCCATAGTGTGGATTATTCACAAACAAAAGATCAGAGACGATCAATACATCTCTTCAGAATGATGCACTTTGAGGCACACTTGAGGTCTTTGAGTTTTGCTATTAACACTAATGTAAGAAAAGAAAATACATTTACTTTGTACATTTTTCATTTACCCATTGGTCAATTTGTTTTACTTGATTTAAGCACAAATTGAACAAAATTCATTATTTTTTTCTCTTCTTTTTTTCCTGGAAAAATTTGAGAGAATACGATTTTTACCTCATGATTTGTTTAAATTTCAATTCATACATATTAAATACTGGGTAAAGATTAAGGGTACGTTTATACGACCACGATATGCTTAAAACGGAGTATATCGACCACAATATGCTTAAAAAGTTTTTCCTTTCAGTTTTCTACGCACAGACAACACAATTGTCAAAACGATCTCCATTCACACAGATTCGCGAAAACGACAAAAAACGTTGTATTCTGCTGCCAGGCCATTAGATGCCGATGAAACACTATAGACTGAACACGTAATACGCATGTGCATGACGTCATCGTCTTCAGAGATGTACGTTTTTATTGTTTACACGGAGAGCGTTTTCAAAAACTTGCACTGTGAAACCCGTTTTCAAAAGTCTGCGTTTTCAGTCATTTAGTTGAAAACGGTGTCGTGTAAACAGCCCTTTTATTGTCTGTTTGGACCCATCAATGAGTATTAGCAGCTATAACCTTCAATCGTATGCAGTTTTTTTTGTGGAAGCTGTGGATGTGAATGAGAATGATCAACTGCCAAGTGTAAGACATTGTGGGATAAATACATTTATTATTTTATAAAAATGTGAATTTGTTCATGATGCTGAATGAAGCTTATTTAGCCTTTTTTCCCTGGTTGTTAAAATTATCTGAAAGACTGACAAATTTTTGCACTTTCATGGTGTGTATGTATATACCACTGCATATGCACCTTGTGTGTTGTTACCAGAATTATTAATAATTACTTAAAATTCCAATTATTCTTTTTTATGTCGATCAATCCAGAAACGTTTGAGAAACCATCAGGTTTTTTCCCCCCTCACAGTATAGCAGGCAGTTTTCCTAGGAGAGAAATCCAATCAAGATTTCATGTACCCTTTCAGTGGAAATTAATTTTAGCAAACGTAGAGGAAATGTTAAGCGTACGGCACATTTTCTCCTGGAAAATCGTTCTGGAAATGATGCAAGCAGTTAACAGCAAACAGAAGAGTCAAACTAAAACTGAACTCAGTTTGCCTTCGTGCTCCGCCACACACAATAAAAGAAACAAGATGTAGTTTCACTCGTCACGTTCACATGCCAACGCCTGCGATAGTCCAGTAAAGATTGATTTCTCCAGCAGACATACAGCAGGAGCTCACATGTGGCATTTCATTTTGTGTGCGTGTAATGAAATAGTGATTCGCTCTGAGATGAAGTGCCATGTTGAAACTCACAGAAACACGGGCAGCGGTCCGAATATTGATTTGCATCTTTATTAAAGCAAGAAAATGACCAGTTTCTGAATACAATACAATACTCAAACCCAATTTCATTGTGCTGAAGAACGGAAGAGCTGTGCTTTCATCGATCAGATGCATTATTAAAGAAATGAGTTTTTGGGATTTGAGATCATTGAGATGGAGGCAATAAACAGACTTTGACTTTGATTTTGCTGTACTTACAAATCATGCTAAGGTGTCACCTGAATATTACTTTGTTACTTGGTGTTATGTAACTGACTGGCAGGCGTTGGAGACATTTTGGACTTAACAGCTGGGGAACTAGTGATTTAACTGTTTTTTTTTCTTCTTCTTTACTTTACCTTCACACTGTTGATGTTTCAAAGGATCTCAACCAAAGTAATTAATTTTAAATAATAATAATAATTGCTTTTGAATATTAGTTTTTATTTTACAGTACAGTAATACTATTACAATAATGATATACTTTTCTCTTAATTTCTTCATTTTTGTGCAGAAAACTTAAGGGAGATCTTTAAGTTTGCTAGTTTAAACTCTTTAGTTATATGTAGAGCTGTGTATTGGCAAGAAAAAAAAAGAATTAAAAGAATAATAAAAGTGCTTGCAGGATTCTTCAGGTATGAAAACAGTTATGACTGTATATATTCTTAGATTCTGCTTTAAAGCTTCACAGTATGCCAGTTTTTAATTTCTCAAGTAAACATATCGACACTGTATTGAGAATCAATATACAGTATTGTCAAACATAATATTGTGATATTCAATTAATGTTTGCTTACACCCATAGTTATTATAGGACCACACAATCACCTGAATCAATATGGAAATGACATTCAGTAATTAATATTAAATTTACCTTTTAGAAAATGTAGAACAACATTACTTATGTTCTTCATGAACACATTTGGGAACACAGTTTTATACACAGCATGAACTTCTGAAGATGTAATTAAAAATTTGGGTTACACTTTATTTTAATGTGTCAGTGTAATTATATATTTAAGTACTGAGTAATACTAAGTAATTACATGTACTTACTATATGCATTCAAAATACCCCCGATGCTATCGATAAAAATTGAATATACTGGTGTGAAAATTTCCTCACCCTGACATCCGTAATCTTGAGTCAGGATTCAGTTTCATTCCTGTTGTGGTCACATCACAAGGTTTATTTGATGTTTATTACATGAGACCATGGGATTTTTGTTGTACAGACAATCAAAGAAATAATGCCTTGAGATATCTTATCATAGTGTTCGAAGGGGCTCTAGTTTGATTATCAGATTATTATAGAAGGCTATTAACATGAGTTGTGAGATGGCAGTTTTGAAACAGAGTTCAGTTTCTCTCATATGGCGGATGTATGTAAAGTTTTCAATAATTGAACCACCTGTTGTCAGCTATTCCTGACTACTTTTGGACATTTAATTCATTGTATTATTATGGTGCATATTTTCATTTCAAATATGTCTAGTCTGGAGGATTTACCTTCAACAAAATATAAAAACAACAAACTGTGGTTATATTTCCTGTCCAAGTTGGCGGTTCACGGTCAGACTAACTTGCAATGTGGACTAGGTTTTATTACAATAATCATTGTTCAGTCTTGAAGACCCTGTTCAAAAATGAGAAGAAATCTTAGGGCTCTGACTGAGGGGTTTGTGTCTTCTGAAAGGTTGCTTGACGTCCACACAGTCTTATCATCACAGAGAGTTGAGGATTGGGCTCATGGCCTGTTGTTTGGCAGGAGATTATTGGTTCTGAGGCCAAAACACACAGCACAAGACAGTCCCAGATTATCCCATTCTCTAGTGGGATCGCCTCATGTGGTAGGACGAGGTCAGGTCATTTGAATGAAGGCTACTTCACATCTTCTGCAACTCTCTAGCTCTATAAGGGGTGAACAGGCTTCTACATAATTGCAACATCCAGTCATAAAAATGGAATTACTGTATAAAATGGAACGTCACGGAATTTAGCCAAATTTGGATGAATAAATCAAAAGTTGGGCTGTACACTTCTGTACACTTTAAACCTCAAAAGACTGCTATTTAAATATGAAGTCTGCATGTTCTGCGTGTCTCAGACATCTAGAAAAATGGAAACATAAAACACAGAATTTGGGACTGATTTCATAGGGCCCTAGGTGGACCGTGATCTTCTGAAAAGAGGATTTGATGCCCAATTAAGGCATCAAATTTCCTGTAACAGGCTGCTGTTTCCCAATCTGGGGCCATTTTGACCAAAAAACTGGGGTCTTAAACCTGAAGGTCTTTACACAGGAACCATTGACATCAGAGGGGCATGAGGAGATATTAGAAGATCAGAGTTTGCAGATTTTTGAGCACAGTTGGTTGTTGTTGTTGTTGTTGTTAATTTTTAGTTTTTCTGACAGGAATCACGATGCTGTCAAAGAGAAGATATCCGAGAGCATTTATTTCCCGTTCCATTCATCGGGCACAATGAAACCGGAAGCTCGGTGTTGACACGAGACACATGGCTGATTTGTTTAGCCCGAGGCGAGAGAGGTCCGAGCGGTTCATTACAGCGCTGTAAAAGTCTTTGTTTGTGTCAGACCGTCAACTCACTGCTGCTGAGCATGCTGGGAAATAACCCTTGTTTATGAAATGTCACACATACATGTCAATCACCTCACTGTGTGGATGAATATCCACGTCAGTTTTAAATATTAGGTCAAACGTGGTAAATAAATTTAACGGATGGATTGAGACGTTGACTAACCTCCTGCAGATTTGCCTTCAGGAAGTGATGTTGCTCATATGACTGATAAAGTCGACCATTAGCGTGACAGTAGCTCAGCTGTTCTCAGAAATAGCGAAATGAACTACTGCAAAAAATATGTTGCAGTGTAGCGTGGCAAATTGGTACATTGGTTTTCAAACTCTATCATATGGTGTTCTACCATATACCCGTCTCCATATCGGCGTGATGAATATGATCTTCAACCAGATGGAACTGGATAATATTCTGAATGTTCTGACCTATAATGCTGCCTGAATCATAATCATACACTATTCGTTCATTGGCCAGAGGAGAACTGGCCCCCGAATGAGCCTGTTTTTTTTCTCCATTCTGTCACCGGATGGAGTTTTGGTTCCTTGCCACTGTCGCCTTTTTCACCTTTTGACTTTTGGCTTGCTTAGTTGGGGACACTTAATATTCAACAATATTATTGATGCCTGCATTGACACCATTATATGAAAACTGAACTGAGTTGGACGATGACGTCACGGTTTTCTGTGGCTAGATATATAAATTAAGAACTAAATTAAGAACGTTTTTAAAACAAAAATTAATCATCACTGAACTTACTTAAGCTGGACTGTGATGCTATTTTTGAAACTAACTTTGTTGCGTTATTAACAATCAGTATTGTAAAAAAGCGCTAAATAAAGGTGACTTCACTTGATTTTGAGCACTGAGAATTGAATCACTTTGTTTAAATGGTTCATTTGCATTTACTACCGTTTCCAAAAATGATTCACAGATAAATAATTTACATCTTTGTGGCATTAATTTGATAGGAGTATTTATTGGAATCATTTTACAACATAAAGTTTCATTTGAAAGCAGCAATTGCTAAAAAACAGATCATCTTATGATAAAGCTATGATTTTCTACCAAGTTTACCCATGTTGCCTTGCTCTGGTTTGGGGGTGGGGGTGGGTCGGTTCATACGGTGACCTTTGAAACAATCATCAGTGTCTTAAGGTGAACGGGGCAGCAGTGGAAGGTTGTGTCCAGATGCCGGTTGTGAGGTTTCCTGTGGATAACATTGATCCTTAGAAACAATAGAGCTCACCACATGCATTGTGAGAGAATGAATGAATAACATACGAATAATCTCCCTATTCACACCACAGTGGTGAGCATGTGCAGTGATTTTAAATGGCTTTTGCTTCACCTGCTCTGGATTGGGGTTAATTCACCACTCATTCTCAGCAGATTTACTGTTGTAAATAAGGAAAGAGTTTTAAGAGTTTTTTGGTGAATGCTTAACTTTAGATAATTTTGTCCAGCAATGATGAGAAACACAAAGCTGATTGACAGTGAGCAATTTTGAGTGCAAATAACTTTTCCTTTAGTTCTGACTGCGACCTTACGCCAGAGCAATGACAACACATAAACCTGCAGGGCCAATGTGATTCTTCAGAGTCATAAACTGAAGCAGCATTATGAATATATGCATCTGTCTGTCAGGGTTTATTGGCTCTAGATGCTCACATGTGAAGAACATATTGAAAACGCTCCTTTACAGATAGATGGGCTTCTGAATATGAAAAGCTGAATATGAAAGACCTGTCTCGCTCTTTCTCTTGCTCCCTTCCCCCCTCACAGTCTTCAGAAAACCATAAAAACCGTTCAGAAATGAGAACAGGTCGCTGGAATGGAATATGAAATATTCAAAGTGCTTATAGTGTGAACTGTGCTGATCGGAGCAGGGAAAGAGGTTTTCTGTGTGTGGAATTATTAGCGACACTTTTACGTGCACCATCAGACTCTAGAACCCCAGTGCAAAAGTGGATTTTGTCTTTTCAAATTTCCAGTCAAAATATTTAACCCTCTGGAGCTCTTTGGTCATTTTAGACCGAAAAATGTTATGTTTTTTTTTTTTTTTAAAGATTTTTTTACTTCATTGGAATGGTACGAAACTTGGTAAAGGTTTTGGCACTTGCTTTGTGAACACACACAATAATAAAAATAAATAAATAACAATCATGGACATGATTCGAAAAGGTTAAATGGTCCTGTAAAAAATAGTCACACTCCTCGCGGTCAAAAATGAATGGGAGATGAATTTTATCTAGTGAAAACTTTTGGTACTGCAGCCAAACAAAATCTTACTGAAAGCTACATTTTTGAGATATCAAGCTCAAATTTTGAACACAACTTGTTTAGATTTGGCTTTGATTTTCTTGTAGTTTTAGAGTAAGACGTGATTTTGAAAATATATATTTCATATAAAAATTTTAAATAGTATTTTTGTACAATTTTCGTACAATTTTTACTTTTTTAAGTTGACTTTTTAAAACTTTTTTCACTTCAGGAATAATCTGCCAAGCGTCGTCTTTAAAAAGAGATCAAACTTAAGTCCGTGCTCTAAAGCATTCAAGATTTACGACAGTTTAATTTGGAAATTTAATTTTCAGGTCTATGCTCAAAAAGTTAATAAATGGATTATAAATACAGCACAAATATAATTTAGTATTAAAAAATCCACTAAAAGTACAACATATTAAATAAAAAACATCAAACTAAAATATATATATTTTTTTTTAAAATCGGTCATTCTTGACCGACACGCGAAGAGCACCGTATCCTTAAAATAAGATAAAATACTTGAGAAGTAAAAATATGTACGACTTTTTCTGACAGTTATCGGGAATTTTGTTGAACGATTTATGCTTTAAACTATTTTTTTTTGTGTGTGGTTGTTTTCCAATAAATCCTGAAAAACACTATATTTAAGTGATGTATTTAATTGAGAAGAAAAGCTGCATGAAATAGACTTGTCAGATAATTTATTTTGAATTAACTTCAAGATATATTGAATGCAACACCGATATATATGAAGCAATTAAATCTAACCATTTTTTATGTTTATGCATTAAAAAATGCCAAAAACTACAGAACAGATCCTTTTTAAATGAGTCTTAATATCTTACACAATTTTCAATTTAAATGTAATTTTAGTTTTTCTAGGGATGCTTATATTTTTTTTGGAAAACAACAAAAAATACTAATTAATATCTATATTTTTTTTGCAGTGTACACAAGTCTACACCCCACAAACATGAAAGTGAACGCTGCTCTACTTTCTGCTTTTAAAGACTGTTTGATCATCTGCTGTATTATTTCCCACGGTAAATGAGAGGAAATAGAAGAAGACTTTGAACAGCCAATAAACACACAGACATTAAAGTGCACTCTTAAATCTGAGTCCCTGAACTTGAGCTGATGCAAGAGCACGAACAAGTATCAAAGCAGCCCTCGCGCTCTCTTTATTATGTACGAGCTTCTGTGTGCTGGAAATTGGGGAAAAACTTGGATTATTCATGATAATTAGCATGCGTGTACACAACTGACATGAACTGTGCTGGTTCAAAAGGAAAACTCCTGAGACAAATGCCCCTGTAAGATCTACCATTAAGGTTTTAATCCAGCGCAGGGGCCTGAAGGTTGTCAGTGGTTTGAGGGTTAATGACCTGCTGTTTGTGTGTTTTGTGCGACAGAAGCTCGCTGTCAGAAGTTGTCCTGTGGGGACGGCCGCTAAACCCCTCGCCCTCATCAAGCCGCCCAGCCAGAGCATCGCCATCTCCGTGGTGCCAGCAAAGACTCCCGTTTCCATGGTGACAGCACACATTAATGGACAAAAAGCGTTGAGTTCTGAGACGCTCCCGACGTCCCCCATCAACCTCCAAACACCCGCCGTACACATCAACCGCTCACAGGTACAGCAACACAACTACACAACACACACTACACACACATCAACCACTCACAGGTACAGCAACACAACACACACATCAACTGCTCACAGGTACAGCAACACAACTAC
Organism: Abramis brama; assembly: GCF_963993115.1. Classification (NCBI taxonomy): domain Eukaryota; kingdom Metazoa; phylum Chordata; class Actinopteri; order Cypriniformes; family Leuciscidae; genus Abramis; species Abramis brama. The sequence goes on along the minus strand of NC_139966.1, from coordinate 35,083,710 downwards.
ACAACACACACTACACACACATCAACTGCTCACAGGTACAGCAACACAACTACACAACACACACATCAACCGCTCACAGATACAGCAACACACACTACACACACATCAACCGCTCACAGGTACAGCAACACAACTAGACAACACACACTACACACACATCAACTGCTCACAGGTACAGTAACACAACTACACAACACACACTACACACACACATCAACCGCTCACAGGTACAGTAACACAACTACACTTCACTACACACACACACATCAACCGCTCACAAGTACAGTAACACAACTACACTACACACACACACATCAACCGCTCACAGGTTCAGTAACACCTGTGAGCGGCTGATGTTTGTGTTGTGTGTGTGTGTAGTGTAGTAGTGTTACTGTACCTGTGAGTGGTTGATGTGTGTGTAGTGTAGTTGTGTTACTGTACCTGTGAGTGGTTGATGTGTGTGTAGTGTAGTTACAAACATCAGCCGCTCACAGGTACAACTACACAAACACACAACACAAACATCAGCCACTCGTTCTGAAAAAAGTGGTATCGGTGTATCCCTAGTTATTTTCAACAAACCATATTATAGATGCTCCATCAGATTTGAGATCAACCGCGGTGCAAGTGCGTCCCAAACCGTGTGTGGAGAACGGTGCGGTTGGATTTTTTACTAAGAACTGTTACACTCCTACTACACAAATACACAGCACAAACATCAGCCACTCACAGGTACAACTACAGTTGGCCCAACTAAACACAAACACAACACTATGCAAAACATCAGCCGCTCACAGGTACAACTAAATAAACCCATCTAAAAACCAACAAAAGCACCTCCATCACAACCCCAGCATTCTGAAATACGTTGGCATGAGACAGGACCATGCCTCCCTCGACCACACAGCATTATTATAGCAATGCACACTATCACGCAGTGACAGATGACACATTCAGCACGGTGGCCTTTTAAGTCAGGGTAGACAACAACATATCTATAAACTATGTGTTTGTGTGCGTTGATCATAGAGTGGTGCAGGTATGACATCACTTTGTAGGCCAAAACACGAAAGCGAGTTGCATTTTAGCACTTCCGGTTCCATCGTCCCGAAGTCAAGGGGTTTTTTGAATGGGGTTTTGGTTAAATGGCTGAAATAAGGTCTGTGGTGAACACAAGCTCAAGACACTTTCACATTTTATTCTACAACATAAAATACATCAGTATTACCCCACTCGTGTTTTTTTTTTAAGCTGTTGCGTGTCTTGAAAAAGGCGGTTGCTAACAATTGGTTAAATGGGACTACAGAGGCTGTTGAGGAAATTAAATCTCGCCGAACAGATAAACTCAGTCCGCTTTTACAGCATCGTTTTGCTTATAATTGTGCTCTTATAAACTATTCTAAGTCAAACGTTCTTGGAAAATGTTTTTAGATAAAAACTGAAAGAGTTTCAGAGACTGAAAGATGTGGGACCGTGATGTAGTTCGTTTATAGCCTACCTTTAGCTTTTTACTTTTCAGCGACTGACTTTAGGCTTCAAAATTCATAAAAGTTGCGTTTATCTGTGATAATTATCTTGATGGACAAAACGTGCAAGTATAAACTTTTGTTGATCACAGAGCTTGTTTTTAGCGATAATCCAAAAGCCTATGGGGAAATCCTATTGGGTTTTTGTCAAGGTAACCAGTGTGATGCGAACTGCCTGTTGGATGTTTTGTTAGCTGATAAAACAAAAATAATCTGTCCACAAACTTCAAAACCCAATGTTTAGAAACAATTGTAGGACTGTATTATGGTATATTGATCTTCTCTAGCTCACAGTACTGTCTTGCCTTTTGCCTCTCGCTCGGCCAACAAAACATTGAAAATATGTGTATCCAAATATGTTATGTTGACAAAAATGTAGTGTGTTATTGGCTCAGAGATCGTACAACACTTGACACACAAGGTGCAACAGGATTGCAACTTTTGCTGCCCACACTACTATTGTACCTGTGTGTTTAATGTTGTACCATCACTCATCCAACAAATCACTGAAAATAAACTGTCCACAAACTTCTGTTATCAAAACAGTATTTTAAATTTTAGTTATTCCAACATATTGTATATTCTCTTATATCAAATGAGAAATACTGTCTACTATGGTTGGAGTGTGTCCCAAAGCAGGTCTTAATAAATAATAGCAAAGACCTTCCCAACAGAAAAGACTCTTCATTCGCATGAGTAGTCACCCCCTCCACCGCTTCTTTCACTTGTCCTCCCCCTTCTCTCTCCCTTCCCCCTCCTTCAGACTGGAACGCTGGGATTGTTTTACTGCCTTTTATGGCTGTATTGTTTGGTAGAGTGAAGCTGTTTTCAGCTCTCCCAGCTGCCCACTGATTCAAAACCCTAAAACACCCATCGCACTAGAGAAGGAGAACCAATCACTGGCTTTTTGTTTTGTTGATGAATGCGGGAGGGGGGAAGAGATCTCAGACCACCTGGCCAGTCATTTGAAACTGGATAATAAGTGGATTGTGGTCCGGTGTGGATGCACATAATAAAAGCTTCATTTCAGCACATATGCACCATATGAAGCAACTTCACAAGCTACACTGAACTGACAAGAATACTACTGCAAATAATTGTAGTTTGTAGGGTTGTATTACAAGAATTTATCCAAAACTATATCAAAGTTTGTATGCCAGTGGACAGCAAAGGTCAGGACTGTTGCATGTTTTCATGTCCACTCCTGACATAAATTAAAAATCGCTTTTGATCATAATTGTTGCGATTTTTTTGGAACCTATTCACTTTTTCATTATGAAATAAGTACAAGTAAAATTACAAGTACATTTTAAATTCTTATTTAAAAAAAATAAAGAAAATGATGTTTTTATATATTTTTTTATTGAAAATAGCTTTAAATATCATGTTACAAAATTCAAATGATATATAGTTTGTAGAACTGAATGTTAACATGCAGGGAATGTAAAAAAATATATTTTTTCATCGCTGTAACGCTTTGAGCACCTTTAACAAATATTGATTTTAAATGTTAGAATGTTCAGATAATATAGCTTGTCAAAAAAATAAAAAGTATTTAATGGTAAAAGCATATTGTATACTGCAAAATTAATTGCAAAAAATGTAAAATATCTATGCTTGAAATTTAGATCTATCAAATGATGAAACAAGATGTAAACAGTTTAAGAAAAAATATCACTATGACTTTTTGATTTCAAACCATTTTTCATGTATCAAAGCTTGAGTGTTATAGCTTTTAAATTATATATAGTTTTTTTTAGATAAAACATGATTTTGACAGTAAAAAGGTACTGCAGGTTAAAGATTTTAAATGAATTATTAGGGATCTGATTGTCATATTCGTTTGTAAAACAATGTAAGAAAAATATCCATGTGTATTATTAAAAAAGACATCAAATAATGCATGTATTTTCATGTGTCCAAATGAGATGAAAAACGTAAAAGATTCCTCTAGGACACAACATACATTTCAACACAGGAAACACAAAAGAGAACAGATTGAGCTCAGAGATTGGGTTCATTATTCACAGAGTCCATAAAAATGCTGACCAGCTGCATATCTTTCAGAAAGGCCGTTTTTCTGTCCTCCCTCTGACCGTTCTTTTACAGATGTCTTTACTTTTGTTTAGCAACACTCAAAAGCATCTCCGTGCGGTTTCCCAGTGATGTCAATGCATAACAAAAGAGTCTTATTTTAAGTTCTTTATGTTGGTTTCCAGAAATCTGTTGAATAGATTTAATTACCATTGTTGAAACAAACAATTTTGTGACAAGAAAATGGCAAAAAATCGCTTTGTTCATTTGTGTGCATGTATATTAGAGGCTTTTGAAGTCTGTCAGAGTAAGTGCTTAGATTGTTCAAACAGCAGAGCATATGCATATGACCCTACCACAGAATGACGGAGTGAATTAATTCTAGCCTGTGTGTCTAGAGTGTGGTCTACAGTGTCTACAGCCCCTTTCACAAAAATTGCTGTAAAATTGCTAGAGTGCCTTCTGTGTGAACGCAAACACGTCCCGGGATTGATGCCGGGATCGATCCCGGGATGGGGACCTAGTAACATTGCCGGGATCAGTCCCGGAATGCGCTCTGTGTGAACAAAAGCGGTAATCAATGCCGTAAGGGGTGTGTCGTAGTGATGACGCTGAAGCCGGGATCGTTCGCCAGCTAGTGAAACGGTACGTGATGCGCTAGTTTATGATCGGATCAGAAAAAAAAAAATGGACAAGCGTGGTTTCATATCGTCATATCGTGGTCGTCATATCGATGTCACGTGTCTTTACGGGATCTTTACGGGTTGTGTGTGAACGCACGCACAGATTCCGGAAAATCACTGGCAGTGTGAATGAACCAAAATCAAACGATCCCGAGACAAATCCCGGGACACATTATCCGTGTATTTTCCGGAATCTCTAAGGGCTCAAGATGTAAGAGGACAACTGCCCCCCGACTGAGCCTGGTTTCTCCCAAGGTTTTTTTCTCCATTCTGTCACCGGATGGAGTTTGGGTTCCTTGCCACTGTCGCCTTTTTCGGCTTTGTCGCACTTTGGCTTTTGGCTTGCTTAGTTGGGGACATTTAATATTCAACAATATTATTGATCTGCCTGCATTGACACCATTATATGAGAACTGAACTTAGCTGGATGATGGCATCACGGTTTTCTCCAGAGCGGCTATATATATATATATATATATATATATATATATATATATATATATATATATATATATAAATGAACTAAATTAATAACTTTTTTACAACAAAAATTAACCATCACTGAAATTACTTAAGCTGGACTGTGACGCTATTTTCTTGTAGAAACAAACTTTGTTGCAGTATTTTCCTGTTATCACTGTAAAGCTGCTTTGACACAATCTGTATTGTAAAAACCGCTATATAAATAAAGGTAAAAAAAAGTGAGTGGCATGTTACAATGCATCACAACTGCATCACACCCGTTATAATCAGCAACACGGTCTACACAAAAAAATGGCCAGTACATTGCATCGCTTTGACACACCTTAAGTTAGGGGATGCCTTTTCTTTATATTTATATGGTTTTAAAAATAATTTTAAACATATCAGTAAGCTTTTGTTGAGTCAAACCATATGACATTTTACAACCTGAACTAACCTTGCTTTGTCATAAAGTCAAAATGATCTAATTGACCTTGACACAGTCGTGAGCGAGAGTGGGAAACTCTGGCCCACAAGATCCTTTGTCCTGCAGTGTTTTGCTCCAACCCTAATCAAAACACTTGAAAACAATCTAACCACAGTCTGCAGCTGGTGGGTTTGTGATAACAGACATGGATTGTAGACGTACAAGTTATGCGACTGAAAGAGTAAAAAGGAGAGCTAAGAGACGAGATCTCCTACAACAGCTAGCAGCTCTACGTATAATTGTGGATGAGAAAAAAACTAAACGCTGCAGACAAAGGTGACAAGTAAATGCCGTTAACATGAGCTTTCTGTATATTTGTCTTATTGCAGTTTTCCATGTTCGTGGAGTAAACTGTGGAGTAAACACACAGTTTACACAGCTTTTTAAAAATGGTTGGTGCCTGTGCTTCGTATGGTATGCGTTCAGCCAATCAACGTACACTCATGTCACTGGTAGTTCCTATTGCACTGGGTTAGACCCTGGACCGCATTCAATTTGTACAACTTAAACAGTTTAAATCAAAACCCACCTTGTTGTCACTGGTGTTCCCCAGGGTTCTGTTTTAGGACCTCTTTTGTTTATTATTTATCTTTTACCAATTGGCATCATCTTTAGAAAATATGATATTCATTTTTTATTGTTATGCCGACGACACCCAACTTTATCTGTCTTCTAAACCTTCTTCAAAGTTTCCCTCTTCTGCTCTTGGTGAGTGCTTAAGTGAATTTAAAAAAATGGTTGAAATTGAACAGTAATAAAACAGAAATTCCTCTCGTTGGTTCAAAAAATACAATAACTAAGTCAAATATTTCTTCTGTGGTAATAGATAATTGCTCTGTTCCTCTGTCGAAGCAGGTTAAAAGTTTGGGTGTCATTCTTGACAGAACTCTGTCTTTTGAAGCTCATATTAACAGTGGTACCCATTCTGCATTCTTTCATATTAGGAATATAAATCGTCTGCGTCCTGTCCTTTCACTCAAGAGTACTGCTACACTTGTGCATGCTCTTGTAACATCACAAATCGACTATTGTAATGCTTTGTTTTATGGACTTCCGTCCGAATCTCTTCATAAATTACAGTTGGCACAAAATGCCGCAGCTCGAGTCATACCAAAACTTCCATCTCTGAACATATTTCTCCTGTTTTACAAAATTTGCATTGGCTTCCAGTTAAATTCTGTGTAAATTTTAAAATTTTACTTTTAACGTTCCTCTGGTGCGATAGTCCCGTAAGGTCAGTGGCCCTTGAGGGCCAGATATGCCCGTGAGGCCATGGCCATGTTTTGTGTTTTTTACATGTTTTTTTTTCATGCATGCATCTGCTTGTTGGCTTTGATTTGGAAGGCAGAACAAAACTGCTAAATTATGCTTATTTGAATCGAATATTATGTCAAACAACTAAAAGTTTCTTTAAGACTCTTATTCTTTTAATGAGGCCTTTTATAATTTGAAACAGTTGTTGTACCTTATGCCTCAAATATATATTTTTGATCTTATGCCCCAAAAATTGGCACAAGGAATTTGAAACAAGTTATTAATAGCACAAAAAGCATTGCCGTATTTCACTGCGTTGCTTTTCAGTCGTTTTTTCTATATAAACATGCGTTGCCATCTTTGACTTGTCACATCTCGCTGATTTCAGAGCCTCACACATGAGCACCAAGATGTTGTCAAATTAAAAGTTCAAATTTCAAACGTGTCCCAAAACCCTGCCGCCTTCTCCATTCATCACTGTTAGTAAATGTTTTGACTAGGGATGTAACAATGCCCTCATGTCACGATTCGATAAATATCGTGATACTGAACGATAAGATATTATTGTGGTACTCCAAGACGTATGGTAAAAGGTTAACAAAATAATTCAGTTGATTTTAAAATGCTAAATTTGGTTTTACATTGTGGGTGTAAATGAATAGGCTTGGACTTGATGCTGGTTACCCAGTGCACAGGACAATGGTGACACCAGAATAAAAATATTCATGATTCTGAAGCTGGAAATACAGAATTGTTTTAGACGAATATGTCTGCACTCTGTCACTGACTAGATATATTTAAAATAATGATAACATTCTGATTAGAAGCACGTTTACACTTGTCTTTTCAATGTGTATGTGGACAACATACGGATACAGGTTGCATGTTCATGCCAAGTGTAAACGCAGCCCAAGACTTAGATAAGAAAATGTGCAGTGTTGCACGGGGTTGGGAACCACTGTCTGACAACATTAGCCGCTTTCCGACCGGAGGAACCTTTTCACAGTTCCTAGAACTATTGGCTAAAGTACCCGGATGTCGGCGTGTTCGCACCGCAGGAACTAGGAACAATTTTAGTTCTAGGAACTCCATTTGGAGGAACTAATTTAGGTCCTACTTCAGAGTAGGGTCTAAACCAGCACTATAGGAACTACCCTTGACGTTAGTGTACGCTGATTGACCGAACGCACGCGGAACACCAGCACCCGCCATTTTTAAAACAGCTAGAATGTAAACACACAGATTATAGCCTATATATTTACTCCATAAACTAACTATACAAACATGGAAAACAGTGATAGATGGGTCTCTAAACCTTTATGCTGATGAGAAAATCCAACGCAACTTTGAGGGGACCAAGTCAAACATGATTGTTTATCTGCCCAGCTAGCAACACTGGACATCAACCACACGGCATAGGCTAATAACCTTTTTTCATATACTGTCTAATTTCTATAACAGTTCTATCTAATAAGATATTAAACAGTACTGTTAGACAGATTGCTAACTAATAAACACAGAGAATGCGAGCATTGTTTGCTCTGGCGTTCTCAGCGCAGCCAAAATAAAGGTCCGTCGCGCCGTCAAAATAAAAGTCACCGTGCTTGCGTCACTCCCTTACCCCTCCTACCAGTTCCTATGGCCACTTGGCCAGTGCGAACGCAAACAGCAAAACCGAGTTTGGGGGAGAGTAGTTCTTAGAACTGTTTAGAAGTGGACAGTTCCTAGAACTAAGTTCCTATAACTACTTGGTCGGAAAGCGGCTATTGCTTCATCTGAAACTGAATACTTCCCTAGGACCAGGTCTGTGAACCACTTGTGTAAGGCCTTACAGAGGCACTTCAAACCACCTAAATAAAGAAGACGGGCTCTGTTCCAATGTTTATGCCCCGCTGATAAGTCAGAATTGGGGTGCTGTGCTACAAACACAGCCACAGTCGCACACGCCGGTCGAAAAGGCATCACTAATAACTCCCACACACCAATGACACGGCAAATGCCAAGTGTTAATTGAATTGCACAGCGTCTACATGTGCAGAGAGAGAAGAGCAGTGGGGTGTTCTGATTACGCAATTTGACTGCTTCATTTCATTTCAAAAAAGATTATTAGCATGCTGGTTCAGCTAACGGGTCACATATCGTTTTCCCTGGTGTGGCATGAGTTTTCAATTCTGTAAAATAATAGATGCTAGTAATGCTAGCTTTTTAAATTTGTTTTTCTGTCTCTGTGGCTGAAGTCAGTTGTCCTTTTGAGCAAAGAGCTGAATCTGTTCTGTGTGGAAAAACAAATATAATATATATGCTTGCATTTCAGCAGTGAGGTAAATGTCTGTATATCATGTATATATTCACTGTATATATTTCTATCTATAAAACACTCATCTGTGTGTCATTTCCTCTCCTGTTCACCTGCTGAAGATTGAAACTTTATGAACTGGAATTTTAACTGCTCACAGCGCCTCCATGTGGGGTTTGCTGGTACTGAACTAGTGACAGGGAAAAGACAAGAGTTTAGCTTAATTATGCAAATGAATGCAGATTTTATTTTGCTAGTGTAGTTTCACTCTTATTTAACTATAGCCCTGGTTTAAACATTCAACAAGTTAAACATTTGTAGGATGCATAAGATAAGGGGAATTACCGCGTTAGTGGTCAGCAAACTTCATGTTATTGTTGAATAAAATACTTTAATATATGGTCATTTTAATTTGACGTTGATATCTGGTCACCCAATTTAATGAACAATATCACATGAAATATCTGGTTTCTCTCCTCAAATTTACACTCACTGCTCTCTCTGACTGTAATTGTGCCATTTCTTTAAAACATTCCTCCTTTTTTCTTCTTTTTGAATCAAACACTTTTAACTTTTAACTATTCTGCCGTAGAACTGTTACCTGTAAATGTTTTAGCAGCATTTGACATTTTCATAATATTCAGTATAGATTTTGATATTTCTGTATTTGCTTTTAAAATAAATGTTTTTTAGAGGCACCATCATATAAAAATACAGTAAAATGTTGAACACAAGGAAGAATATTTATATGTGGCAATATAACAATAAACAACATTTAGCTACATAAAGTTTTTACTAAGAAAAAATGCATGCTAAGACAGATGTTTGATTGACTGAAGTAAATTAATTGTAGAATCAGCTAATTCAGTGATATTTTGAACTGATTCGCTTGTTTTTAGTATTAAGATAAAATAAGTTAACAAGACTTAATATCTTGCTTCACAAGTGATTTTGCTTCACAACACTTAGTGTCGCTTCACAAGTAAATTCAACTTGCTTTAAGGATTTTTAGATATTTTACTGGAAAACAAGTCAGAAAAGGTCAATTACAGTATGAATTCATTTGTTTTCATCACTGAGTGTCACATACTATAGAATTTTTTTCAGATTTGTGTGTCCGTCAGTATATTTCAAATGCTTATAAGATCTATGACCGTGTTATGAAATGAAGCGCTCTCATAATTTGACTATTTTCTTTTGTGGATCACAAAAATAGACAATTCTAATAAACAGCTAAAAATAGGTGCTTCAGTTTACAGTTAAAAAGCGTATTGAGGCTCCAGGCCAGAATCAGCTTTATAGCTTCTGATCCGTGACCATCCGGGCAAAAACAGAATTGTTAGCGTTCACCTGACATTTCTATCTTGCTGCAGGGGCTGATGGGTAATTTCGTGCAGGCCTGCTGTTTCATTCAGTACTTTCACAAAATACAAGCTGAATGCCGCAACTCAAGGTTACAGCCTTCTCTCTCTCTCTCTCTCTGCTGGGATTCAGCAATTACTAAAATCACAGCCCTGACGGAGCAAGACATTTCATTCGGACCGTTGTCATGGGAACAGGCCGCAGGCCGCCCCACCTCCTCATGTTGGTTCGCTAGCGCACAATAGACAGAGATGAGTGACTGAGAGGGATTTTAAAGCAGTAGAGCTCAAACTCTTGTCTTGTATTCTTCTGGTTATATAACCCCCCTGTGACAGCAGGACATAAAGTGCGGAATCGGTGCACACTGCGGCCGTGGAACAGCAAAAAAAAAATCCAGCTTCTTGTATTTATGATACTATTATTCATTGCTGAGGGGTCAAGGGAGTCGAAAACTCAGTTAAACATTCACATGATTCCTTATTTAAGGCTACAGCACAGCATCAGTGTCTTACTGCTCTTATAAAAAAAAAGTATATTAAACAAAACAATTCTGGTTGACCGTTGACATTACAGAGCTCACACCTCTCATGATTCTTTATTCGTCTGTCAGCGTTTTTTCAGCTCTGCTGTTTAAACTTGAAATGGAGTGTTTAGTGCAAATGTAAAAAAATAGTTAAATTCAAATCCTACTTCCTGCCAGTGACATAAAATTCACTAAATAACCATTTTGTATCATTTCTTTTAAATCAGTTATTCACATTTAAGTTACTTGTCACTTGGAGTCACAAAAAATATGGAAACATGTCTGAAGAGTTCATTTTATTGGTAATTTATATATATATATATATATATATATATATATAATTATTATTATTATTATTATTATTTTATATATATATATTTTATTTTATAATTTATAATACATTTGAGTGGATTACAAAATTATGTAAGTTCGTTTCCGCCAAAGAATATATAAAAAAGGTGACTTTTTATCTCTTAATTCTGACATTTTTCTCACATTTGCGAGTGATATAAATATAAATAATTGCGTGATATAAAGTCAGAAATGTGAGATATAAACTTGCAATTCTGAGGAAAAGGTATTTTTTTCCCTCAGAATTGGACTTTATATCTCACAATTCTGAGAAAGAAGTCAGAATTATGAGATAAAAGGTCGCAATTATCTTTGAAATTGTTTTATTCAGTGGCGAAAACAATCTGATATTTTAGTTATTAAATATATTTTTTAATAAATTTTTTCTTTTAAAATATATAATTTTTATACTTGTATAATGATTATATTATCATCAATAAGTGAAAGACCATGTTCATTTAATTGAAATGCTTTCTGGGAGAGCCAAAGATAATTAAAACCAATTTGCTCATCCAGCGTGTTATCTGAGGGGATGAAAATGATGGCAGCATCTGAATATGCATACTTCCCTGATATATAGTAGATGAATTCACAGTATTCATAAAGCAGTAGGCAAAAAGTACCCGGATGACCTACTACTACTACTTCCATTGTTTAAGCAATTTTTTGTTGCTGTTTATTTGCTCTATAACGGGCTAAATTGGCCTTAAAAAACATCTGTAGCCATTTAAAATTAGAGGCAAGCACTGCATTTTAATCACAATCCAAACTAAGATGCTACACATGTAGCATGAGCAGCTGTTTTTGATTTAAATTAGATTGCATAATTTCAAGACTTAGAGCAAATACAGAATGGGCTGACTTTAACCATGTGAAATTGCTACATAAGACACCTGCACAAAACAAAAACAGACGGACTGAATGAAAACACAAATTCACTCTCTGACAGCAGATGGCGCTAAAGGAAAAGAAGCGTTTCTTTGGAACTGCTGTAAACAAAGCAGCTTTGCTGATAAACACTACTTTATATGGAGGCGGGGCGATTCCAGGATTTTATAAATGGGTGGGCACAGGGGGGAGGGGAGGGGGGCATTTAGGGAGGTAAGAGGAAAAGAAAATGCCATCGAAACTATTCTGAAGACAGTCAGTTCCCTTAAGAGATACATTCATACAAACCCCCACCCCAATTCAATATTTATATTTTTATTCCCATATTTCGAGCATCGCAAAAGCATCACACTCTCCTCTTTGCGTCCGTCTTCAGCGTCTTCTCTTCTCTGGCCTGTGTTAACGTCCTGTTAACAGACTTCGTAATATTTTCACACAAATGGCATTTCAGGACATGATTGCAATGCATTTTGTTCGGAAGTCCGTAATAGAGATAAGCCAAAATAAAACAAAAAAACTGTCCGGTTGCCGATCCTGTGTTTGGAGCACAAACCGGTGAGAGACCGGTTCATCTCTAGAAAAAAGGTCGCACCACAACAATTATTTGCTCTCCCACAAATGCTTCCAAATAAATTGAGGTCTTACACAGGGTTTGAAATTAACTTTTTTACCCACCGCCCAATTTGGCTACCAAAAGAAATTAACTACATCACTGCTTAAATAAATAAATAAATATACATACATACATACATATATATATATATTCTTCAAACAAAATTCTTTTATTCTCATCCTTTTCACCAAAAATGTGTTTTAGGTGGACAGATCAATACAGTACAAAGAACATGTAATGTTGGAAAATAACCAAATGCTTTTCAATCTTCGATATTGCTTCAATGCAAATGAACAAGCACTCCATTATTTGTTGCGTGCACGTGCTCAAGTAAGCCAGATACGCGCAGATTTGCGCAATACGCTGTATTTAATATATCATGATGACTCACGAGTTGAATATTCGCGCTAAATCTGCGCAGATTTGGCTTACACACACTTCTCCAGCAAAGTGAGTAAATATAATAACAAGCCAAATTGGCTAGTGACTTGACAGCGTTACCCACCACAGTTCATATTTGCCCGCATTTGGTGGTTGGCGGATGTTAATTTCAAACCCTGGTCGCACAGATTCAATTTCGGGAGCATATGCGACCAAAATGTTCGCAATTTCGAGCCTTGAAACGGTCACTTAACTATCCCATGAGGCCACGGGAGAGGATTTATGAATGACTTAAAATTACTTTCTAAGGGTGATTTACTCCATTCTGACCACTACTGTAGACATCAGTGTTTAGATCCAAACTATAAACGTTTATAGTTGAACTTCTGTGATTAGTTGAATGTTTGTTATATAAAAAAATAAAGAAATTGTACGGTTGAATGTTTGTTTCATATGCAAATTTGAATTTTCAAATGACACCAGTGTGATCATGAATTAGTCAGAAATAACAGTTTGGATTAATCATCCACTGATTCAGTGATTTGTTCTGACCAATAATTGAGTTAACAAACTACCTCACTAAACCGAAAGTCATCACCTGAATCACCACCTCATGACTGACTCAAAATTTGCCAAGAAATGAGTCCTACCGAAGAGCATGTGCTTTTGAGTTCACCTTTTGAGCTTTTGAGTTCATTTACTGAAAAGGACAGGATGAAAGTGAATCTGGCTCTTCTGTACTATTTGGCCGGTTAGCATGAACAATACATTTTGTAACTACACCATCACACATCTTTTCTCTTCATTCTGTCCCTCTAATGTCTGAAATGATTGCTTTGTAAAGTAATGATTCTCATTACATGTTTTCTTTCTCTCTGCCAGATGTTGGGAGCCCTCACGGCATTCCCGATAAAGGTGCCTCACATCAGCTCTCTGCAGCGACTGGCAGGACACTCACCCAGCATGCTACCTCAGGTACTGCACAACACTAAATGAACAATTCATCAAACCTTTTTACATTTACATGCCACAAAGTGCCTTATTAATTATTAATAATATTTCTATTGGACATGTTTAAAACATTCTGAAGAAATAGAAGGATAATCCACTGTAGTGACAACACTAAATGAACAATTCATCAAACCTTTTTACATTTACATGCCACAAAGTGCCTTATTAATTATTAATAATATTTCTATTGGACATGTTTAAAACATTCTGAAGAAATAGAAGGATAATCCACTGTAGTGACTCCTAACAGAAGCAGCTGAAAGTGAGAGGGATTCATAGCAGTCACTTTTATTTCAATTTGTAACAAGGCATTTGCGCGTTGAAAAAGTGCGCTGTACAAGCACAGTGGCCTATAATGGCTGACAGGACAGTTTGTTTTTCTGAGGTGAGAGACTTTTTATTTTGTAACAAGTTAGGAAAATAACGTTGGAATAATGACACCCTCATATAACCTGACAACATCGTATCTGACCGCAGATACTGAATCAGGACAACGCCTTTTTCTCAGGCACTCTTTACTTAAGTGTTAAGTAAAGCTTTCACTCACATCTTTCAAAATAAAAGTCTCGCATCAGAAAAACATAGAATTATGTCTGTTGTTGTTTCTTTGACTGCAACCCACTTAAAACGGTCTTGCGACCCACCAGTTGAGAAACTATTCATTCTTTGAAGGGATATGCATTGTTAGTAATTATTGAAATAACTGAATTAATTAATAAATTGAATTAAACTTAAAGTGAATGCACAAATTAATTAATACAAAAATTAATACACAAATTATCATTCTTCTATAAAAATTGCTGGGGCCTTCAGGGGGATTGTTTTGGACCCCCTGTACTCAGTCCCATTTTTTCTCCTGCTAGTGACACCCACTAGAGGTCAAACTGATTAGTCAGCTGGTCGTTTAGATCTGCCACTAGTCAATACTTTGTGTTGGAGTTGACTCGTGAATCACATTATTTCAGTTGCACTTGCTCTACACATGACGATGGCAGGAGGAAAATTCCTCTGTCATCAGCTTTGTATAAAGATTGATTGCTCACACATTGCAGAATTGGACATTTGCACACACATACACATTCATGTGCTCATATTTATTTGTGAAAATAAGATGCAACATATCCATGTACAAATGTAAATATTATGTAATGTATTTGGATTGGATTGTGATTATTTCAGTTTTGAGTGTAATAATCAGGGGCTGGAATGTAGTTGCTGGAAAGATTAGTCTTTAATTTTGAAATTTTGTCACTTTCACTTGTTAGTCCACATCACATGGACATACTAGGGCTGCGTTCCAGTCCACTTTTAGACACGCACTTGCGAACTTCCCTAAGCACTTCCCCTCGGGGGAATCCCTGCCGCCATTTTGAAGTGCATTCCACTTCGTGAAGTGGACGAGGGAAGTTTATATGGACAGACCCTCGTTCCTTCGATTTTGACTGAGGGAGCGAGTCTACTTCATATGTACACTTCAGGCACCTATATGTCCCACAATGCAGTACCTATATACATCTGGATGCTGCATTAAACAAATTCTTAAAGGGGAAAAAATGTAAATAATAAATAAACTCCATAGCTGATTCCAAGTGATCAAGGGCGCTTAGGATGTTCCAATTCAGCCCGCCGCAGTTTCCACCAGTAGTGGGCACTCGTCCAACATAAGCAATGACGAACATCCGAGTGAACGATACGGAGGGAAGTTAGCGAGGGAAGGGCATGACAATTTTGGACTGGAACGCAGCCTGAGAGTGTATTTACTTGAGAGTTTTCCGGTGTTATGAGTTATGAGTAGTTGGGACGCTCATTTTCAGTTGACCGTTTTGTTTTGTTTTGTTTTATTTTCATTTTAAGGTGTCCTTGTTACAGTGGAATTATAAATTTAAGTACAGAGTAATATTAATTAACAGCATGTATTACTGTAGTCCGAAATTCTTGTCCGAAATTTTCGTACGTAAAAAAAAATACGACCTCACATTGTGTCAATCACGCGTACACACTGCCTCCGAATCTTTCGTCCGTCATAAAAAAATTCTGATCGGGTTCGATTTTCTGTGTTTTTCGCATCCGTAGCAAGCATTTTGAGAGGTGTTTTGACAATTCAGAGCCACCGGATGACGAATACGAAAAAACGCATACAAAAATGTTGGACTCAGTGTGCAAGGACCTTTACCCTAAACTCTGCAAGGCTGTGGCCATCCAGGAACTAAGTTTGGCACCCCTGGTTTAATCTGAACCACCTTGAAACTAAGCAAACATTACCCAAAAGCTAACAGAAACTAGAATTGAAAGATTGAACGATTTCATTTAAGAAATGAAAATATTTTAAGCCAAAGCCAAGAACCATCTGCTGCTGGTGTCTGCTCAGGGGACTAAACTTTGTGCTCTTTTTTTCTTTAGGTTAGGCCAAAGACCCTCATTCCAGACAGCCTTCCCCACAGCCCATGCCGAGAGCAGCAGTCCAGTCAAACGCTGGTCGTGCCGCAGAGCATGTCTGTGGTCAGCCCAAAAAGCCAAGGCGCATCTTTGCCAACTGCCAACAGCACCTTCAGTCACGAGCGTCTGTCCAGCGGGCAGGAACAGAGTTCCTCATCGCCCTTGTGTGTGCCGAGTGCGTCCACAGCCTCCGCCAGCCCAGGGGTGGCATATGCCATCATCTCTGCAGCCTCGCCGGCCGCCCATGGGGTGTCAGGAATAACTGAGGCCATCAAAGTGCAACCGTTGATTTTCAGCCCGGACAGCAAGGTCTGAAGATCTCTTATCACCTACTTGCCTAATAATGCTCAGCTTTAAACTTCCATGATGCTGTTATTGTCACTCTGTGACAAATTATAAATTTAGATGCCCAGAATACTGTTTAAGAGGTTTAATGTGTATGCAGGTTATAATCATTCAGCCACAGATTCCCAGCTACTGCAAGAGCTCTCCAGCTTCACAAACTGACAGTCCTGTGAAGGAGCCAAGCCCTGACCCCTTGACCCCAGCCAAAAAGCTGGAGGATCCAGAGGTACACACACAACTTGTCTTGACTGTTAGCACATAGTCTGGTCAAATTCTTGACAAGAAGAGATTGACCTGATTGGCATGGAAAATAACCAATTACATCAGTATTGTAGTACTCCAGAAGTCCAGACCTCAACTAAATTCTGTGTGAAGTCCGAGTCCAAAACCATATTTTCTATGACTAGTTGAGACCAGGTTATTTGAGTCCGAGTCCAGGCTGTCCAAATTCTCCTGAAAGTAGGGTGTTGGTCTCGAACTTGAGTCAGAGTTTGGTCTTGTCTGGACTTGAGTGCAACAACACTGAATTAGATGCCATTCATTTACCAAACTGCTAGTCCTATGCATGGCCAGTCTATCGCAGAATCACAGTTCATATATGTGGAATATACATTTGAGTATATCTTGTTACTAATGCCTCAAGCAAAACTCTCCCTTGAATTCAAGATATGCTATTATCCTCAAAAACTTTTGTAAAATTGAGTGACTGGTTCTTAAAAACTGATCATTGTAGAATTTTGATACCTTGTAATTGTAAAGTTGCATGAGGCCAAACAGATTAGAGGTTGCCAGATCGAGAAAATGTCAGTTTGAGTAGGGCTGCCCCTGACTAAAGATTTTCCTAGTCGACTATCAGTCGTTCTATAGCCTCAACATTGTTTGAAAATTCTAAAAAGCTAATAAATAAAATAAATAGCAGCAAACTGAAACACTACAACAATATGGACAATTAGGCTATACCTGACTCCCCATCGCTATTTTTGTCCTCCAATCTCAGTCTTCTCATATTATGAGAAAGCAACACTAGTTTGTCCACATTGTCAGAGAGAAGTGAACTCTGTCTTGAGCACTATGATGGCATAGACGTGGAAGTTAAAGACCCCCTGTGGTGAAAATCAAGTTTTTAATGTTGTTTATATGTCTATGTGGTGTTTCTAATATGTTTTAAGACAAATTATGTGCAAATTGCTCAACACCATTGCTGAGTATTTTCTCTCTAAAACTGCAGTGAAAAAAAAAAGAGTCTCAAAAACATGGTTTGAAATCGACGATGTTTCTTGCATCACAAACTACCTTGTAACCAACCCCACCACAATGGGGGGCAGGTTTTACCATATCGAAGGAGGGGAATCTCAAGAGAAGCCAGGGTATCCCGGTATATTTTACATATTACCACATGAATCAATGTCACATGTCAATGCGTGACTTTGCCAATTCCTGTGGATTTTTGTTTGTTTTTTTGACTAATCGACTAATTCAAATTTAGTCTCTTCTCGTTGACTAACGTTTAGTCGACTATTAGGAGGGCAGCCCTAGTTTTGGGTGCAGTATGAATCAGACAGTCAGTGAAAGAACTGTTGCCAGTGTTTGCCCATATTGTCAAGTGAAATAAGTCTAGAAGAGCAAGACTAAAGTTAACATGGAACATTGAATACTGCTTAATGTATTAACTTAATTAACCTTCTGTCCTACAGAAAATTGCCTTCATGGTCGGGCTAGGCCTGGTCACTACAGAACACTTGGAGGGTGAGTTGTGTGTAAAATGTGTAATAGGGCTGCACGATTAATCGCAATTTACATGTAATCGCACTTAAATCGAGATGGCTTATCGCGATTTTAAAATCGCAAAGGCTGCGATTATTTTTTTTATGCGCAGCTTGTCATTGATGTACGGCTCTGTAAACGCTACTCCATCTGAAAGCACTGTGAGTTTGAGTCACTTATAACGTGCATTTGAAAAAACAACACGCGTCAAACATCTTTCCAAAACATGAGAAGCATTTATGAACCTCTTTTTAATAACATGCAACATTTAATAACATGCATTTACTCCAAACTCACTTTATAACGACAGTTGAGCATCCTTCTGTGAGATGATGTGCTTCTTACACAGAATAAGGCAGTCGTGTATTTATAAGTCATGTTTAATCAAAGCGTTTCAATCTTCTGTTTATTCAGCTACAGCGATAGGGATTTCCTGGAATGATGGCATTATTGTACTTTTGCGGCGGGGCACATTTATCGTGTTTGCATGAGAGCGCCCTCTGGCGTTCAAATGGGGCAGTATTTACTACCAATCAGCCGCACTCCACTGACAAGCTGCACATAAAATAATCGCAGCCTTTGCCAAATCGTGTTCGGTTTTATTGCGATTAATCGTGCAGCCCTAATGTGTAACTAGTCTGGACACTAGACTGACATTTTGATGTCAAAATGTATTTTATTGTTAAGAACATTTTGTGGTGCTGTCTGATACAATTAAAAATTGTTTTAATGATGGTTAATTGTTTTGATAGTAGTTATCTTGGAGAAATACGTTTAGTTAATTGAAAAAAATGCATTATTCAAATCGGGGACAAAAAAACTCACAACCAGTCAATATTAGTGGTGTATGTTCATCTGCTGTATGACTGTGTTGAATTGGTTTGAAATACATACCAGTTCAAATTCCAGTTCCATCATTGTGTGATGTTGCGAATTACCTTCAAATTCATATTTGAAACAAGCCAATTATTCTGAATTCTGCTCAACT
Organism: Abramis brama; assembly: GCF_963993115.1. Taxonomy (NCBI): domain Eukaryota; kingdom Metazoa; phylum Chordata; class Actinopteri; order Cypriniformes; family Leuciscidae; genus Abramis; species Abramis brama. The sequence continues at coordinate 35,064,306 of NC_139966.1, read as the reverse complement.
CTGAATGAAACAGTGAAACACAGAAACAAACAAAAACTGAGATGTTGAGGTGTAAAGATTAATCATAGATGGTGTTTTTGTTTGAATCAGAGATCCAGAGTAAACGGCAGGAAAGGAAAAGGCGAAGCACAGCTAACCCTGCATACAGCGGACTGTTTGAACCAGAGGTCTGTCTGCCAGTCATAATTCCTTTAAATAATCACTTCATTTTAGGACTGTTCATTTGTAAACATCTTGTATCTTGCTTTTCAGCGCAAACGACTCGCATCCAATTACCTGAACAGTGGCATGTTTCTCTCGGCGAGAGGTAAAATAGATTTCTGATTTTCTGTCAAAAATGAGCTGAAAAATAATGCATGGAAAACAGAAACATGTTTGAACAGAATTAATTAAATGCGCACATTCACCAAGTGCTCATGTTTTAATTAGTTGTTTAACAGGTTGTTAAACCAAACACTCACTGCTTTAACTTGCTAAACACATGCCAGCACTGCTGTTGAACTGGAATAACCCTAATAACACAGTCTTGTCAGTGTGACGCTACTAACCTGCTGTCTGCTTTCACATGCTAGACTCTGAGGAGCTTTGCTGGAAGGTACGTCTATACTCTAACATCACTCTGTGTGTGGCAAGAAAATATATAGTTTCTGGTATGTTTTTGACAGGCTTTAAATATGTACAAAAATGACCAAAATATATTAGGAAAACGTGAATTCTTTCATCATTTGGGCTGCGTTTACAATGCAAGTCTTAATGTACATATCTGATCTTTTACCATATCTGATTTTTCGCTTTGACCATTTACATTCACTTTAGACACGACTGGTATCCGATATCTGTGTTTACATTAATCCCTCCCCAAAATGATTCTGTTGGTGATCACTTTACTATGCGACATGGTTGACCCTCGGGTTTTGAATAGGTTTTTGAATCGGATAGCGTGCAGATTTTTGTGTTTACATGTTCAGCATCTGTGTCAGATCAGATGCGAGTAAAAAATCTGTTTTTTTTTGTTTTTCTTACTGCATTCATCCATACCTGTTTGACTTTTTTTAGTGGAAAACACAAACAAACAAATTTACTGTTTGGGTTCTTTATGCTTTAAATACAATTGAGGAAAACTGCAATATTCAGTTCCCGGGATAAAGTGCAAATCCCCCCCAAAACAATACAACTAATTAAGTAAAATGACCATTGCATACCATTTAATACTATAAAGTCAATAAAGTCAATCCAGTTAAGTCTTTATTTACGTACTTTATTACGTTTTTATTTTAAGTACTTTACAAGTCTAGTCAAAAATAATTTAGATTTTGTTTCAGACATTTAAATACACATAAGTGCTAATTAAAACATTTTTATTTGTAAAAAAAACAAACATAATTTGTAAACATAATTTGACAATGTGTTTAATTCACGTCAGACATGTATTGTGTTGGCACATTAATGCATTGCTATGGAAAAGATAACATGATAATAATGGACTCCTTAAAATCTTGCAGAGGGCTTAGTTTGAATATTTAAAATTTTAAATATATATATATTTTTTTTTTTACAGTTTAACATGTTTTGCATGTGAAAGAGTTAATAGTTAATTGTTAAAATAAAATGGACATTTTAAGAATTGCTGACAACTTGTTGTGTGGTGTGTTTCTGTAAATGTGTGTCGCAGGAGGAGCTGCAGCATGATGATCACTGTGCAGTGTGTAAACAGGAAGGAGATCTTCAGCCGTGCCACACCTGTACCCGCGCCTACCACCCCGACTGCCTCAACCCACCTCTCAAAACTGCCACCCGGGGCATCTGGATGTGTCCCAAGTGCCAGAAGAAAGTATGCTTCTCTTTTCTTCGAACACACATTTTAAAGATCCCAACAGCACAGGAAGGTCTGCAAGACATCTATTGATCAAGTCGAGTCACTTTTATAGCGCTTCAGACAATACAGAATGTTTTAAAGCAGCTTTAGAGTGATAACAGGAAAATAATGCATTTCGGCTGTTGTTCACCTGAAGTTAGTTCAGTGTTGTGTCTATTTTAGTCTTATGTAGTTATCAAAGTTAAGTTGATTTTTGTTTTAAGGATATTTAGATATTTTTACTAGAAGGTTGTTTAACCTAATAAGACAAAGACAATCTGCTCATATTCTCTGTTCTGTTTTCTTTTGAAGGTTTTGAACAAAGATAACTTGTCTTGGCCACAGAACTTCATCCAGTCGTATGTTACACATAAAACAGGTACGCTGTCAAAGAAATCTAAATCACTAGCTCTTCTCAGGACTCTGTTCTCAGTGATGATGATGATGATGATGATGTGTGTGTTTGTGCAGTGAGAGAGGAGGAACGCAGGAAGCTAATGAGGAGAAACACTGAGCTGAAACTTGAGTGTGAACATCTGAGCGAAGAGGACCAGAGACTCTGCAGTTCTTTCTCTGTAAGTAACTGAGCTAAATGGGGCTGGGTTGCCATGTAGAGAACACAGTTTTATTCGATCTTCACTTTAACGCTCCCAATTGTGATTCAACTGCGAAAGACGACTGGTCAATAAAACAACAATCGATATTGCATCTGAATTGAGTGCTTGTGTGAATCAGAACTGATTCAAATCATGAAATCTGTGTCAATACCCAGCCCTGGTGCTGAACTACTCAAATAAGTATTTAATAATGTACTGGTTTAGTTTTTTTAATTAGCATGCTCTACTAGTTTTGTTTAGCATAAATGTATGTGTTCATGTTGCTGTCACCCTAAATGTGCTACGTAACTTGGTCTTTTTCAAAACAACATTTCTTTTTGTAAAAAAGTACAAGATTTGCCAGATAATCTTGCAAAGTTTGCAAGATTATAAACATTCTATCAGGTAAGAAATAATACATTATAATACCTTTATCTATGTGATTTAAATATGATTTAGATATACCTTTAGAAATGTAACAGGCTTGACATTAATAGTCTTGAAAAAACTACAGTGTGCTTCTAAGAAAAATAAATTGATCAATGATCAGTTACATCATTATGGTAACAGGGTTGCATTTTTTTTTTAAAGAAGAGACGAAGACTGCATCTGAAATTGCGTACTGTATAATAGGTACTACATTTGATTTAAAATTCGGACGTACTACATCCACCATGTTGTCATTATCATTATCATGACCTACGGCATCAGTTACATTGCTTCACTGCCAATCACAAATCCTCTCCCGTGGCCTCATGGGATAGTAAAGTGTCCATCGTATGCACACTGCAGAATCTCGCCAGTAGTAATAGGTCATCCGGGTACTTTTCGCTTATGAATACTATGCATTTGGACATACTACTCTTTTCTATTTACATACTATTTATATATACTATAATACATACTATTTTTCACCTACTATACCCAGATAGCAAATGACATCTGGCCCAGTTGTGGCCCACATCTCCCACATTCTTCTGGCCCACATACCGCATGGAATGACGGTGATGACTCAACCTGAGTGTGGCTGGCAATAGCATACATATCCGGGCCTCATCTGGGCCAACTATGGCACACATGGCTCAGTTCTGGCAGCGGCAAAGGTCACATGGGCCACATCTGGGCCACACACAGCAAGCCACAACTCACACTAAAACCGGCTTGGTGTACATATGGCCACTGCCGCTACCAGAACTGAGCCATATATGCCCTAGTTGGCCCAGATGAGGCCCAGATATGTATGCTAAATGGGTCTAGTAGGCCTATGGAAGTAGGCATATTTGGACACAGCGTAACTCCTTTTTTGAGGAGTTCTTTTCCCAAAAGGACGATGTCATCATTATGACACATGGCTGGACTGGCCATTGGGCATACCGGGCATTTTCCCGGTGGGCCGACGTGCTTTTCGGGCTGATACATCTCATACTCATATACATATTTTTTTTTATTATTTTTTTTACGGCCCATAAAATTTGTACATCGGCGGCCCATTCGTTTGGTTTTGTTTTGCTTAATTGGCGGCGCTGGGTTTGTGGCGGTGTAATGCATTGGTCCAAAAAAGTCAGTGTTAGTTTTTTTTCTTTTCTGACAGACCAGCACATGAAACACGTAGATCAGCGGCCCATTGGTTCTTTTCTTGATTGACACTGGGCTGGCCCAATCACAACTTTAAACGAGTGAGCGAGTGTGCAGCAGTGTCAGTGTGTGTATCTGTCAAAATAGTCAGCGAGATGGAGAAGAAACGCAAGGAATGTGCAGAGAAATAGCGTGAAAAAATAGAACCAGGCCCTTAAAGCAGACGCTTTATGTGTCAAAATATATGTTTTCTGCCCTTCATCAGCTCCTGTGATGATGATGATAGTGAGGAGGATCAGGAGAGAGATGAGAGAGTGTAGTAGAGCCTGCGGTAAGCAGAACTACTTTCAAAACACTTAGGCTATGTCATGAGTGTAGGAACCCATAACCCAGTTACAGATTATTTCCACATCTGCATAGTTGACGATTACTGCAATTCACTAGAAATCTAATGAGAGGCGTTTGTAAACCATGTTTTCGGCCAAAATAAAAGCTTGATGCAGTTTGCGTCAAAATAAAAGATCATGTGCTTATCTCTTTCAAGTATAGAAATTGGTACAAAACTAATTTTGTACTAATTTCCTTTATTTTTTAGTGCATTTGTTTTACAAAATATGGCAATTACTGTCATTGGATTAATATTATAACTATTATTATGTAGTAGGTGTAATGTAAATAGACACTGTAACTAAAAGAGGTTTGAATTTTTCTTTGTTTAATTTGCACACTGAATATGGGTTGGAGCTTTTAATTTTGAACTCTCAAAGTGCACCAGATTGATGAATTTAACATTAAAATGCACAAAATTTTAACAAAAATCCTGTATAAGAAAAACTTGTATTGCTATGCTAATGCAGATTATAGCTTGTTTTAGGATTCACCACTGTGAAGTATAGTTAAACTGTATTAATAAATGTCAAATTTTCACTTATTTCATCTGTTAACTCTCACTCGTTCCTATACTCACTCATTACATGGCATTAGTGGTTTTAATGAATAAGAGTTGGTATGCATATAATTAAGGGTGTGCAAAGATGGGTGGTGTTTATGATCATAGTGGGCCGGTCTGGGCCAAAATGCCCGGGCCGATTTTTTTGTCCCAGTCCAGCCCTGTTATGACAGTTTTATTTATTTTTGGAATATATTTTTTTACTTTTATTAGGGCAAAATATGGTAACAGGGTTGATGCATACCTGAAGCAACTCAAAAAAGATGAACATAGAATAACATTAACTTATTATTCACCTCAGATTAAAAGTTAGCAATTTCTGTACCACTAGCATCACCGAAGAGAATGACAAAAAAAAGGGGTTTCCGAATCTTCCATCAAACAGATAGTCCTGCCCCGAAACACACGCCATTGGTTGAACCGGTGTTGCTGTGTCAGCTGTTTTCAGCAAAATCTAAGTGAATGATTTTAATTTTGTGCTCAACAGAAATGCATTGAGCAGAAGGAGCGTCTCCTGGGTCAGCAGCAGGAGACTCAGGCATCCCTGGAGCGTCTCAAGACTCTGATTCGACTCATCCAGCGCGACCAGATGATTCAAGTGACTATGACGGCCACCACCACCACCGGAGCATCGCTGCTCTCGCTGCCGTGGATCAAAGCCGCGGACAGCAGCACCAGCACCACAGCGCCCACTACTGGCCCCTCCGCAGTACTGCACAAAAGCGTGCTTCAGCCGCAAGGAAACAACTGACCCCGAACCCACACAAACACAAATCACCACAGACGGTGATATCCAACCGATGTGCATTTTCTTCTGGTAATGTCTTACCAAAAAAATAATGGGAAAATTTGAAAAAGAAAAAAAACAAATAAGCGTCACTCGATTCATAAGTATTTTTTAAAGCCAACACACACAGTGCTCACAAGATTTTTTTTTACCCACTGTTTTTTAATGTATTATTTTTCTTGGCCTTAATGTATTTATGACTAGATTACAATGCTGTTGCAAATATATGAAATAAGTATTCTACATAGAAACATTTCTTATTATGCTTTGCGTTTTTTTTTTACTGGGGTTTGGTGTGTGCGTTTCGGGGGGGAATAATTGTTCACATTTTGTTATTGAGAGGGTTAGCATAGTTATAGTTGAAGACAAGCGACATATGAAATGGAGAGCACTGTACATTGATATATCCGAATAGATGCTCGTTTGCATTTTCCGAAAGAACAATGTTTGCCATAATAATTCAGGTTAAAGCGAGACAGGGAAATGTTTTCATTTTGTTCATTTTGTGTGTACTTGCGAGCGTACAAACATAAAACAAACAAACAACAACAACAAAAAATAATTTTTCAGTATTAATAGAGATAAAAGAACAAAGTATTTAAGATAACAACAGAATTTAGCCTTTTTAGTGACGAATTTAGTATTTTCATTGCTGATGCCTGTTAATAATTTCAAACTAGTATTGGAGAGAGGGATCGTTGTACATACATGATTTTTCTTTTTCTTTTTTTTCGGCTGTCCCAACAACAGAAACGAAAAAGGCCATTTGAGTTCTTTGAGTGCCTGATCCCGGAATCCAAAAACGTTTATTTTGTCTCCCCACCATATAAAATATGCCAAAAACCCTGAGTGTTTTTGTACCGTTAACTGTATAACGTTTCCATCTCATCTTGCTCTTGTCTGTTTTTACTTTTCACTGAAGTGTTGAATCACATTTTCATTTACTAATCTCACGTCACTCCAAGGATACCACAAGTTGCATTATTATTATTATTATTATTTTTAATTGTTAGAAGTGAACACTGCCTGATGAATAAAAATAAAGAATTCATATCTAAAACACTCAATGGGGGAAAATAGGAGATCATTTGAATGGTACTTTTTTTTTGGAGGGAAAGTTTAGCATGGTTATCTGAATGGTTTGTCTTCCTGCGTGGTTCGAAAACAGACGCCACATCTTTGATGAAGTTACAACTTTAACACAACGCAAAAGCGCAAATAACCAGTTGCACACAGTTAACTACAGCACTATCATTCTCAACAAAGGAGATCGCAGTAAAGAATTTATTTGGTGTTAAATAATGGATAACACCATCTGTGTGTACATTTAAGGGCTAACAAACATGTATTTAACCACAGTCAGAATCATTTTCCCCCTTTCAGTTTAAAAGGAATATCTACTGAATTCATATGCAGCTAAATTATTGTTACACTTGGTAGTGTCTGTCTTTTGTGTAGCATTTCTATGAAGTCTGGATATGTAATGCAATATTGTGTTGTAACACTACAGTTCAGTTCTATATGTTAACATATGCTATTGCATTAACGTTTATGAGCTTACAATTAATTGTATTTTTACAGCATTTATTAATCTTTGTTATTTATGTAATTTATAAATGTATACAATTGTTCTTTGTTAGTTCCTACAATCTGGAATTAAACAAATTTGTTAACTTAACTATAGCTTTTTATTGCTGCAATTATAGGTTAAATCAAGTTATATGTATGTAGAAATTAAATTCCACCAAGATTAATAAATGTTGTAAAAATTGTTAATTCATGTTACCTAATGTTAAAATGTACAGCTTTACTGTAAAGTGTTACTTAATATACATTATAAAAATATTATTGCCAAATTACTGTTTCCACAAATTCTAATACTTATTAAAGGTCACACGTACAATGCATTAAAACAAGATCAACACAAAATATTATGTTAAAGTATAACCATAAATGCGTATGTATTGTATATATGTATACAGACATCATAAAAGTGCTGTTTGTTTTTGTTTTCTTGACAAACTTTAAATCTCATCCCACAGAATGTCTCATTCGGGTCCTGTATTGTCATATTCAGAATGTAATCGAATGCATATCATCTGTTGAATTGTTTCATAACAGTCGCTCCTGCTGAGTACAGACTGCAGACCTAATTATTTTCTTAACAAGCTTCTTTCATGTTTTCCAGTAAAATAGGTACATTTCCCTAATTTACTTTATACTTGTTTTCAGACAATAATTTCTAAAGAATTTTTTTTTGCCTTGCTCTACAGCTGTTTAAATATTTTTATTGGAAAACAAGACAACGCTGATTGAGAAAATGAGTGGGATTTGATGTTATCAGCCCTTTCCATGAATACATGAAATGTTTAAATGAAACTATATCAGTGCTCTGTTCTTCATATCACTTCCATCTACATTGCGACACGTCCCTGATTTCTGTTGACCCGTTGTGGCCCGTGTTCCTCAGATATCTTCAGATATCCATTTCCGGGAGAAACTGTGCAGTGCTTATACAGATCTATTTTACTACACTCAACACTGCGTTGAACAAAAAAACAAATTATATTCTTTTATCAAGGAACAAATGACAGAAGACAAAAAATGAAATTTTTTTTTTATTGTTTGCTAATTATGCATTTTGACTTGGCTTGCAATATGTGACGTGTCCTTTTGCAATGGTGAAGGAAGCAAAGCGAAGGAGATAAGACAACACAGAGGTGTTTAGCTAGATGTCTTTGGATTGTGTTTTTCTTTGTCATTTTGAAGGGGACTGTCCAGTGGATAGTACAAATAGAAGAGTGTTTGTCTTACATATGCCAATGTAGTTTTTACATCATCTAATGATCTATTAAAGTTGATTGATGGAAGTTCATCAATTGTAAGAGTTGTCTTCCTTTTTTGTGCTTTGGAGAATTATGGAAAAATTAGGTACAATATTAAATGTGTGTTAAGGATTATTACAGATGTTAAGATGGTAACACTTTATTTCGATGGTCAGCTTTACACATTATACTCGCAATAAGTAGGTCTAACTTTGCAACTACATCAGCTACCAGTCATGAGAGTATTAGTAGACTGCCTGCTTAACATCTGCTAACACTTTATTTTGATGCTCCTCAGACATTCTACTTACTAAAAGTTACTTTACAAGTATTTCAACTTATTCTAGTCAAGTCACCTTCATTTATATAACGCTTTTTACAACACAGATTTTTTCAAAGCAGCTGTGCAGTGATAATAGGAAATTAATGCAACAAAGATTGTTTTGGTTGTATAGCAACTCTAGAAGCAAGTCATTGTCCAGCTAAAGTAAGTTTTTGATTGATTCATTTCCATTGTAAAAATCTGTTAGTTAAGGGCCACTTACATGACACCATTTTCAACTGAAAACTTTTATTCTCGCCATTCATTTACCCGACAATAGCATTTTGGTGGCCTGAGAACGCAAACTTTTTTAAAAGTGATACCGTTATCAGCTCCGCATAAACTTAAAAAACATGCACCTGTGAAAATGGTGACGACATGCACATGCGTATTACGTGTTTAGTCTATAGACATGCACGTTTAAATGCGGATGTGCACAGGCGCATAATCTTTCTTTACAAAGTGACATCACCAATTACTTGTCTGGCATGCATAATACAGCGTTTCTGTGGATCCGTGTGAACAGGAATTATTTTGATAATGTTCTCATCTCTACAGAGAAAAAAAAAACGTTTGTTGTGAAAAAAAAAACTTTTGCCGCTTCGATGAGGCTTTCGCAGGGGATAGTCTAGTTGACACGGTCTCTGCTGACACTTCAGGGCTGCACTGTGGTTGCGTCTCCGCAGGTCCTTCATCTGATCTGGATCTGACTACGGTAAACCTCGGGATAAACAGAGAGACCAATATTAGCGAAGATGACATTCTTCTTATGATGTAACGAGTACATCAGGTGTTATGGGAAGTGTTCCCGGTTCCGTCTGACCAAAATTATGCAGTCTTACATTATTTGAATTTTAAAAAGTCTAGATTCAAACTGAACTTCAAACTGTGTCTGCTTCTCGAACAATGCTAGGAAGACTGTTCCAGAGTTTATGTACTAAATAGGAAAAGGATCTACAGCCAGCAGTTGATTTTGATATTCTAGGTATCATCAACTGGCCAGAATTTTGATATCGCAATAGACGTGAAGGACTATAATGCGTTAAGAGCTCACTCAAGTACTGGGGAGCTAAACCATTTAATTTGTAAGTAATTAGCAAGATTTTAAAATGTGTACGATGTTTAATAGGGAGCCAATGCAGTGGAGACAGAACGTCTCGGTTACGTATGTAACCCTTGTTTCCTGAGTAGGGAACGGAGACGGTACGTCGTGATGACGAATGGGGTTTCGCTCAGAAAGCCTCTCATCTTCGAGAAATAAAACGAGCCAATGCATAGTGTAACTCCGCCTTACCTCATGGGTATATAAGGAAGTACACTGGCAACATGCAGATATGTTTCTTCGCTGAGGAGCCGAGACTCCGGCATTCCAGCGGTACAGCGGAAGTGGCAGGGAGACGTACTCAGGGAACGAGAGTTACATACGTAACCGAGACGTTCCCTTTCGTAGTCACTACGAGTTACATTGTGACGACGAATGGGGTTCCCAGTCTAATCACGCCACCTCGGCTGTCTTCCAGTGCCCTGCGTAAGTCTGAGCTCCCTGTCGTGAGACTAGCACGGACAAAAGACTCCTACTTAACACAGGAATACCAAGGTACACTGGGAAGCATATCTCAGTGGAAATATGCAATTAGTGCCTGCCCGAAGAGGGGGGACTTACAGAATACACATATGACCCGGGAGGGGGCTGCATATGGAGAATCACTGGGTTGTCCAGCCGCAGGTGGAATATTTCAACCCCAGGGGTGGCAAGGTGGCTTGCCATGGTAAAGACACATGCTCAGAGAGGCTTACATTGGAAATACATATGTGGGGGTCGCCCAGAGGGGGAACCATGCACATGGCGGCACCTAGCCAATCGCAAAAGCTGCCGGTGGCATAACTCTGGCGTTGACGTCAATAGTGCTGGAGGAACTCAGGGCTTCTCGGGGAGGCTCACCTGAGGAGAATATCGCACGTATCCAGTCCGTGGAGTGGAATGGCGAGCAAGCGAAGACACCTGAGCAGAATCTAGTACCGGCTGGTCGAAGCGAGTACATGGGTAGAAACTAGCTCCATTCGGAGATTGTAGAATCTCGCGAATGTGTTGGGTGTCAACGCAGACAAGCTAGGTGCCGGAGCACTAGGTCCCTGTGTTCGCAAACCTGGTCTCGAGAGTGAGCTAGGATCAGCCAGTCGTCGAGATAGTTCAGGATGCGAACCCCGTGTTGCCGTAGTGGCACAAGGGCTGCCTTGACGACTTTCGTGAAGAGACAGGAGACAGGGCTAGCCCGAATGGGAGAACCGCGTACTGGTCGCGAGTAGAGGAAGAATGGAGACATAGAAGTAGGTGTCCTTCAGGTTGATCGCTGCAAACCAATCTTGTGGCCGCACACATTCGAAAAATGCGTTTGACCGTGAGCATCTTGAACGGGAGCCTGTGAAGGGACCGGTTCAAGACGCGCAGGTCTGGGATTGGCCGTAACCCACCTGTTTACTTGGGTACAATGAAGTAGGGGCTGTAGAAGCTGGACCTCATTTCGGCTGGAGGGACAGTCTCGATCACACCCTTCGCCAGTAGGGTGGCAACCTCCGCTCTCATGACAGGGGCATAGCCACCGACCATAGTGAGCAGACTCCCCTGAAACGGGGAGGAGACCGTGCAAACTGAATCGCATAGCCGAGCCTGATGGTTCTTGCGACCCAGCGGGACAGGTTGGGAAGCTCTGGCCAGGCTCCCAAGAACTGTACCAGTGGGGTCATGGGAACCACAGATATTCCTTCGGTGGTGCAGCGAGGCGGAATGACCAGCCCGGATGGGGGAGGCATAGCGTCCCGTGTGGGGGCATGGTCATTAGCCGCGTCCTGCCAGAGGAGGCCAGGGAAGGACTAGTGTTCCACGGGGGCGTCCTCTGGCAGGGGTCTGGCGAGAGTGGCGAGGCTCATGAGCGGCACGCACTGTCATCCACAGACTCTTGGGGCTCGGAGGAAGGGGCATCAGTTCTTGAAAAAAGAGATTCTCCCTCGGCCCTCCACCCTCCACCAGGGGAAGGAGTGGCCCTGCTACCAGCTCCTGAGAAGAACTGAGCCATAACTCCAAGCTGCCCGTCTCAGGAGTGCTGCTTAGCCTGGCATTTTAGCCGGCTAAGGGGCGGAGACGGGCAGTGCCGTCCTCCTGCGACCTCCTCCTGCCCGGGGCTGGTGAAGGCTGCCGGAGGAGCCGCAGGGAGGCAGCCTCGGCGGGAAGCAGACTAAGGGAACCACACGGACGGATGGCCATCGGTGCAGAAGGGCCTCAGTCTGCTTCTGGGCGGGTGAAAACTGTTGGGCTCAGTCCTCAACCTCACCGCCGAAGAGCCCAGACTGGGATATGGGGGAGCTAAGAAACAAGTTCTCAGACTCCCGCACATCAACCTGGTTGAGCCCTAATGGTGTTCCTGGACCACACATGTGGACATCACCTGACCCAGGGATCATGCAGTGACCAACGTCGCCCATAGAGCGAGGTCGGTACAGTGCGACGCGGATCGACCAGCCCGGACATGGGAGGCATAGCGTCCCGGCGTGAAAGCATCGGTTGGAGTGGCCCCGTGCTCGGAGGCGCAGGCGAACCACAGCTCTATGCCTGGCAGAGAACATACAGACCATGATCGCCACACCAACAAGGGCAGTGAAGGTGGAGGACGCCCGCGGACCACAAAAAGTCAATGGGGACTTATGCGTGATATACTGTTAAGTCACAATTGCGTGTTATAAAGTCAGAATTGTGAGATATAAACTCACAATTGCAAGAAATAAACTCGCAATTCTGACTTTTCTCGCAATTGCGACTATATCTCGAAATTCTGGCTTTATAATACACAATTGCGACTTTCTATCTTGCAATTCTGACTTTATATCTCCCAGTTGTGTTATAAAGTCATAATTGTGAGATATAGACATGCAATTCTGAGAAAAAAAGTTAGAATTGCGAGATGTAAACTCACAATTGTGAGAAAAAAAGTCTGAATTGTGAGATAAAAAGTCGCAATTCCCTTTTTTATCTTTTATTCTGTGGCGGAAACAAGCTTCCATAGTGGAGAGGAGACAGAGTGATGAAGCCAATCAGTATATAGAGGTTTTTTTTAGGAAGCCATGATGGACAGAGGCCAACTGGCAAATTTGGCCAGGATGCCAAGGTTACACCCCTACTCTTTTTCGGAGGACATCCTAGTCAAGTCAAGTCAAGTCACATTTATTTATATAGCGCTTTTTACAATACAGATTGTTTCAAATCAGCATTACAGAGATAACAGGAAAAAAAGCCATTTTGAAGTGCGTTCAACTTCGTCAAGTGGACATGGCAAGTTTATTTGGACAGACCCTCGACCCCTCGATTTTGACCAAGGGAGCGAGTCAACTCAACATGTACACTTTAGGGCAGATCCATAGACCACAATGCAACAAGATGACGTCACAACAGCAACTAGCAGTGCTTGCTCTTAATTTACACAAAAGTGAGCGTTTTTGAACTTGTCGCCACTTACTGGTGTAACAACGTAATTGATACAATCTTTATTTGAAGCATCAAGGTCCTTTCAAAAGATGATTGGCTCTATTTTGATCCCTATACAGTACGTCAGTGTTTTTATCCGAACTATAAACTTTTACTTATAAACAGTACTTCTGTGATAATTTGAATATTTGTTACAAAAATAATGATACTGTGTTGTTAAAGTTTGTGAAACTGTTTCATACCTATATGTGATTACTGCTCTCTCTGGGTCAGTGACAGCGATAACCCAGATTTAATTGCTGTGATCATATTTTTTCAAGGTTAAGGTTTACAGTTTTTCACTAAAATACTAAACTTTCTCTGAACCAAATTCTCAAAGGCCTAAACCAATTAATCGAATAAATCACTTTATTCAGGCAGTTAGGCACTATCTTCAAATCTCATGCAAATCACTATCTGCAAATCTAGTGTTGTCAAATCGATTAATCGTGATTAATTGTGTCTCTCACACACACACACACACACACACACACACACACACACTCAAACAGGCGCACACATCTTTGTGGGGACTCTCCATAGACTTAATGGTCTTTATACTGTACAAACTGTATATTCTATCTCCTTACACTAACCCTACCCCTAAATCTACCCATCACAGAAAACTTTCTGCATTTTTACATTTTCAAAAAAATATAATTTAGTATGTTTATTAACCCATTTCCCTCGTGGGGACCGCTGGCTGGTCCCCACAATGGAGGTGATCTCAGGTTTTACCATCCTTGTGGGGACATTTGGTTCCCACAATGTAATATAAACCAAAACACACACACACACACACACACACACACACACACACACACACACACACACACACACACACACACACACACACACACACACACACACACACACACACACACACACACACACACACACACACACACACACACACACACACACACACACACACACACACACACCCTGTAGCCCAAGACTGGTTGCTCACTTAAGCTAAGCAGGGTTGAGCCTGGTTAGTACCTGGATGGGATTGCTGGTTGCTGCTGGAAGAGGTGTTAGTGAGGCCAGCAGGAAGTGCTCACCCTGTGGTCTGTCTGGGTCCTAACGCCCCAGTAAAGTGATGGGGACACTATACTTTCAAAGAGCACCGTCCTTCGGATGAGACGTTAAACCGAGGTCCTGACTCTCTGTGGTCATTAAAAATCCCATGATGTCCTTCGAAAAAGAGTAGGGGTGTAACCCCGGCATCCTGGCCAAATTTGCCCCTTGGCCCCTGTCCATCATGGCCTCCTAAACATCCCCATATACTGATTGGCTTCATCACTGTCTCCTCTCCACCAGTAAGCTGGTGTGTGGTGGGCGTTCTGGTGCAATATGGCTGCCGTCGCATCATCCAGGTGGATGCTGCACATTGGTGGTGGTTGAGGAGATTCCCCCTTCCATGTAAAGCGCTTTGAGTACCTAGAAAAGCGCTATATAAATATATATAAATGTAACTAATTATTATTATATACAGTATATATGCACACATATATATTATATAAACAAACTTTTAAGTTAGATGCGTTTAATCGATTTCACAGTTCTACTATAAACATTCTCACTCACTAAAACACATATCGCACTGTGATGCACTTGAGTTGAAAACAGTACACACAAGTTGCAAAAGTTAAACACAACTACAACACAGCCGACATCTTTTACATACAGCGGCTCAAGTGCATTGAATGTTGATACCAACAATAGATGGAAACAATCTGAGAGGGAGAGGAGGAAGAGTGCATGTAAGAGGTGGTGGGCGAGGAGGGTAGAGGATGAGAAAGAGAAAGGTGTGGACAGTGTTGTCAAGATAGGATCCAGCACACCAGAGGGTTTTTACCTTTGCCTGGCAAGTGAACATCATTGCCTGTGATATGGACAAAGTACTCAGGCCGGACCCAACATGAACACGTGATGCTGAGGCAGAATTAATCTCTCATTGACCTTGATTTTGCAGTTTTTACAACTTTTTGGAGTGTACTGTAACATGCTTTTCATTTACAGTATTTTTTGGGCTTTTGCAGTTTGACCACTGCATTTTTACAGTATGCAAATGCTGAATATACAGACATTCAATACTATACATTACAATATTCAATATAATACTATACTTGCAGTACTTACAGTATACAATATGTTCACCTCAGTTTTGATTACAATACCTTTTTACATAATTGCAAATTTTGTCTGCTGTATTCATTATAATTTATTTTTATTTTTTTCTGTAACGATGCTCTGGATGTTGTGTTCTCCATTTTCTGATGTAGTGTCTAATGAATGATCTGTAGTGTTTATATATTGCCTGCCCTGATGTGTGTATGATCTGAAAGCATTGTTTAATTTTGAGTAGTGAAATGGTTTTTGGCCCATTGTTTGATTTTGCCAGAAGACTCAGGGGTTTCGTGAATGTAGTTTAAAGATTTGGTTTTGTGTTTTATGTTGTGAGAAAAAGGGTGAAGTTTTCAAGAAATGTGTCTTAGCAATTGTGAAAAACTGAAGGCTGTTTGACTCGATTGTGATCTTTTAATGATTGTTTTTTTAAGCTATATATATATATATATATATATATATATATATATACAGTATATTGAGCTGCACTGATACTGTATTACCCTAATGTGAATAATAAAAAAGTTACATTTTGATACATTCTGGCTATGAAAATAAGATTATTTTTGCATTACAGTATAATAATTTGATGAAATTGCATTCATTGAAATGCATTCATTTGAAAACTTTATTAAATAAAAGTCAAAGAATTTAACAAAAGTTGAAGAATTTTAAAGTGAATAGAAAAGCATCAAGTTTAATTTTGGTGCAGTGTTGCTCATGAAGGGGGTGGATTGGAATCCACTGCTGCTTCAATGTATATGTAATGAGTGATATCAAATATATCAAATGAGTTGAATGACTTCTCTGGAGATTTTACTTTGTTATAGAAGTTACCAGTGTGATTACTGAAATGCTCTTTTCATGTATTCTTTAATGTCTGTATTTGATATCTGAATGCAGTAACAGTGCTTGCTTATTTAGCCTGGCTTCCAGAAATGAAATAGGGAATTCAAAGTGTTAAACATATAGTGGTCATTGAAGCCAATAGTTTAAGGGACCATTTCTTTTTTCCAGTTAGACTAAAGTGTGCTCTCTTTGAGAGAAAGAACGCATTATGTTGATGTTTTGAGAGGACTCTCCTGTTTATAGTTAGAGCCTGGCCAAATCCAACCTTGGAAAAGCTGTGTGTCGGTGTGTGTGTGTTAGTCTTCTTGGTTACAGGTTAAGGAACCACTGGCATTATGGGAGATTGACTGAGTTGTTCTCGACATGCTGGTGCCCAGCAACCCAAATCTGAGAACTGGAAGGTCACGACGTGCCTAACTTCAGGGTCCGAGTGTCAGCTGCCTAATCGATGTCAAGTCAAGTCAAGTCATCTTCATTTATATAGCGCTTTTAACAATGTAGATTGTTCCAAAGTGGCTTTACAGTGATAATAGGAAATTAAAGTAACAGAGATTGTTTTGGCTTTATAGCAGCTAGAATACAGTTATTGTCCAGCTAAAGTTAGTTTTGATTGATTCACTTCCGTCACAACGATCATTAGTTATTAACTTAGGGGCCGCTAACACGACACCGGTTTAACTGAAAACTATTAAGTTCTTTCTGCGCAAACTGGCGCAGATGGCGTGCACATGCGTATTACGAGTTCAGTCTATAGGTATGTGCGTTTGAATATATGTGCGCAGGCGTGTAGTCATTCCTCGCAAATCAACGCTCAACATACTACTTGTCTGGCCTTAAAATTTATAATACAGAATTTTTATCGCTTCCACGTAGCCACGCGAACCAGAATTATCCCGGCAACGCTTTATCTGTAGAGAGGTAAAGGGAGGGGAGGGGAGGGAGGCCTTCACAGGGAAGAGCCTAGTTGACACTTCAGGACTGAGTTGTCGTCGCGGCCAGGCGCAGGTCCTTCATCAGATTTGGATACAGCCTGGATCTGGCGGACTGCGGTAAACCTCGGGATAAACAGAGAGACTAATATTAGCGTAGATGCCATTCTTCTTATGATGTAAAGAGTACATCAGGATTAATGGGGAGTGTTCCCAGTTCCGGCTGACCTAAACTATGCAGCCTAACATTGAATTATAGAAGACTGTAATGTGTTATGTGTATGCTAGGCCAAAGAGATGTGTTTTTAGTCTAGCTTTGAACTGACAGAGTGTGTCTGCTTCCCGGACAATGTTAGGAAGACTGTTCCAAAGTTTTGGTGCTAAATAGGAAAAGGATCTACCGCCAGCAGTTGATTTTGATATTCTAGGTATTATCAACTGGCCGGAATTTTGAGATCGTGTCACAGGTCGGGGTGGGCCAAGCCAGACTGCACCCACCCCTGGAGACCGGGTACCGCCTCGAGGAGCGTGTCAAGGAACCAAACAGCAGACAGAGGATAAAGGAATAACAATTTCTTTATTGAGTTAAAAGCAGATAATTTGAAAAGTCCTAATTAAAATCTTCCTTCTTGTCGCCAGAAGCAATTCGATGGGCCCCTGGACCGGAGCGAGATGGACGTTCGTGAACACCCTGCGGCTCGTCGGAGAGGAATCAAGGAGGACACACACCATCCAGGTAGGTCACTGGGTAGGTACTCTTTACAGGGCTCACAAGGACGTCTTGGCTACTCGGACCCCATTCGGACTGGAACCAGGTAAATACTCGTGGTGAGGATGGAACGAGTGCCGGAGGCTGCCCAGAGGTAAGTATCCAGAGGACGGGGATCCTCAATTCAGACGGGTCACAGGGGCGCAGGTGGCGAGCAGGCCGGGCCAGGAGGGGACCGTAGACAGCAAGACGACACTTTGATTGAGCCACGTGCCGCGGCTATTCTCCTTCCTTCCGAACAGCAGCAACAATTTGCAACACGGGCACGGAAGGCCACCCGGCAAGAGGACACTTCACTTTGACTGTGCCCTGCAACAATACAACAGGGTTCAATGGTTCAACAAGATGCGACGCTCAACAGTGATACCTTCTCTCCTTCTGAACAGGGCGGAGGCTTTCAGTGGGGACAGGTGGGGACCACCAGGCGGAGAAGACGCTTGAGGGAGACACTCCACTTGACTGTACACTGTAACCAGGTAACAGGATTTAACTTCCCAACAGCATATGGAACGTTCAATTGAAATACCTTCTCTCTTTCTGAGCAGGGCGGAGGCTTTCAGTGGGGACAGGTGGGGACCACCAGGCGGAGAAGACGCTTTGAGGGAGAAACTCCACTTGACTGTACACTGTAACCAGGTAACAGGATTTAACTTCCCAACAGCATATGGAACGTTCAATTGAAATACCTTCTCTCGTTCTGAACAGGACAAGCCTTCAATGGGACATTTGGAGACCACCAGACGGAGAGGACACTTGAGCGGGACACTCCACTTCGGCTGTGCACTGTAACCAGGTAGCAGGAGTTAACTTCCCATCAGCATATGGAACGTTCAATTGAAATACCTTCTCTCGTTCTGAACAGGACAAGCCTTCAATGGGACATTTGGAGACCACCAGACGGAGAGGACACTTGAGCGGGACACTCCACTTCGGCTGTGCACTGTAACCAGGTAGCAGGAGTTAACTTCCCAACAGCATATGGAACGTTCAATTGAAATACCTTCTCTCTTTCTGAACAGGACAAGCCTTCAATGGGACATTTGGAGACCACCAGACGGAGAGGACACTTGAGCGGGACACTCCACTTCGGCTGTGCACTGTAACCAGGTAGCAGGGTTTAACTATTCAACAGCATATCAAACGTTCATTTCAAATACCTTTTCTGAACAGGACAGCGACTTTCGATGAAGCATGTGGAGACCACCAGACGGAAAGGATGCTCTAAGCAAGACACTCCACTTCAGCTGTACACTGTATCGATGCAACAGGATTTGACCATTCAGCAGTAATGAAACATTCAGCTGCAATACCTTCTCTCGTTCCAACCAGACAGCGGCTTTTGATAGGGACGTGTGGAGACCACCGGACGGGAAGGATGCTTTAAGCAAGACGCTCCAGTTCAGCTGTACACTGCAACAATGCAACAGGATTTGACCATTCAACAGTGGATGAAACATTCATCTGTACTACCTTCTCTCCTTTCCAACCAGGGCAGCGGCTTTCGATCGGGACATGTGGAGACCACCAGACAGGAAGATTGCTTTAAGCAAGACGCTCCAGTTCAACTGTACGCTGCAACAATGTAACAGGAATTAATGGATCGGCAGCATTCACAGAGTGGGACTGTCTCAAATGGTAAGTTGGACGCTGGATGTAACGAACCCCGTTCAGAGACAGCGGGTGAAAGACTATAGAAGCGAGTGCACAGCAGACTATTAATACTTCTCCACACGATAAACTTCACTCCATAACACAAACCGTGTGAATCGTCACTTCAGGCACTGCATTCCACTCGCACACGTGCATTCGGGCCAGCACTCACCCACCGGTCTTTCTCCCACCAGATCGACTCTCGTCTCTACACGGGCTCCACTTCTCTCAGAGACAGTCAAACGGATGTAGTAATCGTCACATTCAGTGCAGGAAGAACAAAGGTTGGAGACAGATCATTAATTCACTCGGTGTAATACTTCACTCGTGCCACACGCTTTCCAGACTTTCCACACCACTTCAGTGTCAGTGCATATAAACAACGGATCAAATACTCATCACTTTGCGTCTTTCCCACTGTTGACGATATCCCCTAGATCTCATTGACAAAACTTCACTCTCTCATGTCCATTTCTCGGCTTCAATCTTCGCCCTGCTTCACAGTCCAGCTTCAAATATAAACAACCCGCCGACAGAACACAGTATCTCACGGGAGGAGAACCACCACGACCGTCTGTTTCCTCTCTCTTTTTAAAGCCCCATCTTAATGCACGTTCCTCTCACAACACTCTCTGTAATTCTCCTCACCTGTTGTCAATCAGGCAATTGGCCTCGCTGCCATGGCAGCAGATTTCGCGGTGTGATGAGACGACCATCCACCAGAGGTCTCCAAATAATACTGCCTTCACGAGGATTTTACTTTCTCTCTTTATCTGGCTTTTGTCACACCGTGACATACCCCCCTGCCAAACCGTTCTAGTCCCTAGAACGGGATCCGGACACCCAATCTCCATACCTGGATGGGGGTTGTCCCCGGTTCTCCCTTTGGGACCGTCTTGGCGGGGAATTCGGTGCCTCAGGCCTTGGCGGGGAATTCGGTTCCTCGGGCCTTGGCCCTATCCCCACTCTCTGAGGGACCACAGCCCATCCCACCACAGGAGGCATCCACACTGGTTCAGTAGGCGGTCTCTCTACAGCTGGTTTGGGGTAGTTTGGACAAGGGCGCATCAGGTTGCGGTGGAGCACCCGCTCTGGCCCTGCTCTCCCTTCGGGACGAATGGCATACACAGGCTGATCGAGGCGCGGCTGTCGTTGGATCACATACGGCTGGGGCTCCCACCGATCACTGAGCTTACCCTTTCCTTGTCGTCGGTTGTCTCGAACTAGAACTCTCTCGCCAGGCAGTAGTGGTGCACTCCGTGCCGTACGGTCATACAACCTCTTATTCTTGGCTGCGGCTTGGTTGATTCGGTCTGAGACCCGTTCATAGGCCAGTTGAAGGCGTTGATGGTGTCTGGTCACCCACCCCGTTACGCTGCCTCCTTCTTCAGCCGCCGCAGTCCCCAGCAGTAGGTCCACTGGTAGCCTCACATGCCTTCCGAACATCAGGTAAGTTGGTGCATAGCCGGTCATACTATGAATGCTGTTATTATTTACCTGTACCATCGCCGGGAGGTTATCCACCCAATGTCCCTGTTGGTCACCTTCCAAGGTCCCCAAAAGACCGATCAGCGTCTGGTTAAACCTCTCACACCCTCCATTCCCTTGAGGATGATAGGGCGTCGTATGGGTCTTCCTACATCCATACAATTGACACAACTCATGTACTACCCTGGATTCGAAATTGGGTCCTTGATCCGAATGGAACACTTCAGGGCACCCGAAGGGCTGGATGACATGCCTCCACAGGGCATTAGCGGTAGTGATGGCGGTCTGATCCAGAGTTGGGATGGCCCAGGCATATTTAGTGAATAGGTCTGTGATCACTAAGATGTTTTGGATACGGTCGACCGGCCTACCCAACGTCAGATAGTCCATAGCGATGATATGCATCGGTGCTTTGGCTCGAATGGGGACCATTGGAGCTCGAGGCTCTTTCCTGGCTTTAAACAGGGTGCAGCGCGGACAGCCCCGCAGGTAGGCCCTCGTAGTTCCCTCCATCCCAGGCCAGTAGAAGTGGCGTCGCAAGAGTGCCGTCGTCCTCTCCTGCCCCTGATGACCAAGCCTGGTGTGGTAAGCCTCCAGCAGGGCATGACACCTCCCCTCGGGAACCACTACCTGACAGACCGGGTCACCCGAGTGTGAGTCCTGGAGGGACCGACAAATCACCCCCTCCTTCAGATGGAGACTCTCCTTCTGGCCCAGCAGGCCTCTCACAATTCGATTTTGAGCCCGGCGTTCCGCACCCTCCGGCCAATTGCCCTGCTCCAACCAGGCCCGGACCATTAACAAGTCCTCGTCTTCGCCCTGCCACATCCTCCAACGCTGTGGATCCCATCCCCAACTTGCAGGCGGCTCCTCCGGTGGCTGCCCCGGTGCCTCCACAATGCCCACCATCATTCCCTCGTCCCGGTCGGCCTCCAGCGTGGGTCTCAGATCTTCTGGCCCTCCTTCAGGCCACCTAGACAGCACATCTGCGTTGGTATGTTCCCTTCCTGGCCGATACCGCAGCTGATAGTCAAAGTTGGCCAATTGAGCCACCCACCTCTGTTCTACCGCCCCCAGCTTGGCGGTTTGCAGGTGTACCAGCGGATTGTTATCGGTCACCACGGTTACCTTTGCTCCCCATAGGTAGTCCTTGAACTTCTCACTGAGCGCCCACTTCATGGCCAGTAACTCGAGCTTGAAGGAACTATAGTTGGCATCATTTCTCTCCGCAGGGTGTAGACTCCGACTAGCATAAGCGATGACTCTCTCTTCCTCCTGTTGTTTCTGGGCCAAGACAGCCCCCAAGCCCAGATGGCTAGCGTCCGTGTAAAGAATGAAGGGCTGTGTGAAATCGGCATATGCCAGAATGGGTGCTTGTAACAACTCTTGCTTGAGCTTCTGAAAAGCAATCTCGCATGCCTGATCCCACTCCACCACTGGGGACCCCCGGCCCCGGACATGTCCCGTTCCACCCAGCAACTGGTTCATGGGTTTGGCGATCTTGGAGAAATCCTTAATGAATCTCCTATAGTACCCCACGAAACCGAGGAAGGATCGAACCTGGCGCACAGTCTTTGGGGCCGCCCACCCCTGTACGGCCGACACTTTCTCTGGGTCCACAGCGATCCCTGCCGCACTCACAATATGGCCCAGGAACTTTACCTCCTTCCGGAAAAGCTGGCATTTATCCGGTTGGAGCTTCAGCCCGTACTTCTCCAGAGAGCGGAACACCTGCTCCAGGTGCTGAAGGTGAGACTCAAAATCGGGGGAATAAATAATCACGTCATCCAGGTACACCAGGGTGGAATCCATCAGCTGGCTCCCTAAACAGCGCTGCATTAGTCGCTGGAACGTGGCCGGGGCGTTGCAGAGGCCGAAGGGCATCCGGTCCCACTCGTATAACCCAAAGGGGGTCGTGAAAGCCGTCTTCTCCCGGTCCTGCTCGTCCACCTGCACCTGCCAGTAGCCGCTCGCCAAGTCTAGTGTGGAATACCAGGCCGCCCGTGTGAGGCTAGTAAGGGAATCCTCGACTCGAGGCAATGGGAAAGCATCCCGCTTTGTCACTAGGTTCAACTTCCGATAATCCACACAGAATCTCCATGCGCCTGTCTTCTTCCTCACCAGTACGATCGGGGCCGCCCAAGGGCTGCTGCTCTCGCGGATGATCCCTCTATTCAACATCCCTCGCAACAGAGCACGAACCTCAGAGTACAATGTTGGGGGCACCGGTCGGTAGCGCTCTCTACTGGGTGTGGCCCCTCCAGTGGGAATTTGATGCTTAACGATGTTAGTACACCCATAATCCTCATCGTGGGTGGAGAACAACTGTGGCCATTTTGATAGGAAAGCCTTAAGCCGCCTTGTCTGATCCTCCTCCAGCCCTTCTCCCCGTAGGGACTCACCTCCAAGGTGGGCCGGCAGTCCTTCTCCAGTCTCCCTGCTGTGCATCCCCGTCTGCGCCAAAGCAACTTCCACTACGGTTGGGCCTACTTGGCTGAACTTGACTTCTCCCTGGCACCCTGACCCAGACCATCGCCTCGCTTCGAGCCGGGACGGACAAAGCATAACGGCAAGCCACTCTCCCAGTGCTCTCCCGGTCCTCCTGCTGCTCGGCCAGGCAAACCCGGCGACAGTCTGCCCGAATACGCTCCCATTCTCTGCCCTCAGATGTCACAGTCGCTCGGGCCGACCCACGCTGGAACAGCTCTTCCCAGCAGTCGGAGATGACATTCATGCCCAGTAGGGCGCGATGAGACCCCAGACACACGTCACGAACCACCACCACTCCCTTCTGGGGTACAACCATACCGTGGATCTCCAGGTCTGTCACCACATAACCCACATACGGGATATCGAGCCCATTGGCCCCTCGCAGAGTTAACCAGGGGGCCTCAGTCGTCGGCCGGCCCTGGGTGCCGAATAGTTCCTGAACTAGGCTCTCCGCAAACAGAGTGACTTGCGACCCTGTGTCCAACAAACACTGCACCTTCTTGCTGTTGACTCGGATCGTGATAACCGGACAGCGGCCCACTAGGCGTTCTTTAGACAGTCCAGGAGAAGAAGGGTCTGAAAAGGGGGTCCCGACCACTTGACCCACAGTGGCCGGAGACTCTAAAAACCCCCTTGTGAAGCGCGTCTGGAAGGGCACTGACGGATGTAATGTCCAACTTCTCCACAACCGTTACAGATAGGACGCCCCTGTTCATCCCACTGGAATCGGGGACCCATGGATCGGGCGAAACGACGCTCTGGAGGGCGACTCCCGTCAGAATAGGCCCGCTCCCGCGGCGAAGGAAGTGAATGGAGGCGTTCTCGGCGGAGTTCTTCGACAACAGATTTGGACAGATCAGACATTTGTTCACGGATATCCCTTTTCAATTCTTCCCGGAGGGCATGCTTCCAATCGGAGGTGGCAGGGGCCGAAGGCCCACTAACAGCATTCGCCACCAGACAGCTGGGAGGATCCACACCTTCGGTGTGATCACGCTCAAGGGCTAGAGCTTCTCGCCGCAGTTCTTCAAACGTGAGGTCAGGATTTCGTCTCAACTGCACCCGCAGGCTCTGACGTACTGGGCCCTCCCGTAATCCTAGCAGAAACTGATCTCGCAGTAGGGTCTCCTCGTCGCCCAGGCCGTGGTCCTGTCTTCCCCTTAGCCTGGTAAACTGTTCCCTCAGTTGCAACGCGAATGGCCGAACAGTTTGTCGAGGCCCTTGCCTACAATTAAAGAATTGGGTTCTCAGGACAGCTACCGGGGTGGTATCTCCGTATTGTACCGTAAGGAAATCAAAGATGGCTCGGACTGTGGTGCGGGTTGCTTCCGGTGCTGCCTGTACTTCTCTTCTTGCTTCTCCCTCTAGTGAATTTAATACGAACTGTACCTTCTGCAGGGCGTTCAGCCCTTGGAGCCCTGCCAGGTATTCCACCTGGGCCTTCCATGCTGACAGGCTTAATTCTGACCCCGGACCTCCGTACTTCTGGGCCCACGGGGCCCCCATAAAGAAGGGCATAACCGGCTGTCTGGCCACTGGCTCTTCTTCCTCGGCCATTTAGGACCTTGATCGCTCCACTCGAGACGGTAATCCCGCCGACTACGCCAAGTTCTGTCACAGGTCGGGGTGGGCCAAGCCAGACTGCACCCACCCCTGGAGACCGGGTACCGCCTCGAGGAGCGTGTCAAGGAACCAAACAGCAGACAGAGGATAAAGGAATAACAATTTCTTTATTGAGTTAAAAGCAGATAATTTGAAAAGTCCTAATTAAAATCTTCCTTCTTGTCGCCAGAAGCAATTCGATGGGCCCCTGGACCGGAGCGAGATGGACGTTCGTGAACACCCTGCGGCTCGTCGGAGAGGAATCAAGGAGGACACACACCATCCAGGTAGGTCACTGGGTAGGTACTCTTTACAGGGCTCACAAGGACGTCTTGGCTACTCGGACCCCATTCGGACTGGAACCAGGTAAATACTCGTGGTGAGGATGGAACGAGTGCCGGAGGCTGCCCAGAGGTAAGTATCCAGAGGACGGGGATCCTCAATTCAGACGGGTCACAGGGGCGCAGGTGGCGAGCAGGCCGGGCCAGGAGGGGACCGTAGACAGCAAGACGACACTTTGATTGAGCCACGTGCCGCGGCTATTCTCCTTCCTTCCGAACAGCAGCAACAATTTGCAACACGGGCACGGAAGGCCACCCGGCAAGAGGACACTTCACTTTGACTGTGCCCTGCAACAATACAACAGGGTTCAATGGTTCAACAAGATGCGACGCTCAACAGTGATACCTTCTCTCCTTCTGAACAGGGCGGAGGCTTTCAGTGGGGACAGGTGGGGACCACCAGGCGGAGAAGACGCTTGAGGGAGACACTCCACTTGACTGTACACTGTAACCAGGTAACAGGATTTAACTTCCCAACAGCATATGGAACGTTCAATTGAAATACCTTCTCTCTTTCTGAGCAGGGCGGAGGCTTTCAGTGGGGACAGGTGGGGACCACCAGGCGGAGAAGACGCTTTGAGGGAGAAACTCCACTTGACTGTACACTGTAACCAGGTAACAGGATTTAACTTCCCAACAGCATATGGAACGTTCAATTGAAATACCTTCTCTCTTTCTGAGCAGGGCGGAGGCTTTCAGTGGGGACAGGTGGGGACCACCAGGCGGAGAAGACGCTTTGAGGGAGACACTCCACTTGACTGTACACTGTAACCAGGTAACAGGATTTAACTTCCCAACAGCATATGGAACGTTCAATTGAAATACCTTCTCTCGTTCTGAACAGGACAAGCCTTCAATGGGACATTTGGAGACCACCAGACGGAGAGGACACTTGATAGGGACACTCCACTTCGGCTGTGCACTGTAACCAGGTAGCAGGAGTTAACTTCCCATCAGCATATGGAACGTTCAATTGAAATACCTTCTCTCGTTCTGAACAGGACAAGCCTTCAATGGGACATTTGGAGACCACCAGACGGAGAGGACACTTGAGCGGGACACTCCACTTCGGCTGTGCACTGTAACCAGGTAGCAGGAGTTAACTTCCCAACAGCATATGGAACGTTCAATTGAAATACCTTCTCTCTTTCTGAACAGGACAAGCCTTCAATGGGACATTTGGAGACCACCAGACGGAGAGGACACTTGAGCGGGACACTCCACTTCGGCTGTGCACTGTAACCAGGTAGCAGGGTTTAACTATTCAACAGCATATCAAACGTTCATTTCAAATACCTTTTCTGAACAGGACAGCGACTTTCGATGAAGCATGTGGAGACCACCAGACGGAAAGGATGCTCTAAGCAAGACACTCCACTTCAGCTGTACACTGTATCGATGCAACAGGATTTGACCATTCAGCAGTAATGAAACATTCAGCTGCAATACCTTCTCTCGTTCCAACCAGACAGCGGCTTTTGATAGGGACGTATGGAGACCACCAGACGGGAAGGATGCTTTAAGCAAGACGCTCCAGTTCAGCTGTACACTGTATCGATGCAACAGGATTTGACCATTCAGCAGTAATGAAACATTCAGCTGCAATACCTTCTCTCGTTCCAACCAGACAGCGGCTTTTGATAGGGACGTGTGGAGACCACCGGACGGGAAGGATGCTTTAAGCAAGACGCTCCAGTTCAGCTGTACACTGCAACAATGCAACAGGATTTGACCATTCAACAGTGGATGAAACATTCATCTGTACTACCTTCTCTCCTTTCCAACCAGGGCAGCGGCTTTCGATCGGGACATGTGGAGACCACCAGACAGGAAGATTGCTTTAAGCAAGACGCTCCAGTTCAACTGTACGCTGCAACAATGTAACAGGAATTAATGGATCGGCAGCATTCACAGAGTGGGACTGTCTCAAATGGTAAGTTGGACGCTGGATGTAACGAACCCCGTTCAGAGACAGCGGGTGAAAGACTATAGAAGCGAGTGCACAGCAGACTATTAATACTTCTCCACACGATAAACTTCACTCCATAACACAAACCGTGTGAATCGTCACTTCAGGCACTGCATTCCACTCGCACACGTGCATTCGGGCCAGCACTCACCCACCGGTCTTTCTCCCACCAGATCGACTCTCGTCTCTACACGGGCTCCACTTCTCTCAGAGACAGTCAAACGGATGTAGTAATCGTCACATTCAGTGCAGGAAGAACAAAGGTTGGAGACAGATCATTAATTCACTCGGTGTAATACTTCACTCGTGCCACACGCTTTCCAGACTTTCCACACCACTTCAGTGTCAGTGCATATAAACAACGGATCAAATACTCATCACTTTGCGTCTTTCCCACTGTTGACGATATCCCCTAGATCTCATTGACAAAACTTCACTCTCTCATGTCCATTTCTCGGCTTCAATCTTCGCCCTGCTTCACAGTCCAGCTTCAAATATAAACAACCCGCCGACAGAACACAGTATCTCACGGGAGGAGAACCACCACGACCGTCTGTTTCCTCTCTCTTTTTAAAGCCCCATCTTAATGCACGTTCCTCTCACAACACTCTCTGTAATTCTCCTCACCTGTTGTCAATCAGGCAATTGGCCTCGCTGCCATGGCAGCAGATTTCGCGGTGTGATGAGACGACCATCCACCAGAGGTCTCCAAATAATACTGCCTTCACGAGGATTTTACTTTCTCTCTTTATCTGGCTTTTGTCACACCGTGACAATCGCAATAGACGTGAAGGACTATAATGTGTTACGAGCTCGCTCAAGTACTGCGGAGCTAAACCATTTAGTGCTTTGTAAGTAATACGATGTTTAATAGGGAGCCAAGGCAGTGATTTTGAAAATTTTACTATAAATTACAGCAACACCTCCCCCTTTGCCTTTCAGACGAGGTTCATGTTTATAACCGTGATCTTGTGGGGTGGACTCATTTAAAGTAATGTAATCGTTTGGTTTTAGACAGGTTTCTGTCAAACACAG
Source organism: Abramis brama (assembly GCF_963993115.1). NCBI lineage: Eukaryota > Metazoa > Chordata > Actinopteri > Cypriniformes > Leuciscidae > Abramis > Abramis brama. The sequence continues at coordinate 35,035,629 of NC_139966.1, read as the reverse complement.
TACATCTAAGTTATAATCTGTAATCATATCATTAACAATAAGTGCTTTTGAAGTAAGGGATCTAATATTCAGCAACCCAAAATTTATCATTTGCTCATTTGTATTATATCTGTTTTTTTATTTGTTGAACATCAATTACATTTTTACCCTTAGATGGGTTTGGAAGTTTTTTGTATTTCCTAATTAGGGGAACAGACCCAGTCTCTATATGATGATAGCTAGGTGAAAGAGGCTCTATGTGATGGGATTAATCTGACCTTGGTGACGTGAGACGGCTGGCAGGCGGTCGGTTTAGCCAGTCTGTCTGCTTCCTGACCTGAGCCCCTATTCATGTTTGATCTCTAAGTCTATGTGCCATATTACTAGAGAGAAGAGCAGCACCATCCCAGGAGGGATGAATACCATCTCTTTTCAACAGGTCAGGTCTGCCCCAAAAACTTTTGCTTCTGATGGAGATATGCTTCCGTCTATCTGTATATGTGTGGAAAATTACTATGTTTATCTATTTCTCAGCCAATCAGAAACTGCAACCTGAAGCAATGACGTAGCTTAGACCCTGGTGTAGGGTATAACTGCTGTGATCTTTGTAACTGTAAGCGGGGTGGCCTACAAACTCCTGTGTGAGTCTTGAAGCTGACTTCTGCTGATGAAACTGCAAACTATCTTAAGTAAAACTTTTCTTCAATTTATTATAATTCTGACTCCGGGTCTTCTTTCAAACATCTGGTCCTTGGGTCCTAAACTGTTACCCCCTAACACTCATGTAAACAGAATCAGTTATTATTGGTCACACAAATCTAGCGCGACTCGGATATGAATAATCAAGTTATAATAAGCACAGACACAGGGCTAGGCAATTCCTCATGTATATTTAGTGCACCGTGGGAATACAGACAGGCTGCGTTGAGCACTCACAGAGACCTTGTTCAAATAGTTGCTGTTTATAAAAGAGTAAAGCAAATGGAAGACGCTTATAGACTTTGAGAATTGGGTAAGAGAGATGAAACCATGCTGATGGCCTGGGTCTGTGTTGGAGAAGTGAGTTTGATGTGATTAAACTCGAGGTTCTGTGGGGTGCGGACTGGATTGATTCCATTCCTAGAGCTTCCGAACAAATGGGTTTTTGATGTGCGGACTGATGGGGCAGTGAACCCGAGGTAACCCCGTGAGTCAGTCCTAGAGCTCCTCCTGTCCGATTTTAGGGGAAAACCGGGTCCATCGGAGACGTCCAATAAATTTCTTAGGCACGCCGAAAGAACACCACAGACACAGTGTAATCACCATAGGAAAATCTCTGAGTAAAACTGGGAGTTGTGAAAAATATGATACACCAGTGTTTTGCCAGATGAGAAGTTTATCTATGTATCATCGTTTTACTCTTTTAATTCATTTTATAACTGTACCATATATCTCTTTTAATTTCTTTTATAACTGTTTTAATTTTCCTTGCTTTTATTTTGTGATTATTTTAATTATTTTCTGTAAAGCACTTTCAATTGCCATAGTGTATGAAATGTGGTATATAAATAAACTTGCCTTGCCTTGCCTTCTAATGGCTTTTAATAAATACATAAACGCGTAATGTGAAACGTGAATGAGTGTGCGTTTAAATGAGTTTGGGCAGATGTCGTGCCGAAACTGTGCTGTAAAAGACGTCTCCAAAACTGCTTTCAGATCAGCATATAAACCCCTAATGGCTCTTTGGATTTTGGCATGCTTAGTTGGGGACATTTAATTTAACATTTAATTTAATATTCAACAATATTATTAATCTGCCTGCATTGACACCATTATATGAGAACTGAACTGAGCTGGATGATATCACCAGAGCGGCTATATATATAAATTAACTAAATTGATAACTTTTTTACAACAAAAATGAACCATCAAAGAACTTACTTAAGCTGGACTGTGACGCTATTTTCTTCTGGAAACAAACTTTGTTGCATTATTTTCCTATTATCACTGTAAAGCTGCTTTGAAACAATCTGTATTTTAAAAAGCGCTATATAAATAGAGGTGACTTGACTTGACTAATTTTAGTTAATAGCAGACATCCTGAAATACATTTAAAGCATAAAATGTAATAGTTTTACCTCAAAAAAGTCTAAAAGACAACAGATAAAAAGTGACAGATATACATCCTGTTACTGTATACATACTGTAACACGTTTGCTAATTCCATGTGTTAAGCTACTTATGTCATCCATAATGCAAATATATAGTTGTCCTTCTGAATAAGACCCTCAAATATCTGTTTTTGTCAGAGTAGATGTCTTGTTGCAATCAAATTGCAGTCTAGTTTCTAAAGTCTAACAATAAAAACTCAGGGTGTCCAGCAGGTGGCAGTATTGCAGTTTACTGTATTAAATGCTCATAAAACATCTTTTGGCCTCATATGTAAAGCCAAAACAATGTTTGTTATACCCTTTTTCGGGTTCATTATCATTTTGTTGTGTACGTGTCACATGCGTTCATCTATTGGGAGACATTGAGGGACCGTCTACTTGTCGAATCGTCTGTGTACGGTGTATATAATAGACTGTGGTGGTCTATTATACACACTATGGCTCACAGATAGTTAACACAGGTTATGGGGTTTTGAAGACACGCCAGGGCCGTCACGTCCTCTGTGTGAGCGGTTCCTCATCCAGCGTAATCCTGCTTGAGCCACATCTGATCTCCTGTGATAGCACACAATTCCCAACAACAACACTGGCCTAGATGCCGTGCACATTGACAGATCAGAGCGCTGATAGTGTGTCCTTGTGTTTGTGGTTTGAATGGGCTAATAAAAGCGCTGACCTCTGTTGGGAGACATCAGTACTGCTGAAAGTCAAGTGGCCACCCCGTTTGTCCACCACCGACGTCCTGCGAGGGCACCAGGACCATTGATTTTCCACAAGGACCTGATGACTTTTTTGCCGTTTACAGCTTTAGCTCGCCACCCTGTTTGTAAATTATGGTTTATAGCCTATTTACCACCACAACACATACATATAGAGGGGATCTATTGGTGGTTAAGTTAGCTTAAACCGCTCTTATTATCCCAGTTATAAATGGAAAAAAACTTGTAAAGGTGCCATTCATCAATTTGGTGCACTGAGATTTTGACATTGGCTGTTTAAAACAATTAGTCTTGAGAAATATCTGAGTAGTGTTTCATGACAAACACATTCTTGAGACGCTCATGAAGGGCGAAGGTTCACATTCAAGAGAAAAGACATTTGTGTTTTCCTCTTGTGTTTTTGGTTTTTGAACCACACTAATACCCTAGTGTGGTGTAACCTGTCTGACTATCATAACCTGTCTGATTTCATAAAGGGACGCACAAGTTGAGCCCTAAATGGAATGATATGAATTTGATTATCACAGTATGAGTAGATTATTTTTAAATCTCTGCTCATTTGCCATTTTAGTGTCAAGCCCAAAAAATGACAAAAGAGAAGGGCGAAGGTTCACACTGTTCTAAGAGGAAAGAGATTTGAGTTTTTCCTCACTTATTTTACCACACTACTAACTCTAGTGTGGTGTAACCTGTCTGACTGTGTTCCCAATTCATAACCTGTCTGATTTCATAAAGGGACGCACAAGTTGAGCCCTAAATGGAATGATATGAATTTGATCATCACAGTATGAGTACATTCTTTTTAAATCTCTGCTCAGTTGCCATTTTAGTGTCAAGCCCAAAAATGACAAAAGAGAAGGGCGGAGGTTCACATTGTTTCAAGAGGAAAGAGATTTGAGTTTTCCTCACTTATTGTACCACACTACTAATCCTAGTGTGGTGTAACCTGTCTGACTGTGTTCCCAATTCATAACTTGTCTGATTTCATAAAGGGATGCACAAGTTGAGCCCTAAATGGAATGATATGAAATTATCACAGTATGAATAGATTCTTTTTAAATCTCTGCTCATTTGCCATTTTAGTGTCAAGCCCAAAAATGACAAAAGAGAAGGGCGAAGGTTCACACTGTTCTAAGAGGAAAGAGATTTGAGTTTTTCCTCACTTATTGTACCACACTACTAACTCTAGTGTGGTGTAACCTGTCTGACTGTGTTCCCAATTCATAACCTGTCTGATTTCATAAAGGGACGCACAAGTTGAGCCCTAAATGGAATGATATGAATTTGATTATCACAGTATGAGTAGATTCTTTTTAAATCTCTGCTCAGTTGCCATTTTAGTGTCAAGCCCAAAAATGACAAAAGAGAAGGGCGGAGGTTCACATTGTTTCAAGAGGAAAGAGATTTGAGTTTTCCTTACTTATTGTACCACACTACTAATCCTAGTGTGGTGTAACCTGTCTGACTGCGTTCCCAATTCATAACCTGTCTGATTTCATAAAGGGATGTACAAGTTGAGCCCTAAATGGAATGATAAATCTCTGCTTCTTTGGCCTTTCAAATCATTGGCGCCACTGTAATGATCCCTGTACTGTGTCTTGTAGGACTTTTATGTTAAAGTGTATTCTTAGTTCCCAGTTGTTTCTGTGTTCACTTCTTGTGTTTGGTTCCTGGGGCACGTTCAAGTTCAAAACGGTGCGCAACGTTTTGCTACGGTTTCCGGGTTGAACGTCATGTTTCCTGGAAACGCTGTGCACCAGTGTGCAACGGGGTTTGAGATACGTTTTCTCTTGTTTGGTGGGTGTGTCAGAACTGCAGTCCAATCAGCAGCAACATGTATATAAAGCACGCGGTGTTAAAGTGAACTCGCACAATGGGTTCAAGGAAAGTAATTTACAAATGTGTTTGATGCAGCTCGGTATTCGCAACAACTGAGGATATTAGACGACATGTTTGTCGTAAGTTTTATTGTAAAAATATAGGATATCAACATAATGATGTAGTTGCTTATATTTTTAGCTTCATTGCAAGTGTATGACATTTGGTATAGAAATAAACAATGGTAATTAAGTGCTTTTCCTAAAAATGAGAAAGAAAATACAGGGTATTAAAACAGTATGAACTACAAATAAAGTCAGTATGTGAGGCTAAATAGATGTGTTTTAGTCTGAATTAGCTAAGATGTGTGCTTCCATTTCAGTTTCAGCAATCCCTTCACTCGATTGGGATGTTCTCTTTTGTTCTGGGTGGCAAGTGCAACTGTAACATCGGGCATATTTTGTAGTATTAAACACATATTTATACCGACTTCATCAGGCTCCGAAAATTCTTCACAAAGAACACAAAGAATGGCCTTCTCAGCTGCCATAGTTGCAACTCTTGCGTCATCAGAACAGTGTAATCAACGCATCACCGTTTCTGTTTAAAAAACGTTGTGCAACGTTTTGTTGGGGCTGAACGCAGCCCTGTTTTGCCTTGTACCTTGTTTGTCACCATAGTTACCCTCATTAGTTCCCATGACATCAAATTGCCAACACCTGTCCCTCATCAGCCCCTTGTTAACCTGGGCCCGGTTTCCCAAAGCGTTCTTATCTCTAAGTAGTTCTTAACCTATTCCTTAACCTCTCTCTTAACCTTATGGCACGATTCCCGAAACGTTCGTTCGCTAAGTATATCTTCTGTAAGTCACACTTTCGTAAGGTTGGTCTGGACCACTCTTAGCTTTACCTTATCACTGTTGCAGGTCTATATGAATATAATTCTGAAGTTTTAATACACCCAGACAGTATTAAATTAGGCTAATTCAAGTGTTTTCATGCAAAGAATAAAATTGTCATTACACTGATTGTTGTTAGATTTTTAATTATATTATTATACAATATTATTAATTTAATTAAAACGCTCTTTTAAAGGCCAGTGAAAGCATAGGCTACTGTCAGTTAAGTCCTATTCGGTTGCTAATATTGTTTCTCATGGGCTCGTCCGGTATTTTAAACATTTACAGGGGTAAGTCGGTGATTTTAGTGCCGTCCGAATCCATAATATCAGTGTTTTTCTCACCCAACCCGCGTAAAAATCCCTGGCCAAATTAGTACCTTCTGTTTTTTGACAAACAGGTCGTTTGGTAATTTAATTGCCGTCTGAATCCACATCTCTGAGTTTACAAGAGATTCAAAATTCACGGTTTAAATCCTTTTTGATCACTGCCGAGCACCGTACGCAAGATGTAAACTTTTATTACTGAAATGCTGGAAAGTATTTACAAGAACAATATTTCATCGCAGCTCCACCTCAGCGAACAAAAATGGGAAAGAGAAGAAGGCACGTAAATTTTTGAAAAGGTTATTGTGGCAGCAATATATGTTACAATTTTAAAATATGTAGGCTAGGCTATTATAGGCTATTATAGTTTGGATTATTTTTTTATAATATCCAATAATCATAATAAATTGCAATTTCAACTATTTCTGAAGTGCTTCTTTAATAAATAATACCGCTTTCTAACATAAACAGCCCCTGCGCTAGAGAATAATTGATTCTCGAGCCATCGATATCAAACAATTCAGCACCATCGCCACGGACAGCGCCGGGTAACGTCGCACGTAAGAAGGTATATCTTAAGCAGCTTCCTAAGGTATGGTTCGGGGAACACACTTAGGAACATAAACAACTTTGGTAAGATATATCTTTCGAGCTTTCTTAGCGCGCTAAGAGTGAGCGTTATCGGGAAACCGGGCCCTGTTTATTTAAACCTCTGTGCTTCATTTGTTGTTTGTTGGTTGTTGCTCCTGTATGTGTACTCCTGCATTTGTACTCCTGCTTTGGAAAAAGGTTCATTACTTGAAGCTTTTCAAATCAGAGCTTGATGAGGATCTCTGCTGGTGAAAGTGAAGGAAAGCGCTGTGTCGCAAAATGTTTCATAACCACCGAGGCATTAATCTTAGAAGCAAAAATGAATGAATGGATGAATGAATAAAGTAATGAATCAATAAATACATGACAACAAACTGTTCCATTGCATTCTAGTAACTCAAAACAATAAAGAAAACATTTTGTATTGTGTATGTGGACATTTTTCTGTTTGAAGCAGAAAAAGAAAATATATATTTCTTGCTTATGTTTTATCATTTGCTGATGTTTTATCATTTAATCAGATGTAATCATAATTTTTTAATAAATCAAGTTGATGTGTTTCTTATTACTATCATCCCTATATGTCGTCAGACGGGGAAAGGTTACCTCCCCTTTGTCTGCTTTGCCCGACCAGAGAATTTGGCCCACCCATGAGAAAATGAGCTACGACTGTGTGAGCGCGATATTGGTTTTTCCTCGAGAGACATCATGGCTTGCAAATGAGTGAAGCATGGCAGTTGCTCAGTGTTTGGATGAACAAATGAACACTGTTGTGTTGCTAGATTCTAATGTGAAATCATCTGATAAATCCCTTAAATTGGAACCTCTCCTAAATGATTTACATGTTTCAAAGGGAAGTGACAGTGTCTCAAAAGTAACTGACAAAATTGAAATATCTATGGACGATCTTTTAGTTGCACGACTCCAGAAAGACCACACCAGAGAACTTCATAAAGCTAAGAAAACGGAGAAGAGGAAGAAGAAGGACCCAACACCCACGGAACGAGCTGACATATCAAAGCCGACAAATTATGAGAATTCTCTGGCAGATGGAGAAATTGCATAAAAGATTACTTAGTATTGTAAGGGGAGTTATGTTAGAGAATCAGTTTAAATGTCCAAATTGTGAAATATCATGTTTACAGGAGAAGTTTGAATCACTTGATGCAAACTTGCCCTGTGATAATGTCTTATAGTTAGGCGCTTTCACACTAGCACTTTTGGTGCGCACCCGGGTTCGAATGACGTCAGAGTTCGGTTCGTTTGGATGATGTGAACGCTGTTTTCCGAACTCGGGTGCGCACCCGCGAACCGTACTCGAGTCCGCTTAAAAAGGTGGTCTGGGGTACGGTTCATGTGAACTCGGGTACGGTTCGCTGCTGATATGAACGCAATCGTACCAAATCGCGGAAGTGAACCGCTATTGATGACGTATAATGTGGTGCGTGCCTGCGTGCGTGTGTTTAACAACTGTAAAAGGGTCTATATACACTTACCTTGACGAAAAGCGGGACTGACGCACTGCAAGCAGAGAGATGATTTCTGCTTGCCTCCACAAAAATTGTCTTCGGCGGACATCCCGCTGTCTTTGGAACGGTTTTAATACTTTTGCGGCAGACAGACGCAAATGTGTTTCTGTATCTTTTCTTTGAAAACAAAACCAAAGGTTCAAAAAAAGAAGAAGAAATGTGAAGCGAGCAATTCTATCCATTTTGACGCTTTTTCATAGCGGTTACCAAGCAACACGTGTACGCGCCAGCTGCAGTTTGATGACGCAAGCGTACCACGGTTCGGATACAAATAATATAATGTGAACACAGTCCATCGGGGGCTGGGGGAGGGGGGAAGCAATCGAACTCGGGTTCGGAACAGGCAATCGAACCAAGTGTGAAAGCACCCTAAATGTCATTGCTTGCAAAAGAAGCTAGAAGCATGTTGCAAGCTTGCTTTGCAACCACAGTGTTTGTTGTTTTCTTTGATCTCTCTGAGTGAGTTCAGTGGAACAACAGGTGTTAAGGCTATGCCTGCTTACTTGACCTTTTAGCACGGTTTAAGAAGATGGAAAGAGGCCTCCTTACAGTTAGAGATGAGGCGAGAAGCGAGCTGTGGTTTTAACACCTGCAGGCCAAGAAACGGTCAAAATGTATATTAAACTCTTTAGCGTAGATAGATAGCCTATACACGCATGCTTATTGCATAATAGCTTTAGGGTCATGGAATATTCCAGACCAGATATTTTACCATTTTAAGAATTGCTTTAATGTAAGGGACAGCCCTAAAAGCTTAAGACGGCCCCTATCAGATCATATAAAAGGTTGTGTTTCCTGTTGTACGGGGCCGCACTTCGAGGTGAAGACCTATACGCATTTCTGTTATTTTTTCCTTTTTGAATTTATTGTCTTTGTATTGTTCTGAAACTTTTTTAAGTAAAACGAAACCAATTTTTGGTGATTCGAAAACTTTTAAAATAAGTCTCAGAGTGATTTTTTCCTAGAGATATCTTTACTTTGTTATAGTTTAGATGTTAATACTAAGCAAAAGCCCAGTGAAACGGACCCCGGACTGAACTGGATCGGACACCGCCGAGGACCCTGAAGCCATTTATAGCATCTTTAACCGGCAGGTAAGGGCAATCTTTGATTGTAATAGGTTATTGGGAATGTTGTAGATGGACTCAGATGTTACAGCGGTATAGAAACACAACAACACAAAAGTCTTTTTTTTAGTTCCTAAATCTTCAGGAGTAAATCATGAGTTATGTGTAACATAGTCTCAGCCTCAGACGTCACGCCCACGGAACGTTGGCTGAACGTCTGATGCATATGGCACACTTTTCTGGAAACACTTCAGGAGTTTCGAAGTCGCGAACTGATTGGTTGAATTCTACAGGATGTCCGGGAGACGTGTGTGTCGCATTCTTTATCGGCCCGCCTGGAAACAAATGCTGTGATGCCAAAACCCCTCGTGGAAGAAGAAAGCCGTTGTGTTTACAACTGTGGCAATGAGCGCTTGCCAGGATCAATTAAACGCTGGATTTTCAAAAAGTATATGAAGTTCGCGGCTCCATTGTTGCAGTAAACTTGCACAACGTTCTTGAATGAATAATTTATTAGGTGCACACCGGTCTGTTATTGTAGGGACGTCGACATTATATTGCCACGCCCCTAAACATGACGCGGAACAAAGCGAACTGTGATTGGTTGCGTTACATGTCAGTCAAACGTCCTCTTGGGCGGTCCTTGGCCAAGAAAAGCTGCGATAGAGTCCAGACCTTCAGCCGTCAGTCTGAAGGTCTGGCTACGCGAGACTATGTGTAACATGACTTCAATATACGTGGACATGGAGACAGGGGCGTAGCAGCCATTATAAAAGTGTGGGGGGGGGGACAAAAGCTGTATGTGACCATAGGATGTGACCCAAAGGTGATGTTAATAACAGTGTTTTTCCTGGCTCAAAATGAGGCGGAGGTGGTAAAATCCTAATAATGTATTTTAATAATAAGATAATTAAATGTGTATTTTTATGTAGATCATCATATACCCTAATGTGTTTCCCACATTATTTTTGTGGGTGGAGCCTAGTACCTCTAGGGGGGTCCGGGGGCATGCCCCCCCAGAAGAAAATTTTGCACATTTTAAAGATAAATTCATTAATCTGGTGCACTTTGAGTCACCCGAATCCACTGTTAAAAATAAATAATCCACCCGCAAACCGCCCGATGATATTCTCTGATTTAGATATCTGCATCTGATCATCACATTACAATTATTCAAATTCTCAGTGTTAAGCATGCTAATATGGTAACATATCACACTGAAGTAGGCTGATTTAAAATGAACATTTATTTCAAATAAAAGTTCTTCTTTTGGCAAAATTACATTTCCTTAATAGCCTAAAAAGAGACTTTACTCCCTTCAAACTTAAATAGTCAATGTTTCATTACATCACTGTTTGAAAACACTAATTTTTTATACCTTTATAAAGGGCATTTTCCCCCTAATTTTATTAGCCTAAATGTATGCTCCATCTTTCATTTCAAATTTGATCAATATATTCAATTAAAATAATAAGACACTAGGCTGTTACCAATCAAATTAAATAATTTACATTGAAAAAGTATAACTGTATTAATTTGGATTATTTTAAATATTTTTGAAGATACAAATAAGGAATGTTGAAAAGAATGATACTTTATGAAACTAAACCGCCAGTAGGAGGCGGCAGGCGACCGTCTTAATGAGCGAGTCATTGAGTCATTCATTCAAACGATTCGTTCAAACGGCTGATTTATTCAGAATGAGGCAGTTTATGAATGGGTACTTGAATCTTTGACTCAACCGATTCGTTCAAAGCGCGGAATCATTCAGTAATGCAACAAGTGTTGCTGTGAGATGCGCAATGGCTCTGCTGTGATCTTTGTTTGGAACTATTTTCGCTGCTGAAACAGAACAAAAACAGTCATTGCGTATAAAATGTAAGTGACAGGCTATGGGCTATCAATCGCCACTAACATCAAATTAAATAAAACAGAATCATCCTCACGGTTTCGGTGATTCCCTGGTTATTTTTTATTTTTATATTAAAAATTGTTTGAATCAGGGCATTTGTCCGGTTGGGCAAGTAGTAGGCCTACAATTCTCTCTCACTTTTCCCTTAAAAAAAAAACAAAAAAAAACGGACACACCATATGGTCCATACGGGTTCTGTTGTCGTACACGTCTTACTCATAGACGGTCTTACTCTGCGTTACAGTTGGTTAAATCAACAAGGAAATAACTTTACGCGTGATTCATGTCATCGCGACATACATACTTACGCGTGCGTGTTTGAAAAAAGGATGTAATCGTCCTCTGCTTTTTTCTGGGGTTCATTTTACCCCAGACGGCCAAACAGCAAAGTAACTAAACACAACGAACGAAATTTCGAGAGAGATTTGAAGCTCATGGCAGACACGCCAAGAGATGATTCGCGCTGTGATTGGCTGAATGTTAGTTCACTCAAGTCTAAGTAACAAATCAGAGAACACGGGCAGAAATATTGGCGCTGGGTCAAAAAAAAAAATGCGGGGGACAGAATCACCTGTTTCTAAAAGTGAGGGGGACGTGTCCCCCCCGTCCCCGGTCCCCCCCACGCCCCTGCATGGACAACTTTGTCATTAAAAAATGAGCCCGAGAACGATTTTAGAACTTTTTGCAAATGAGAGCAACATGAAAATCGTATCCAGACACAATATTTTAAACTAACCATTCGGAGACGTCCTGCTGTTGCCGCTGAGTTGCAACTTCTTCAGGTGTTTCTCCATCCGGATCAGATTCTGGGTCAAACTGGAAAGCTTGAATGACTGCGTGTCTACAAGCCATTGCGATACATCAACTGTAAAAATTAGCGCATGGTACCGTGGCCGCAAGCTGGTCAAGACCACACCCCCACCCTCCACCTTGCCCCTCCTCTCTCCTCCTCCTTAGCATTTAAAGGTACAGACACAGAAATGGCACGTCCTAAGGAAAGCTCATTAGGACTGGCTCATAGTGGCTGTAATTCTGCACCAAGGCTGAATTTCGGGAAAGAGACTTCAGATACAGTATTAAGGGACTACTAAGGCCTATATAAAAGCATCCAAAAAGCAGCATGTTATAGGACCTTTAAGATTAACAACTTTCTGACACATTTGGGGTACAAGACAATGTGTGTACGCCTCCCCCTCCACGCTGTGAAACCACAAAAGATATGTCCTTTGTCTTTCGGGTCTGTTCGAATGTTAAAGGAAAGAAGAACTTTGACCAGTACAGCAAAAATTCTTCCTCTTATGCAGTTGCTGATCAGCACAGGGCTGTCTATCCTTTGGACTCAGACCTTGCTCCTTCGTTAAACTTTTGAAACTGATTATGGATGAATTCATTTTACTCTTCATTTAATTTTTGATTGTCTGCTGTTAAGAAATTAAATTTGACTTAAGCCCTATTCGGACAGGATTAGCTTTACAAGGGTGGATGGGGTAATGTAATTTTACCACAGGACGTCTGTAATATTAATGGCCAATTCGCACGGGATAAGATATCTCAGTAAAACTAGCAGAAGTGGGGTAACTCGATTTGCGCATTGCCGTCACCCTCCTGTCATCATGTGCATATTATGTTGCTTCCTGATATCACGTGCACAAACACATATAACCTATATATATATATATATATATATATATATATATATATATATATGTCCGGTCAAACTATGTATTAACTTCAGATTGGATTGTGTTGGTAATAGGCACGTACCTAACGCTAAAAGACGTTTCGTACCTCTAACAAGTGCTTTCAACCTTCTTTCTGGTATGCAGAAAACACTTGAGTTTTGCCACAGACTTGTCCCAGCGTCTCAATGCTTTTTCAAGCGCCTCCATACTTGAAAAAACACGGAAAACTACTACAGGAAATGACGAAATATTTACGTACATATTTACAGCGGGTCTATTCACACAGGATTAGTATTACCTGAGGTAATTTTTCCAGACCTTTTTACTAAAGGTAAAAGTCGCCGTAATCTTTACTGACATTGTCCGTAATGATTACTGAGATGGCACATTCGGACGGGACTAAAATCACTGAGAAGCTCTGGTAATTATTACTTTACCTCACCTCTCCATGTTAAATTAGTCCCGTCCGAATAGGGCTTTAATCATCCGACTGGATCTCCTCCATGCATCAGTTAACAAATGAAACTCATGAATAGAAGAAGTAAATGAATGCAGGTGCATACACACACGCACGCACACACTTTCACACGTTTATAGTAAATCTTAGCGTACTACTGACCAACAATGTACTAGCCCAAATGCGCAAGGCTTATGGCAGCTTTGTGCTTAATGTTCACTGTAAGAAGTGTTCTTTAGAATTACTGGTGCTTGGGAAGAGGGTAGTGCTTCAAGTGTTTTGAACTGGGACCAGTGCAGTGCTTTGAAACAGTGGGAGTATGTATGTAAATGACAGTGACATTGCTTTAAGAAATGCAGACACAGTGGAATGGGAATATTTTATACTGCAACAATAAACTCTCGCATTACAACAAACAGTTCAATGCAACGTAATACACCTTAACAAACCACGAGGGCAAGCCCTGTGTTGCACATTTTTGAATAAGAGTACGAAGTAGGCACGTGGGTGTGTGTGTGAAACAAAGCTTCGGACATCACTGGTCATGTGATTTTGATCGAACGAATCAAGCATCGATACAACACTTCACTGAAAATTCGCTTCACTGATTTTTTCCCCACTTTTTCTGCTGTTCCTTTAAATGTATAATAGTGTTATTCTTGCTCATTATTTTATCAGCATAACATCTATCAGCAGAATGTGAGCAAAAAGACTCTCAGATCACAGATCCTTCAAGCGGTTAAGGAGAGATTGGACAGAGTCAGTGACCTGTGATCAGAATGGAGCAGTAATGATGAGCTGGGCATTACCACTTTACAAGGTGAGTGCTATGTTGAGCAATGTCACTGCTTTCCCATTCCATGCACTTTCCCCATTCCCCCACATTTCATTGAACAGATTTGCTCAGTGTCATACTAAGTTGGGTGTACTGTGTAAATATTTAATGTAGGTATGTAGGGAATATGGACTAGATAACAGAAACATAGTATATTGATTGGAATATTACACCTCAGTGTAGTGAAGAGCTGTATAAGATTCTGCTGAGCTCACCTTGATGTCCATTACACAGAGTGCACTTACAATCCCCAAGATCTGCACTAACAACCACGTTATGTGAACTTTCCCTTTTTGATGTTTCTGATATTTCTGTTCTGAGTGACATTATAAAATGTTCTTGATCGTTTTGGCAAACTTTCTCATTCATATATCAGTATCTATGGTTCAGTTTATATTGGCTCCATTAAAGGAGAAGTTCACTTTTAAAATGAAAATTCTGTCATCATATAATCACCCTCATGTTGTTTCAAACCTGTATGAATTTCTTTCTTCTGCTGAACAGAAAGGAAGATATTTAGAAGAATGTCAGTAACCAGACAGTTTTTGGGTCCCATTGACTTCCATAGTATATTTTTTTCCTACTATGGAAGTCAATGGGACCCAAAAACTGCCTGGTTACTGATATTCTTCTAAATATCTTCCTTTCTGTTCAGCAGAAGAAAGAAATTCATACAGGTTTGAAACAAAATGAGGGTGAGTATATGATGACAGAATTTCCATTTTAAAAGTGAACTTCTCCTTTAAGATAAATATTTGAACTCTGTTAAAAAAAATTTGTTAGGAGACAAAGACTCTTTTTTTAAAGTATTATTTTGTCTTGATCAGGTTATTCATTAGTAAAACAAAGAGACATTAAAAGTTATGTGTTAATTTACCTTCATTTCCTGAAAATGTCAGCGAAACCATGGCATAAAAATCTGTTCTGATTGGCCAGGAAATTTGATTCCATCTGCAAAAGAGTATTTGATAAATAGGGGTGAATTATGGTGATTGGGACAGTTTTTTAATTTTAAAAAAAACTTTTTTTTTTAGGTTAAATTAAAAACAGCCCAACAAATGATTCATTTCTTTAATACTGAATCACCTATCCATTTGAGGAGCAAACAAGGTTATATAATAATGAAAGGAAGTTTTATGTTTTTATTTAAACATTTGGGTGATTGGGACACAACCTTTGGGTGATTTGGACAGCACTTATCTTATCATTGATTTCAGCTAGTGTCAATTATTACGCAAGATAAATTCATATGCAAGATTTTGTTTTCTGTTCATGACTTCGTGTTTATTTCTGTTCAACTTTATTACTCAATGTTTAAATACATCCACAATTCATACATGGCGGAAAACCGCTTCAAGGGTACAAAGGGGGCGCTGCTGAGCACACTTTAGAGCGTTAAAATACTGAATGGGACGGTCTACGGACTCATAGACTCAGCGAGCACGTGCAATTTAAGTCGATGAGACCAAAAGTCCTCATGAAGTGCGCCATTTGGGACAGGGCCTTTGTTTTCATTGGACTTGTCTGCCTGTCTTCATGTCACGTGTCATCATCATTATCAGTTCATCTGTATCACCTGGTTTTAGTTAATCATCATCATCATCATCATCTACATCACCTGTGTTCTGTTAATCAGTATTCATCTGTGTTAGTATTTAAGTTCCTTCAGTTCAGTCAGTCTTGGTCTGTTCTCTGTTGTATTTAGGTGTGTGTGAACCTTCTGCCTGTCTGTACCTGTTTGAATTATATTATTAGTAAACGTTTTGCATTGGAACTTTTGACTCATCATTTTCATTCTGCACCGCACCCTGACACCCCACATTTCATTGAACAGATTTAATTATTTCCCCCCAAAATTCATTAAAACATTTGTCAACTGAATCAAAACATGGGTGAACTGTCCCTCATCCCCAATAAACTGTTTAACAAACACATTTAATTGTAGCAA
The DNA here is from genome assembly GCF_963993115.1 of Abramis brama. Taxonomy (NCBI): domain Eukaryota; kingdom Metazoa; phylum Chordata; class Actinopteri; order Cypriniformes; family Leuciscidae; genus Abramis; species Abramis brama. Next base: position 35,019,718 of record NC_139966.1, on the reverse strand, counting down.
AAATTACCCCAGTCCATCAGACCAAAAACTTTTTTTCCAAATTTTTTTATTCTTGGGGATTTTAATAATTGTAGTCAAAAGAAGTCATTCGGTACTTTTTTTTATCAATGTTACTTGTAATACAAGACGAAATAAGATACTCTGTTATGGCTCTATTAAATCTACTGCTGGCCCACCTTTGGGTTTCTCTGATCATAATACAGTTCACCTGTTACCTGTGTACAAGTCAGTGCTGCGTAGAGAGAAAGTTAAGAAAAAAAAAAAGGACAGTTCACTATTTGGAGAAGCTATGAGCAATATTGCAATGCAATATATAATTCATCAATAAGCATTATTGAAAGGTTGTGTGTGGATATATTTTGCACTGAAATGTGAATGTGTTCCTTATAAGACATTTAAAGTATTCCCAACCAATAAGCCTTGGATTTCAAAGAGAAAATAGCTTTTCAGATGGGAGAATCACAAATAGTTAGAGAGATCAGTAAGATAGTGAGAGCAGAAATAAAGAAGGATAGGTTCAAATTTAAAAATAAGGTGGAAGATCAGCTAAATGGAAAACAACAAACTAAATTTTGAAGCAAATGTATCGATCGTTTGCAATAAGTTTCAACAAAGACTGTTTTTTTTTTTTTTTAAGGAAGATGAAAACATTCAATGTATGCTCTGAGATAATGACTTTATTTTATTGAATCAGTTTTTTCCTTTTGTATTGTAGCTTGGTTTGGCAATTTAAAACCATTGAAAACATTCAATGTATGCTCTGAGATAATGACTTTATTTTATTGAATCAGTTTTTTCCTTTTGTATTGTAGCTTGGTTTGGCAATTTAACTTTGACAAATAGAAATAGGCTAAATAGTCGTGTTAAGGTTGCACAAAAAGTTATAGGGGGTAAGTCAAATTCAGCCTATTGATATTTATCATAGGTTTTGAATAAGGCACATTCAATTGTACAAAATTTTGATCATCCCTTATTTAAAGAATTTCAGTTGTTGCCTTGGCGTTGGTTTAGGGTGCCGGGTGGTAGAACAAAACGATTTAAGTTATTTTTTTTGTGTCGGTGGCTGTTGGTCTATTGAACTCTTCATAGGAGCTGTTTTTGTGTTATATATAGCTGTTTTTCTGTTTTTGTGTTATATATATATGAAAATGTGTGCGATGTGTATTTTGTATTGTGTTTTTTAATGTATGTCTGTTACCTTTTGCTGCAAAACTAGTTTTCCCCAAGGGGGACAATAAAAGTAAACAAACAAAACAAAACAAACAAACAGACAGTCCTTGCAGGAGAAGGAGGTGTCATCATCAATGATGCCATTATCTTCTCCACAGGAGTCATGAAACCACCACTGACAGATAACACCTGAGATCCATTCCTCAGCTTTTTTAGGTTGTTCTTTAGGTTGTCCTAATATTGCTGCAAACAAAACACACACGACTCTCCCTTCTTGGCATTTTGGATTGTTGTTTTTCCTTTACACTTGCTTGCCACATATTTAAAATGTGTGTTGCTTGTGAGGTGGAAGCTTGGGGCTCAAGGATGGGTATATTAACCAGGTCAACAAAGTGTGGGGCGCTCTGCACAGAGGTTTGACGAGGGCTTGATGAAGCATTACCTGGACGAGGGCTTGGAGGAGAACTTGGCCTATGACTTGGAGAAGGGCTTGAGTGAGGATCCTGAGGGGTCTGGGGGGCCTCAGGTGCGTGATAGGTCTCACTGCAGAACCGCAGAACCATACATTATAGCAGTGTGAGGACGACAGCGCCAGCCTAACAGTCTGATGCCGGAACCGCATACCATACATATCCACCTTACATATACCATACCTAAACCTACCCATCTCCACCCCCTGACCCCTAAACCCACCCATCTCCACCCCCTGATCCCTAAACCCACCCCTAAACCTACCCATCTACACCCCTTAGATGCTTTTACCCCGCCCACTTCCGACATCAGACTGTTAGGCTGGCACTGTCATCCTCACACTGCTATGATGTATGGTTCTGCGGTTCTGCAGTTGGTTAATATTGTCAGGTGCTGCATTCTGTTCTTATTTTAAACTAGGAGAAAAAAGAGCTTGGTCAATGGGGGTGGGATCTAGTGGGTAGATCCCACTGACTTTAAAGTCTGCTTGTGTATTATGTGGTGTTGCTGCATTTTTCCAGGCCTTTGAGAGCAGTGGCAGGAAGAATTGTCTCTGCAGCTTCCTTCCACCATTCTCTCTGGTGTAGATCCGGCCCTCCAGGTTCTAGTGATGTTTCAAGCTTTTGATGAATGCCCTGTCAGCTAGTTGAAGAATGTGTGTTGTATGAGGAGGGAAGCACACAACATGCACATTGTTGTTTCTCATAAGAGTAAGGAACACATGGCTGCTGTGTCCATCAAGCAGAAGCACATGTGGACGGGGACCTTTTTTGGGCAGGTGACCTATACAGTGCTTTCTACAGTCCAAAAAACACCTCAGAGTTGGTCCATCCACTGTCAAATATTTTGACAAGGGTATTGATTGGTACCCCAAAAAACCATTCAGCCAGAAGCCTTTTGCCTTTGAATATGACAAGTAGCGAGCCATTCTCTCCTACTGCACTGATACACGCTAGCAGTGTTGTTTCTCCCCTTTCATTTGCAGTGATTTCAAAGCATGACAATCCCTCTTAAGCCACTACTCTTGCTGACACAAACTGTTCCTGTAGGCCTGTTTAATCGCAGTTCCAGGTGTGTCCTGGGAGACCCTGGATCCCAGGCTCAGTAATAATTTCACTGAAAGAATCAAAGCCATTTTTGCACAGAAACACAGTTAAAGCAGGCTGCCTGGGTAGAAGAGTGTGCATCTAGCTTCCTCATACTGAGGCCTGGGTTTCACCTTGAGCCCAAAGTGTACTTTAGTGTTCTGTGATGGTCTGCGTAACGTAAATATTCGTCATCAGGAGGGTCCAAGGAAGTCCACGCACACCACCCATGTGCAGCCCACTTGTTGTGACCGCTTGGACGGTGCGCGTACAACAGCGTATGCGCAAGGTGTGTGTTGAGACAGAAGTGTCCACTACGTGGCAATACACACAATTGTAATGTACTGTTCAGTAGTCAAAGAAGATAGCAGAATGAGTGATACAAAACAGTAAACGGTAACACTTTAAAATACGGATCCTTCGTTAATGAATAACTACACAGGAACAAATGAGTAACACAATATTAACAATCTAGTAACTACAATTAACTAACAAGTAACTCTGATTAACGAATTAGTAAGTAATAGCACACAGATTTAAGTGGTAGTTCACTATTAACTAATCAATAACTACTATTTTTTAATACTTCACAGAGAACTACTGAATTTTTTTACAGATTTAAGTGGTAGTTCACTAATAACTAATCAATAACTACTATTTTTCAATACTTCCCAGAGAAATAATGAAAAAAATTCACAATTCATGTGAATGACTTCAACTACTAATTATTTGGATCCGTATTCTAAAGTGAAGATCATGTTAACTAACTAGTAATGGCTCAAGTGTTAATGCATACTTCTAAAGAAATTTTCTAAAAGTATAGTATTTAAAAGTTCACAAACAATATCTCATACGCTTGAAATGACTTGTTTGGTTGCACAAATCATGACTAGAAAAATTTGTTTAAACATGAGGCATGAAAAAAGTAGCTTTTATAAACATATATTTTATAATTATTTATTAAGCGTCTGGTACCATTTCCATTTAATGCAACAACTTCACATATGTGATGCCTGAACTGGAAAAAACTATTTATTGTCTTCTAGCATACAATATTTAATTGCTGTAATGCCTTCTAATGTCTTTCAGAAGACGACCTAGAGGACCATATCTGTGCTTGTGTCCCAGCCAGTAAGTCCACTCAATAAAAGACAGATGTTCTTTTAGAAGCTGCTCTGTCCTGTTTCCCCTCAGTCGCCAAATTTGGCTTTTGTAGGTTAACCAAGCTCTTTCAATATGTTGCGTGTGTCCAACACGTAATTAGTAATTCCTATAGAAGTATGTAGTAACACTTGAGTCATTACTAGTTAGTTAACATGATCTTCACTTTAGAATACGGATCCAAATAATTAGTAGTTCCTATAGGGGTATGTAGTAACACTTGAGTCATTACTAGTTAGTTAACATGATCTTCACTTTAGAATACGGATCCAAATAATTAGTAGTCCTATAGGGGTATGTAGTAACACTTGAGTCATTACTAGTTAGTTAACATGATCTTCACTTTAGAATACGGATCCAAATAATTAGTAGTTCCTATAGGGGTATGTAGTAACACTTGAGTCATTACTAGTTAGTTAACATGATCTTCACTTTAGAATACGGATCCAAATAATTTGTAAGTCCTATAAAAGTATGCATTAACACTTGAGTCATTACTAGTTATCATGATTCCATGCTGTAGTTACTAATGAAGAGCCAACCCGAAAGGGTAGAATCATCTAATCATTCACAGGATATATATACACACACACACACATATATATATATATATACATATGAACATAAAAACAATTTTGAGAGGTAGGTTAAATAATAAAATAACTGGTATTTGGATGGCTGATGACTCAGTATGTTCCAGTACTCACCATGATGAGTCTAGTTATTCAAAGCCAGTCCAGAGGAATGCCGGAAAATCGGCCACAGGGTAAGTGTTCCAGACAAGTGCATTTATAAAAACAATTCTTAAAAATTATTTAGTTTATGAATAGTTCTCTAAAAGACAGCAGTGCATAGGCTAATTATTGACAGCTTTCCCAAATCATAAGTCTGCTACGCTACTACATATTGATAATTAGTGTACAGTATCTAGCAGTAATGTTAATCTAGTGCTAGTAATTTTTCCTGCATTAGTTATTAAGTTTTGCATGAATTGTGAATTTTTTTCATTATTTCTCTGGGAAGTATTAAAAAATTGTAGTTATTGATTAGTTATTAGTGAACTACCACTTAAATCTGTAAAAAATTCAGTAGTTCTCTGGGAAGTATTAAAAAAATAGTAGTTATTGATTAGTTAATAGTGAACTACCACTTAAATCTGTGTGCTATTACTTACTAATTCGTTAATCAGAGTTACTTGTTAGTTAACTGTAGTTACTAGATTGTTAATATTGTGTTACTCATTTGTTCCTGTGTAGTTATTCATTAACGAAGGATCCGTATTTTAAAGTGTTACCCAGTAAACAAAGCAGCATATCCTTCTCCATGATTTTCTTGTTCTAAACTTTGTATGCAATGACAGATCCGCTACTTTTCTTCTTTTCTTCTTCCGAGCAAATGTCCTGCAAATGACAAGACTCATTGCTGCCCTCTAAGGTCTGGTAGAGTATCAAAAAGCAACTGTACTGCACATGTGTTGAATGCGTGCATCCTCATCCGTGGTTGAGTATACTAATAATAGTAATCATGCAGACATGATTGTGCATGATGTGGAATGCGGAAAATGAAGTATAACCATAACAAGAAGTGACCTGCCTTTCTACTGGGCAAGGACTTTTTATTTTATTTTTATTCTACTCTGCAATAGCTTAAATTAATCAGGATTAGTTAGGAATGGTCCCCAAACCTGACACCCTCCGGCCCTTGACTGCGCCTAGAAATTCTGTCCATAAAAATTATGAACAGAACCGGTGAAAAAGGGCAGCCCTGCCGGAGTCCAACATGCACCGGGAACAAGTCTGACTTACTGCCGGCAATGCGAACCAAGCTCCTGCTCCGGTCGTACAGTGACCGGGCAGCCCTTAGCAAAGGGCCCCGGACCCCATACTCCCAGAGCATCCTCCACAGGACGCCGCGAGGGACACAGTCGAAGACACAGTCTGCTTTTTGCGGATAATGTTGTTGCTGGCCCCATCAGACCAGGACCTTCAGCATGCACTGGGACGATTTGCAGCCGAGTGTGAAGCAGCTGGGATGAGAATCAGCACCTCCAAATCCGAGGCCATGGTTCTCAGTTGGAAAAGGGTGGCTTGCCCACTTCAGGTTGGTGGAGAGTTCCTGCCTCAAGTGGAGGAGTTCAAGTATCTTGGGGTCTTGTTCACGAGTGAGGGAAGGATGGAACGGGAGATTGACAGACGGATCGGTGCAGCTTCTGCAGTAATGCGATCGATGTACTGGTCTGTCGTGGTGAAGAAGGAGCTGAGATGCAAGGCGAAGCTCTCGATTTACTGGTCAATCTACGTTCCTACTCTCACCTATGGTCATGAGCTGTGGGTCATGACCGAGAGGACAAGATCCCGGATACAGGCAGCCGAAATGAGCTTTCTCCACAGGGTGGCTGGGCGATCCCTTAGAGATAGGGTGAGGAGCTCGGTCACTCAGGAGGAGCTCAGAGTAGAGCCGCTGCTCCTCCACATCGAGAGGGGTCAGCTGAGGTGGCTCGGGGAGGTGTTCCGGGCATGTCCCACCGGGAGGAGGTATTGTATTAGGGTAGTGTATTAGGGGAAAATTGTCATATTTCATATATTGCACAAACCTTTCATGGAAACATGAATATAGTGTATTACTGCAACAAAATGAGTAAAAATGTGTAACTTTCATGGTTTGCATAAATTAAGAGGCTGAGAACCACCAGTTAAGAGCATACAGAGCATACACAATGGTTCTCTATTGCAAGGTTAATAATTTTCTTAATTAGCATAGCCTTTAAGCACTGTCCCAAAATCATGCTGTTCCATTCTCCCAAATTGTGTTTGGGTGGATGGGAGAAAATAAAAACCACCTAATTCTGAAAATAGAAACATGATATTAACACATTTAGGTGCAGCTATACATCATATCAATGTTTCCATCAAAGGTTTCAGCAATATATTAACTATGATAATTTTATGACCTTGTTATTAAAACAAGCTAAAGCTCATGCAATTTTCATCACCTTATGCTTAGCAGGGTCAATTTCCAGTTTGATATTTGCCCCGCCTATACTGTCCCATTTGACCTTATGTCCCAATCACCCTTAATTCACCCCCAATACATGCAATAAATTCATATGACCATGTTTCCTACCAGATTATTCCAGAAGCTTTAAGCCCAAGAGAACAGTTTTTATTGTTGTTGTCACAGTACCAACATTTCAGTGGTCTGTACAGAGTTGTTCTTGGTACCAGTTTTTGTACCAGAGCAAAAACTGTTGAATTAAGTACTTAAAAAAAAGTACTTTAAACTTTAAAAAGAATTAAGTACTTTTTTTCTCGTCCGTTGGTTACCACTGTCAATCATGCAGTTACCGATTCAATCACCCATTTAAAAACAGTTATCAATCCAGAAACTTTCAGTGTACTTAACATTATGAAAAATTTGCATTCAGATTGTTATCGGTTAATAAACAGAAAGCAAGAGAAGAGCCCTCCTTTTATAATCACTAAGATGTTAATCTCTAAAAAGCAAGCTCATTAAATTCTATATTATCTCGAAAAATCCTGTTACAATATGAAAAAAAGAAAGAAAAAAAAAGCTGTCTTAAAAGTGCAATAGGTGATCTGGGAAATGCTCATTTTAGCCTTCTAGCATTGAAAGCATACAATCCCACCCTCCCTGCAATATGCCTCCTCCAAAACACATGAACACACACAAGCAAGACGACCAAGATTGGATTATTGGATTACATCATGTGTCATTCACCGGTGAGAAAACTTTACAGTACAATGAGAGGAGAAACAGAAGCGCTTGCTTGCATAAGTATGCGATTGTGAATTGACTTAAGTTCAGAAGTTGACCTTTTGACATAAAGGAAAGAATGCACTGTATTTCAGTTTTATTCATATGCTATTTAAGGACATAGCAGCAACACAGTTAAATCTCACTGAATTATCTGCATAGGGCAAAGGCATGAACTGTACCGTCAAACCTGAAATGTAGATACTTGCCACTTGTTGTCTGTTCCCCTGCCATTCTCGCTCTGTCTGCAGTTTTAGTACCAACTGGTAGTGGTAGTAGTACCGGTATGTTTGACACACCTAGTACACATAAAACATAAATTACATTATAAAGAGATGGATAAAACACTTTCAATTTAACTACGAACAATATGTTTACCATTTTACCAAATTTTACAACTGGAATGAAGGCATTTCAAGAGACCTCCAGAAACTCTTTCTTTCCCTCACACAAAGCAATTGGATTTCTTCAGGAGATTTTGAACATAGCATACAAGTCATTTGGACTTTTGTGAGACATTTATAGTGATTTTCTTTTAAGCTTTCGACTCCATTCATTGTAATTACATGGAGAACAGTAGCATGACCATTCTTCAAAAAATCTCTTCTATTGACTCAGTATGGAAAGCAAGCAATATGTTCAGCAATACGTTTAGGCAAAACATTGAGCACAACCTAGACAGAGCTCTATCCCTACAGTGAATTTTCGTGGTGACAGCACTGTCTTTTGGGGATTGTTCTGGAAAATTTAAAAAAAGAGAAGGAGCTGAAACCCTGGAGGAAAGCGTGCTGTAATTCATGAGTGCACTGAGACATTGATCCAAAACATACAGCAAAAAACCCCTAGGGTAACATCACACCAGAGAGGTTAATGTCCTTGAGTGACTCTGACAGAACCAAGAACCACATCCAACTGAGAATCTCATTTACCTCAAAACTTTTTTTTTAAATATGTCAGTTTATTTGCCCAAGTTATTTCACATAATATCATAGTTTGTCCTTAGAGAAGGCCACAAGCCTGAACATTTTATATCACATGATTATTTCATTTATTGTTTGATTAATGTCTTAATTTATTGATTAATTCATTGTTTTCCCTTTACCCTTGAAATATAAAAACATTTAAATTCGCTAACTTTAATATACTGTGTATATATATATACACTGTATGTTTTTTTTTTTCACTGTATGTTTGTTTTTTGTTTTTATTCCACATGGATGCTTTTTTGTTGAATGCCTGAAGGTTCGACATGTGTTTTCAGATATTTTGAGTCATGAAATCTGGGGCACAGAATAGATGCATGGAAACTTCAGTCTGAAGACTACAACAGGAGTTTAGCTTTGGGAAATTATACCTCCAATATCTACTATACAACTGAACTGACTAAATAAAATAAAATAATCATTGACTCATTTCAAACCTTGACTATTTAACTCTTGACTATTTGGAAGGATTATTTGTGAGGTGAATTACATTCAAATTAAATTGTATCACTGAATAAAAGCTTTCTTTAGCCCCAAGGAGTTCCTGGAGGACACAATTCAAACATTGAAGGATGTTTATTTGTCTCAGGGGGTTTTCCCTCCAAAACTATTTGCTCCAAGATATTTGTTCCCAAGCGTCCAGACACAAAATGAGGTTCCCTTATCAGTCTGACATATTCATTCACACAGCAGGACAGGGAAAAAAAACTAATTATCTGTTGGGTCATATAGAGACGCAGGTCTTTGGTATGAACTTGATAGTGTACACACTCATAGCAAGTGATTTGTTAAGCCTAAATGTTATTTCAGAAACTATGAATGAGTGTATGAGCAAATTAAAATGAGTGCTGGTATCTCTCCATGAGCAAAAGAATGATTTTTGCCCATTGTTTGCCCCCTGTTTGCCCACAGCCATATCACCCTGTAGCCAAAGACTGGTTTCCCACTGAGGCTAAGCAGGGTTGAGCCTGGTCAGTACCTGGATGGGAGACCTTCTGGGAAAACCTGCTGCTGGTAAAGGTGTTAGTGAGGCCAGCAGGGGGTGCTCACCCTGTGGTCTGTGTGGGTCCTAGTCTTGCAAAGCCAGACCTTCTGACGGCACAAGGTCTGTGGCCTCATTTATAACAGTTGCATAAGCACAAAACAGGCCCCGAAAGAGGCGTACGCCACTTCCGACGCATAAGTTGTGATTTATAAAAACAAACTTGACGGGAAAATGTGCACACCTGCATACAAACTCTGACCCAAGCAGTTTGGCGACACCGATGGTGAGCTGAGGGACTGACGGCAGATGTAGGAAAACCACTTTAAATCTTCATTATGAGTCCTAATCATAAATACAGAGCATGTTCACAATAACAGTTTAAATAAATAAAAGAATGATTTAAACTATGTTTTACATCTGATATACACATTTAGATTAAATTTTCCATTCTCATTAATAAAGTTAAGCATTTAAATTACATGAAATCATTAAAACAAGTTACAACATTTGATATATTCTAATAAATAGAAATATTTGTAGTGGATGCAGTGCTTTTGAACACTTTTCCTGTGGCTTGCTGTGTTTTAATGTTTTAACTACAGCGAGGATTGCTTAGCGCATGATATAGCAGAACTCATGGTCTAAGAAAATATTTTCGCGCAAATAGTGATCAATAATGCACAATAAGGCCTATCTGTTTTCATTAAAAATATAAAGCAATTAAAAATACTATTTGGCCAGTGGAAAAGATTGAGAAAAACTTTCTCAGAAATGTATTTTATACTATTTGATTTAGTTATTTAAAAAAAGGATAGGCTACTAAATGATATTTAGCAACATAATGTGATGGCACATCCGTATCTCATATTTTCCTAATGTCTTGTACCTTTAAACATGGTATCACGTAGATGAATATGCATATGCAAATAATATGCAGATGAGGATATGCATAGTAAAACTAGGCATTGTAAGCTCCATATATGGTTATTTCGGGGAGGAGACGGGGTGTAGACGTATGTGCACACAATCTTCAGCTGACTGGTATTTATAAAGGAAATTTTGCGCAGGTTCTGGCATACGCACAGTTTTATAAGTCTGAATATTTTTTGCCGTACGCCCTTTTTGGCTTTCGGGCGCAAATACACTTTTAGTAAGGATCTAAACTAACTAAAATTTCTTTCATTGGTCAAGGATCCCGTGAATGTTTGACTGACGTGTAACGTAATCAATCACAGTTCGTTTTGTTCCGCAACATGTTTAGGGGCGTGAAAATGTAAAGTTGATGTCTTTGCAATAACAGACTGGCGTGCATCTAAAAAATTAATCATTCAAGAACGTTGTGCAAGTTTACTGCAACAACGAAGCCACGAATTTCACATACTTATAAAAATCCAGCATTTAGTTGATCCCGGTAAGCGCTTATTGTCACAGTTGACGGCATTCTTCTTCCATCAGGGAGTTTGGTGTCACGGCATTTGTTTCCAGGCGGACCATTAAAGAACACAACACACATGTCTCCCAGACATCCTGTAGAATTCAACCATTCAGATGACGACTTCGAAACTCCAGAAGTGTTTCCAGATAAGTGTGCCATTTGCATCAGACGTTCAGCCAACGGTTCAACAGGACATCTGAGGCTGAGACTATGTGGGTCCTAACGCCCCAGTATTGTGATGGGGACACTATACTGTAACAAGAACTGTGCTTCAGATGAGACGTTAAACCGAGGTCCTGACTCTCTGTGGTCGTTAAAAAATCCCATGGCACTTCTATTAAAGAGTAGGGGTGTAACTCCGGTGTCTTGGTAAAATTCCTTTCAATGGCCTTTATCAATCATGGCCTCCTTATAATAATCCCCATGCTTTGAATTGGCTCTATCACTCTCTCTCCTCTCCACCTATAACTGGTGTGTGGTTTGTGGTGAGCACACTGGTGTTGTTGTACTGTGTCTGCCTTCACATCATCCAAGTAGATGCACATTGGTGGTGGTTGAAAAGAGACCCACTGATATGATTTTAAAGCGCTTTGGGTGTACAGTAGTACATAGGAAATGTGCTATATAAATAATTTGTTCATTCATTCCAATGACCATAGTGTTGAACCGCAGTAATGATTTCTAGTTTAAAAGTATTTTTTTTTCTTTGGTATAAATCTGTGCTGCTATGTGCTGCAATGACTATGGCATATTTTGTATAAAAATTACAATTATAAATATATACAGAGTATTTTTAGTGACTTCTGACTTTTGCTGCCTGAATCATAATCATACACTGTTCGTTCATTGGCCTGAGGAGAACTGGCCCCCCGACTGAGCCTGGTTTCTCCCAAGGTTTTTTCTCCATTCTGCCACCCGATGGAGTTTGGGTTCCTTGCTACTGTCGCCTTTTTCCACCTTTGTTGCCACTAGCTTGGCTTGCTTAGTTGGGGACATTAAATTTAACATTTAATTTAATATTCAACAATAATATTGATCTGCCTGCATTGACACTATTATACAAGAACTGAACTGAGCTGGATGATGACATCATGGTTTACTCCAGAGCGGCTATATATATACATAAATGAACTAAATTAATAACTTTTTTAAAACAAAAATGAAACATCACTGAAATTACTTAAGCTGGACTGTGACGCTATTTTCACAGGACATTTCAGAGTGGTATGTTTTTCTTGTACATTATAGGTACAGTGTTATCCACCATTTTATCATGATATTTGTCTGAAAACTATGGTAAAACAAACAGTAATCGACAAACAGGAACCGGGAACACTCCCAATAAATCCTGATGTACTCGTTACATCATAAGAAGGATGGCGTCTACGCTAATATTAGTCTCTCTGTTTATCCCGTGGTTTACCGCAGTCCGCCGGATCCAGGCCGTAACCAGATCCAGATGAAGGACCTGCGCCTGGACATGACGACAACGTCAGCGTTTTCACAGGTTTGGTTTTTGAAGTTTGCCCAGAGATCACCTTTTTTTTCCTAACATTTTTCAAGGCTTGCACCTTGGAGCCTATTTCAAGGTTTGCGTTCTTGAGCCACCAGGCACTGTTGTTGTGCGAATGAGCAGGTCATATTAGCACGTGTCATATTAGCACTGTTAATAAGTTAATAACTAATAACTAACAAGTAAATAAGTTATAAGTTTATAAGTTATAAAGTAAATCAGTAAATAAATATTATTAACATATTAATAATTAACTTCTTATTAAGTTAATTAGTTAATAACTAATGATCTTTGCAATGAAAGTGAATCAATCAAAACTAACTTTAGCTGGACAATAACTTTATTTGAAACTTGAAACTTGAGGGCTGGTACTAGTACTCACACCGCCTACGATGCTATAAAATTGAAAAGACATGAAAATGGTCATAACTATGCAACCATTAGTCCGATTGACTTGGAAATTGGCATGCCGTGTCTTTGTCCGAGCTGCCATGATTGTCTATGCGTACATTAACGTATCTCAAAAAACATGTCCGCCAGCGGCCAATGAATTATCATTAACTCTGATTTTTTTTTAAATCCATATATTTCCTATGCTAAATTTACTCCATTGGCTGTAAATGGTCATTTCCATCTATGATTGAGATGATAACAGGCTTGCTAAATAAAACATAATATCTTTTTACGCATGTGCTTAAATGCCTTAAACTGCTCCCCCGCCAATGCCTTAAACTGGCCCCGATAATTGTTTCTTGCAGCTATTTTTAGAACTGTTATTAGAAAACGCAACTAGACAACAGACATACTTACAAGTTATCATCCACAAACAACAGATTGTCCCAACAAAGTGGAAACTGCTCCATTTCAGGAGAAGCTTTTGTGTGTTCTAAGTTTGTCAGCCTTAGGAAGGTCAAAGAAATGAATGACCCCTTTAAATGAAGAAAAATATGATGGATGTGCTAACAAGAAACAGAACATTTTCTGTAAAAATACAAATTCCAGAAAGCTGTGGCACAGTGGGCTCTGTACATGCTCATGACATTAGAGAAGTTGACTCTTGGGGACCCATGTTTACTGTAAGTCCAGTCTGGGACATTTCCTGATCACACAATGTTCCTAAAATGGTTCCTGTAATAAATTAATTGTAAGTTACTTTATATAAAACACCCTCTTTGACTACATTATGAGGATACAGTACTTCATCCAAATCCTCCAAACCCATCAGGGCAGAAATAACAGCTCTGTGTGCAGTTTGTGGGTGGAGAAAGAGATGCAGTGGTCAGCTGCCAAAGAAAAGATTAAAATGATCTGATAATTAGTGAAAGCTGTGTGGCAATGAAGATTGCTTTTAGAACTTTAATGAAGGTGTCTAATATTCTTTGTCACGTATGACATACATACTAAACATATTAGGCTGAATGATTCTTAGGATACTAATAGAAGGTAATGAGTTCAATCACATAGTGAGAAACTTGTTATATGGTCCATTTATATATTTACAAATGGAGCATATATCAAACATAATGCTTTTAAGAACTGTTCGCTGAAAGGTTCTTTGTGGAACCCAGAATGGTTCTTCTATGGCATCACTTTGTAAACCCCATTTTAAAACCTCAATTTTTTAAATGATATGAATGAGCATATTGCATTTCCATGAACTTGATAAGAAAAGACTTGAGAACTTGTTCAGGAAATTAGAAGCGGTATGCGTTTTCCATGTTTAACTGGACGTAAGAAATACTCTCTTTAGAAATGCTTTCCAGTGAATGATTTTGTATCTTGTCAACTAAAGACACTAGCAGTGTCATACATGAGAACAAGTATAGAGTGAGAATATGTGTTATGCTTTAAGAAATGAGAACATAATGTTCAAATGGGCCACATAAGCTTCACACTTTGCATTAAAAAAAACAATAAATTGTGCTGTTCCAAAAAGCAACAACAAAACAAATAGCTTAGCTATGGGCAGCCATAACAGCAGCAGGAGTAGCATGCATAGCAGATCTAGTCTGCCAAGATCAAATATACATTTTCATATCCATTAGCATAACAAACTATCCCTAAACTAGCTGTCATGATAGAAATCCTATATTTATAGTCCTCTAAAAGACTTTGATAAAGTGTAAATCTTACATAATGTTTTAACTCTATCTAACATCATAATTTTGACATAACATCATATTTTGACTTAATATTCGTCTCATTGTGTTTAATTTATATAAATTGTCTAAATTAAACCTAAACTTCAAATAGGCAATTAGAACTGTGTGGTTTGACTCAACGTTTTTTTTTTCAATTCATCTTGTGCACTTCTATAACTGTCTGATTTGGCTTGGCTACCAAATTGGACAAAAATAGGCTACAGCAGACTGTTAAGACTGCTGAGGGGATCATTGGTCCACCCCTGTCTGCCCTTCTGAACCTCCAGAGTAAAGAGATCAGCTGGCAAAATCATTTCTGACCCCACACACCAGAGGCCCAAACTCTATGAACTTCTCCGCTCTGCCCAGGACAACCAGGTTATACTGCAGTGCAAAATAAAACTTTGGTTCAATGTGCCCATGTGTACAATATTCAATATTCAATATTTTTTTTCAAACTGTAAATATGCTATTCTTCTGTAATTCTGTTTATAGCTGCATTTCAGTGAGTATTTTTGTTACCAAGTCCTTGTTTGTGTGACTGTGTAATATTTAGCTACATCCAACATTTTGGGCACAACCCTATCACAACATAATTTCACAGTTACACAAAGAATGATGATAAAGAAAGTAAATAAACTTATTTTCTCAGTTTTTACACAAATTGTAGTGTTGACTACATTCATCAAGCTCAAGCATTCAACCCTCTTATCATGGTTTATTGTAAGAAAAAATATATGCTAAAACAGATTATGAGAACTATATAAACAACTACAAACCAACATTAGTTTATTTAAGGTTTATTGCTATAAAATCACATAAATAAGAGTTTAAAACTGTATGTAGACTGTATTATGTCCCACATTATGTATTTTGATAACAGGGATGACTTTTTTTTTTTACAAACTTAATCCAACTAAACAGCTCTATAGCAATGTTAAAAGGTTCAGGGAAGAAGGAGGCGGGAACTGGCAAACGATCATAAAAAAAACAAACACATAACGAAAGTAAAGCGACAGCCTCTCACGTACGACTGCCGCACAAACAAAAACAAAACACAACATAAAAAGTCCAGGCCTGGTCCTCTCTCGCCTTGCGCACTGTTGTCACTCCTCCTTTTATCCTCCGGATCTCCTTCCATGAGACTAGAGACTAGTATGGCACACAGGTCCCTGCTTGCCACATACCACCATTGCCCCTCGCAGGCCGGGGGGGTACCCTCAAGACTGCGCTCTACTCATGGGGGCTGTGAGAGTGACCGCAGCACCTGGAGGTAAGGACAGACGAGGCGAGAGAAAAGGAGACGTAAGGATGAGGAGAGACAGAGACGAGAGAGGGGAGAAAGGATAAAAAAAATGTTTTGGTCCAGTTCCCGGACACACTGCTGCTCGGTCCTCAACCAGCCGAGAGACGATGATGGCTCCATCATTACGGGTGCCTGGCAGTGAGCTCCCCGTTCCCTCGGTTTGCCTGCTGCTCCCCATCATGGCTGGCGCCAGCAGGTCTGGCCTCCCGCGAACAGCGGAAACTCCTCCGTCCCCTCACGGATGGCAGCTACCCAGACGGTTGGTTCAGCCAGTCTTTCTGCTTCCTGACCTGGGCCTCAGTTAGTCAAGGTTCAACTCTAAGATTATGTGCCATATTACTAGAGAGAAGAGTGGCACCATCCCAGGGGGGATGAATACCATCTCTTTTTAACAGGTCAGGTCTGCCCCAAAAACTTTTCCAATTGTCTATGAACCCTATATTATTCTGCGTACACCACTTAGACAGCCAGCCATTGAGTGACTGCAGTCTGCTAACTATCTCGTCACTCCAGCGAACAGGAATGGGGCCAGAGCATATTACAGTGCCTGACATCATACTTGCGAGTTCACACATTTCTTTAATGTTATTTTTAGTGATCTCCGACTGGCAAATTCGGACATCATTGGTGCCGACGTGAATAATCTTAGAGTATTTACGATTTTGCATGTCCTAGTGACTGCACCAATTACAGATAGGAGTGGCAACATCCTCTCAAATGAATGTGAGGAAGCCAACAGATGGGTACAACACTTTTGTAAAATACTCAACAGTCCTGAGCCAGAAGAGCCTGCCAATCCTCCACCAGCAGTAGATGTTCTGGAACTTGACATCAGTCCCCCAACCAAGGCTGAAGTCAGATGTGCAGTTTAAGTGCAGTGTCATCCTTGAAGGCAACCTATCTGAGTGGTTTTCAGTGAAGTCAGGGGTACGGCAAAGATGCATAATCTCACCAATCCTGTTCCTGGTAGCCATTGATTGGGTAACACTTTATTTCGATAGTCCATTTTAGACATTCTACTAACTATAAGTAACTTTGCAACTACATGTCAACTAACTGTCATTAGAGTAATTAATAAACTGTATGCTTAACATCTGCTAACACTTTATTTTGATGGTCCCCCAACAGATATTCTACTGACTATAAGTAACTTGCCAACTACAAGTCAACTTATTCTCCTAACCCAAACCCTAACACCTAACTATAACTTAACAGTCTACTGACAGTCTACTAATACTCTGTTGAGAGTTAGTTGACGTAATTGCAAAGTTAGTTAGTAGAATGTCTAAAGTGGACTATCAAAATAAAGTGGAACCACTGATTGGATCATGAGACAAAATCAGAAAAGCCTACAGTGGACTCTCTTCCAACAGCTTGATGTAGCTATTTTGTCATTTACGCATGCCCACCTATAAGAGAAGACTGACAGACTGGACAATTTTGCCAAGAAAATAGGACTCAACATACACACCACCAAAACCCAAGTGATTTGCATCAACATTAGATTTGTTGAACCCATTATTCTGAATGGAAGTCCACTTGAAGATGTTGAGGAGTTCATCTACCTTGGTAGTCTGCTGAGCAAGGACAATGCTGCAGCTAAGGACATTAAAGCAAGAATAGGTAAAGCCTGCAGTGCATTCGCTAGACTCTAGCCCATCTGGAAATCTGCACAGTACAGCCTCAGAACAAAGATAAGACTATACAATAGCAATGTCAAATTTTTCTATCAGAAAGACTCGGGAGGCAAAAGAATGTATGAAACATTTATTTAACAGTTGTATGCAAAATGAAATGTTAAAGTTCTTTAGCGTAGGCCCTGTCCGTAATACAAATCCGGAGGGTAGAAGATACTTGCAGTTCCTGCTTGAAGTTGAAGGCAGGGGCGGAGCATACCCGGATGGATAGACAGGGACTGACCTAGTGGTGGTGGGGAGGATGGGGGTGAACGCCGACGTCAGTTTCTGCAAACGTAGTAATGGGTGTTAACCGGTCGAGTGGCGATTGGCTAGATATGTAGTTAATGAATGACGTGATTAGTGAATGACGTGATATTAGTCTTCCCGGTAGAACTTGCCCTAGAGCTCCCATTTCTGCTGTATGGGTCAGAACGTTGGAGTGTCATTAATAGTGATGTGTTTTGTCCCGCGACTATGGTGTCTTACAGTCACCTAGTTGCCCTGCTGCGAGGGCTCTACAGCCAGAACCGAACAATGTACGGGGTTCGCTAAGTTAGTCGCATCCAAAACATCAGCCTGTCTATTTCCCTGAATTTAGGACATGTGAAACCCTCGTCGCTGACAGAGGCTATGCTATACATGTGGTAGGCATTAACAATAAAAGGAGAAATTACATGACTCACATGTTTGTTGACTGATCCGACTCAGCACAGTTGCTTGATGGACTCGTAAAAGAGAAAAAGAGCCGTAAGCACGGTTGGCTGGATAGCAGGCTAGCGAAATGTGCTAGCGATAACGATTTAGATTAAAGCAAACAGTGCAAGTTGCTTTAATTTAAAACAGTTCAAACATGCATTTTATTCTGGAACTAGGCTTAAGCCTTGTTTGTGAAACAGGGGGTATCCAGGCTGTATCAACAGGCGTATGGGTTTGATTTAATTTCAGGCGTATCCATCACTGTATTGATTGGCCAGTGCTTGTTGGGTTGTCATATCATAGTATGAAGTATATTGATATGCCTCTGGGTTTTATACACTGAAATAATTTATTGACTTCAGAGCAGAACAATGTTAGTCAGGTTTAATTTCATTCCCTCGGGTTAAACAGAAGGTTCAGGCTAAAATGTGGTTTCAAATGGGTAAATTTAGTGATATTTTCTAAAGACATATAAAGTGTTTTATATGTGTTTACGAATCATAAAGCTAAACCATGACAGGTAAGCAACATTAGCAACAGTTTTGGAGTCCCTCACTTTAAGTACAATTTTTCACACTTCAGTGTTCAGTTTACATTAATTTCTTCTTCCCACCACAGACATGCATTTGTAATTTCCATCTAGTCATGTACATTAGTCATCTCAACAAACACATTTGGCCTTGTGAGAGTTTATCAGATGGATTTCTCTTGAGTCAGTTGAGTTCATCTTAATGCCTGAAATTTAGAGTTATCCTCCACACTCATTATGCTTTCCATAGTCTCAGCATCAGATGGCACACCTACAGACCGCCCACAGTCCGTTCACAGACCATATGATGCATAATGCTGGCAAACAAAACTAAGCACATGTGAGGTGGAACTGGTTACTGGATTTAGAAAAATGTGCCAAATTAGTGGCACCAAATCAAGATTTTTGTTAGAGGCACTTTGTAGTACTTAGTCGTTTTTATTTTTGGATGGACAAAAAGTCTATACACATTTATGAAATTGTTTTAGTTAATGTGATTTCACCTAGTACAACATGTTCCTGGATCAACATCTTTGTTGATCCTGGAAAAACATCCCAATCAACCAATCAGAGTTTTCAGTTTATGTCAAGTTTAGGATTACAACCAGGGTTAGGTGCTTCTACATCAGTGTTATTCACCTATCATTTCCCTCTGGTTTTAGGAATAACTTATGGGTGGGGTTAAGTTTAAGGGTAGAGATATGCTTAGGAAAACATTTTCAGATATGAATGTTGTTCCAGGATTAACAATTTTTTTTGATCCAGGATCATGTCTTACTTGGCAAAATCACGGTGACCCAACCCAGATAGCATACATATCTGGGCCAACTAT
This sequence comes from Abramis brama, assembly GCF_963993115.1. Classification (NCBI taxonomy): domain Eukaryota; kingdom Metazoa; phylum Chordata; class Actinopteri; order Cypriniformes; family Leuciscidae; genus Abramis; species Abramis brama. The sequence continues at coordinate 34,999,958 of NC_139966.1, read as the reverse complement.
GACACATATGGCTCAGTTCTGGCAGTGGCAAAGGTCATATGGGCCGTATCTGGCCCACACACATCAAGCTGGTTTTAGTGTGAGTTGTGGCTTGCTGTGTGTGGCCCAGATGTGGCCCATGTGACCTTTGCCGCAACCAGAACTGAGCCATACAGTATATGCCATAGTTGGCCCAGATGAGGCCCGGATATGTACGCTATTGCCAGCCACAGTCATCGCCGTTATTCCATGCGGTATGTGGGCCAGAAGAATGTGGGAGATGTGGGCCACAACTGGGCCAGATGTCATTTGCTATCTGGGAAGTATTTTTGGATAAACCCACCCCTAAACATCACATACAAATAAAATGAACTGGTCGTTCGTTTTACATGTCTGTCAAACTGTTTTTTTCTTTTCTACGTTGGCCAAAAACAAATACAAAGTGGACCAGACTTTATAGTTAAAGGCTCTGCTGTGTGCATCAAATATTATACATATTTGGTCATGTTTTAAAGTGAAAGTAAAACTACTATCAACTGCGCTCATTGACATCCTGGTTGTTGTGGTTGGATGGCTCAGCATGGCCCAGTTACTGTTAGAAATTGTAACTACACTGTTCTTATTTGATTTCATTAAAAAAATTTGTGTATATCAAATACATTTTATTTCACATGAATTAACATTCCTCTGCAGTTTTAAAGAGAAGCACATGTGCACTTTGAATGTGGTTGAGTCAATCTGTAATTGTCATCAAATGCCTTAGTTAGTCTTCAGACATAAAATTGGAGTGCAGACTGGACAGGCATTCTATATATTACTTGGAGCCGTGTTTTCCGGAAGCCAGCAGGCTTGAGTTACCCTTTCATATTAACAAATGTTCCACCCACCTCAAATGACATCCGAGCTAAATGCAGGTCAGATCTGAGAGTGAAGAAGTTTGCCAGCTAAATACTGTGATGATTTTACAAAGCAATAAAGTCTAGGAACCCTTTCAGTGATTCCATCTACTAAGACTACAATAAATTATTTGTCAACCCCTCATAACAAGCAGACTTTTCACTTTTGAGGACCAATCCATAGACCATATTTGTTGCTTTCTGTCTCTAAAACATATCTTCATGCCATCGTTATGTCCACTCTGTCGTATTGTTTACCTGTTTGGTCACTCACAACAAATGAGATCCTTGAACCAGTAATAAGGCTCTATAAAAGAGCCTATAAGATCCACAACAGGCTTCCAGGCTGGACTCACCACTGTATTGCACTATCTTTGTGTAATGCCTTGACATTTCAGAACAATAAAATAAGCCATGGGATAAACTTGTATTATCAAATGTTAAATGGACACACTTCAGCAGCACTGACTGCGTTGGTTCCAAAACTCAGCTCAAGGTTCGAGCGCACTACGAGATCTGTTACAAATGGACTTCTGCCTTTACCGGCTTTTAGGAACTGCTATGGACAGAGATCTTTTTTCATGTGCTCACTAAAGCCTGGAATGAGATTCCACAACACATCAGAACTATAACATCAATAAGACTATTTAAAATAACATTTGCTCGCCATCTAATGGACAGGTATATCTGTGACCACTGAGATGGCTTCATGGCCTCCCCCTGATTCTCATTCTCTTGGTTTGTGTGTTTGTTGTTGTCTAGGAGTTTTGTTGTGTATGTGGTATTTATGTTCTGCAGAGCAGGAACCTGCTGAAAATCAGTTTTATACTGAGTCAGGCCCGATTGTCTTTAATCTTTTCCTGTTTAAAAATGTAAAATAAAATAAATAAATAATAATCCTATCTCTCAAAAATCGTATTGTTAAGATTATTGATAAAACAGCATAACTGTTAAGGTAAAGATTTACTTTTGCTGTCTCATTTGATAATTTTCTTTAGGAAAACTGCTTTTTTTTATCAGACCATATCAAACATTTCAGATCATTCCTATGAAGAACATACGAAAATAATTAATATATACAATTTACATTATATATACTGAAGACTGTAGTAATGGGTGCTGAAAATTCAACTTTGCCATGCAACACAGAAATAAATAGCATTTTAAAATATTACAATATATATATATATATATATATATATATATATATATATATATATATATATATATATATATATATATATATATATATATATATATATATATATATATATATATATATATACACATTTATTTTTTTATTATTATTATTTTTTTTTTATGCAGCCTTGTTTAGCATAAGGATATGGTGAGCAGATATAGATGTAAACAATGGAAAATAGAAAACAGTTTATCAATAGTTTATCTATTCTCAAAACTTTCAACTTTCAAACATGTTTTATTGGGAATTTTCTTTTAATTCATAATCATCAATTTATAGGATTTGTGTCCCTAATCTCACCTTTGTTAGTCTTTTATAAGATACCTTTGCCTAACAAAAGCCAAGTTTCTTAATGACATAATCTTCCAGGAAGTGACATAATTTTGAAAGGAAATCAACCGCATAGAAGTATTATCAATGGATTTGTACATGTCTGAAACATGTTGTGGTGTTAGTTTTTGACTATCTAAAGCATTCATCCTGTTTGATCAAATTACCCAATTTCTTTTTGTCATATCATCATTTCAAAAGATGGTTAAATATTTGAAAATTAACTTTCATAGAAGTTTGATCTGAGCAGATATCTGAAAGTCTGATAAACCCTTTTATAAAAATATTTAATTTTAATACAGCCACAGAGTCTACTGCATTTAGACTGTCTTTCTGCAGGATGATAAAGCCTGTCAAACACCTCAGATATGATGGCATTTGGAGGCGGGCACCATCAAAATGAGTTTTCAGTTGTGCAGGTGCTCCGCTCAATGGGTGTTTCCCACACAGCTCATGAGAGATTCCATGATATAAATAGGTTCCTTTGCACAAGGGAATCCATCTCTAATGCCACCCCTCAGCTATGCTTTACTGACAGTGATGTGTGCTGGGAAACCGAACGCTTTCACCACCGCCAGAGCACACGGGACAACACATTCAATATGTCTGATCGCCGTGGGACAGGAATAAAACTGCAAGGTCATTCATGGGTGACATCACATTCAGGAATTTCTATCATATGGCCAACACCAATAACCAAAACAATCAATGAAACAGAACTGCAGCCTATATTGTGTGTAGCCTATATATATTATACTGTTTGTTTCAAGAAGATGGATGAGCGCTAAAGATTTCAGTACAGTTTAGGTGGTGGAAGGATCCAAGCTCATTAGATCCTTATTGTCAAAGATCATGACAGGAAATGATGACCCATAAATAAGCATTTTATTATTTTATTTGAGATTAACTTAAAGCCTCCACAAAGAAACAATTGGCCATGAAAAAAAAGAAAAAGAACAAGATGAATACTATAACATATTGCAGTTTATTTAATGAATTCTAAATATCACTTTTTATAAACATCTAAAATGTGTTATGCACAGTCAGATTTTGTTGTTGTTGTTGCAAAAAATAGATCTTTAGTGCACATCTTGTCACTGGGGAAGCACCCTGAAAAGGTGATTTTTGTACCTTATCTACCTCTAAAAAGTTCATTTTAATAGTACCCATTTGATACCGCTATGAACTTTTATAGGTAAATAAGGTACAAAGATGTCCCAAAAGGTACTGCCCCAGTGACAAGCTGTTGTACCCATAAAATGTACAACATTTACATAATTTATTTCTGAGAATGTAATGTATTTTTATGATGCTTACTTTTTTACATCGTGGCAGTAGCCTGGAAAAAAGGAGGTAAGGGGAGAGTGGGGCTCAACCTAACACTTTTTGACTTTCTCAGTTTGTGTAAATCCACTTGGGGTTCAGAGTATTTATTTTTCCCCACATTAATTTCACACATGTCTAGTACAATTATGTGGTTTTGTTTCATTAACAAAATGTTGATTGATTTAAACTGATTCAAACCCGGCTAGTGTCTTCTGCTGGTTAGATTAGCATGAAAGAACTATCTAAACAGATTGAGGAGGAGGATATTAAAATAATAGCAGCTTCTCATTTTATATTAAACACTAAAAACTGAGATGAAAAATTAACTTCAGGAAGAAATTTACTTTCACAATGGTTAAATGTTCAGTGATATCATCTAAAGATTTTTGAACTTTAAACTTCTCTATATATATTGTTGATATGGCAACTAGTAAATACACATTTTGTCATGCTGGCATATGTGGAAACTTTTAAACCATGTGTGCTGCATTCACTCATCATCCACGCACTATATAAGCAGTCACATACCAGTTCACCTTTGTCTGGTCTCGTCGTTCTACACTGAACTTACCCGACTACCTACCTTTGAGACACTTACCTGTGCGATCCTCTTCCCAAACTCTTCAGTCTTCTTCTGTCATCTGGTCCTCCATTCAGCAAGCATCTCCATCTACAACAGATAAGAACTGTCATTCACCATCAGCATTACAGCATTGTTCATTCACTTCAGTAACTCACCTGCTCACGTCACTTGTTTCCTGCAATAAACCTCTTGTTTTGATTTAAGCGTTTGCATTCTTCTGTTCCGTGACAACTGTGAAACAAAATGAAACTGTTTCTACACTTTGAAGTGAAACCACTACAGCGAATTGGCACCATATCCTCCATTTTTTTTTCTAGAGATGTAAAGTAATTATTTTAAAAACAGTAGCAGAAACACTTGAGCAGCAAAAAAAAAAGAAAAAAAGAAAAAAAAAAGAAGATACTTTCGCTAAAATGCTTCAGAAACCGAGAATGCAGCAAATATAGTTATTTGTTATCATACAGTATATGACTCTGACCCTTCAAACCAGGTTTGTGATGCCGGGTTTTTTCTTTAAACCTACATTTAGCATTAGGCATATTAATCAGCATGTTAAGAGATTAATTGTTATAATTTGGAAAATTATTTTTAGATGGCAAGGCAAAACCATTAAAACTTTTGAAATTACTTTGTTATTTCTGTTCCCTGGATATACTTGGTTTTGCCTTAGCCCTGGACATTGTCTTGGACTGCTCATCTGTGTTTCGACCTTTGCCTGGCCTTTGTGTATGTCTGTGGATTAACCCATTAAACTGCATTTGCATCCTCAGCCCTTGAGTCTCGGAGCAGTTCGTAACAGGTGCAGATATGTTGGCTTAAGGAGTGGCTCTATCAGTGTAAAACACATGATTAAATGATAACGTGTCTGGACACGAACTATAGTGATAAGAAACGGATCCAGTTACCAGGAACCAGGAACCAGAACCAAACTGGAGAGATATGCGAATAGTTCAAGTGTTGTTTGAATTACCCCTATAATCGTCATCCATTTTGGGCCTTCTCATTCAAAATGTCAATAAGATAAGCATTCAAGAGGAAATGCAGTGAATGCTGAATGTCACTGAGAGTCAGTGAGGCTAAGGTTGGACACAATAAGTAAATGGACGTTAGACTGCAGAAGAAAACTACAGGGTGGGCCATTTATATGGATACACCGTAATAACATGGGAATGGTTGGTGATATTAAAGTCCTGTTTGTGGCACATTAGTATATATTAGTACACACCACCCATCTTGAGGAGTTTTCCCCCTCACATATACTAATGTGCCACAAACAGGACTTTAATATCACCAACCATTCCCATGTTATTACGGTGTATCCATATAAATGGCCCACCCTGTATATAGTGGGTACTGGTACTGGTACTGGTACTGGTAATGATACTGGGACCCACTGGTACTGGTACTGATACTGGGACCCAACCCCCGGTCGCTCCCAAAATGTCTGCCCACTGCCCAGGTGTGTGTGTTCACTACTAATGTGTGTGCACTAACTTGGAACAAATACCTAGTATGGGTTACCATACTTGGCCTTCACGTCATGTCGCTTTCACTTTTTTTTTTTCACTTTCACAAGACATATTAATCAAAATATTCCCTCTGTCCACCTCCAACCTCATTGCAAACAAGTCTGACATTTAGCATTTTCAAATGTTGCCGTTTCAGCTGTCTTCTCCCCCCGCCCCCCCCAGATGGGAATGTTCATATCATCGTCCATGCAGGCTAAATAAAGTGATTTGGAAATGCAATAGCTCAAGTGGATGTAATGCAAAATTCAACATGCTGGAAGTGAAAGAACAGAAAGTAATACACATCCAAAAAACTACCACTATAGGAGTACTGTTCCTTGTAGGTTGTCCGGAAACAGGATATGTCACTGCATGTGGTTTTAGATGTGCATAAAGACTGAAACGCTTCTTGAGTGTCAGGGTGCTTTCACACCTGCCTCATTTAGTTCGCTTGAATCGCACTAGAGTTCGTCGTCCCCCTTGGTGCGGTTCGTTCGGGCAGGTGTGAATGCAGCAATCGCACTCGGGTGTCACCAAAAGCGGACCAACCGACTCTAGAGTGATTCATCTGTGGTGAGAACGTGATCCGACCTCGAACAGACCCAACTGCCAAAGAACTGTGCATTTTTTAACTAAACCAGCTGCCGTAGTCAGCTGTGCTGTGCATTATGGGATGAAGACTAATGTTTGTTGACAGTTTGCACTTTTAGCATGGCAGCTCGCGGACAAACTTGGAGTTGTGAGGAGGTCCTGAAGTGACTTGCGATGTGCCTTCCCAGCGTGCAGTGCATTAAAACATTATTTTCAAGCCGCATCCTCGCTTCATTCTCAAATGTTATTGTTTGCCTAAAGTAGTGTAGACAAACTATATAATAAACTATGACCAGGGAAAACAATCAGCCCACGCAGTTGTAACCCCTCTCACCGGGTCCTTCACACCCCGCTCCGTGCGGGTCTCGAACCTGGGTCTCCGGCATGAGAGTCAGGCGCTCTAACAAGGAGGCTATTTACACCTGGCCACTTCATGTGTTTTCTCAGATCGGATAGCTATCTGATTGTGAAAAGACCAGGTGTAAATGTCCTCCGAAACGCATTCAAGACATATTTGAATCCGACTGCTCAAACCACTTCAGGAGGAGGTCTGAGACGCATTCCAGGCGAAACTGGACAAGTGTGCATCTGGTTGTTGAAACCACATAATGTAAATTGTACTCTGTAAAGAAACGAAATGATCTTACCAGGGCTGTTACTGATCTCTCTTATTGCTGTCTTTGATTTTGAAATTTTAGCTGATGATCAATAAAATGCAGTTCATATCTGTTGCTTTCGGTGACGTGCACTCCATTAAATCTGCATATAGCGAGAGAATTGAAGATCGGATTTAAATCCGTTTCGCAAAAACACATTTATGTGACCAGGTGTAGGCTAAATGGAATAGTTTTGATAAATCAGAAATCCGATCTGAGAAAACGCATGAAGTGGCCAGTAAATAAATCTCTTATTTGTAAACTTGTTTGCATTCTATGTTGTATGTTGTTGCGCTTGCTTGTAGTATGTCATTTTTTTACATGCTGTTCATTCATCCATTGCTGATAATTAGACCAGTCCAATAATTTCCACATGTCTAGCTAGCTTTCGATTATCAGAGCTGTTAACAGACTTGCTAACAAACACTCGTTTCTCTTACGTGTTTTTTTGCGTTATGTTTTATAGCTTGCCTCACAAACTAGTTTGCCAGCTGAACTCAGGTGTTGTGAGGTGTATTTATCACGTAGTCCTGAGGGATATCAGACGACGCTGTTGACGTTGATTCTTGCGATTATCATGAGAACAGTTTTCAATATCTCACATAAATATCAAGACATAAATAAGTCTAACGTAGAGGTTGGGGGGTGGAGGGGTATTTACGACAGTGCAAGTATTCCACAGCGACTCTAGGGGTCGCTATTTGACAAAAACACAATTTCTCCACAGTGTGCCTTTAACCATCAACACCAGATCATATATTTTCTTGGCTTTTGTGCCATAACAAATGTGTTTTATGAACACTCAGTTACAGCAGCCAGAGAAAAACTTACGTGCAAAAGTCAAGGGTCAAGAGCCCAACTAAAGCAAACACTGATCACCATCATGGTAACTTCAAATGAAACTCAATAAAACATTAACTTCTAAACCTCTGTTAATTCTCAATAAGAACTTCTGTAGACGTCTGACAGAAATAAAATCAATCTGGTTGGTAATAAGTGAAGCTGGTAATGCTGTTTGTGGAGTTGTTAAATCCTCCTCTGCTGAGATCTTGAGAGATTCAATGTTTTACCTTTATTTTATTTAATCTAAGGCTGTGGCTGAAGTCAGTTGTAGTTCTTGTGTTTCTCTTTTTTCTGTTCTTGTTCTTCCTCTTTCCTTCAGTGATTCTACTTGTTAAAATCAGCTAAAAAAGAGCTTGTGTATATTGCATAACAAAAACAGTTAGAGATATGAAAACCAAGAAAAATGCCCAAATAAAAGCCTAAAAATAAGAGGTTTGTTCAGTAATGAGAAGAGCCCCTTCAATGGGACAGTCAGCAATTCAACAATTGCTGAAAGAGAAATAATTCAACAAATTCAATGGCCAAGTGACCAACTAAATGTGACACTAAGAAACACTAATGTGACAAAGTCTCAAACAGACTTCAACAACCTTTGTACATATAGCATACGAAAGAAATAAAGCCAAACTGGTTTTGGAGTTCATCAGATTGATTTTATTTGCAGCTGATTTCATCTAAGGCTGTGTGGCTGTAAGTCAGTTGTAGTTGTTGTGTTTCAAAAACTTGCACTTTGAAACCTATTTCAAAGTCTGTGTTCTCAGGCCACCAAAACACAGTTGTTGTGTAAATGAACGGCCAGAACGCATTAAAAGTTTTCTGTTTTCAGTTGAAGGAAATTAATCAATCAAAAAATTAAGTTGGACAATGGCTTTCTTCTAAAGCTGCTGTACAGCCAAATCAATCTTTATTGCATTAATTTCCTATTATCACTGTAAAGCTGCTTTGAAACAATCTGTGTTGTAAAAAGTGCTATGTAAATGAAGGTGACTTGACTTGACTTTCTGCTCTTTTTTCTGTTCTTGTTAATCCTCTTATCTTCAGTGATTCTGCTTGTTAATTGCAGGTGTCCTCACTATTGCTCAATCATCACATGCAGAGTGACCTGCAACATTGCTTCAGTGTTACTTTTACTCTCTATAGATTGGAACCATCTGTAAAACTGAGCAAGTTTGTTTAACACTTGGGATTTTACTGTGTAAACGTTACCAGTAACATGCGTTTTTCTTTATTAAATAATTTATTAGAATTAATTTGGAAAATTGTCTTGGTTTTTACACAATGATTACACACAGTCTATGACGTCATCACTAGTGCGACCCGGAATTATATAAGGGGAGCCTGGAGAACATGTCAACAGCTTTTTCGTCTTCAGGGACTGTTTTGTTTGTACGCTTCAACCTGAAAACTTCAAAGAAGTAATTATGGCTTGTGAAAAACGCTTCAGGAAGTGTGTGCATCTGTGTCTAAGATATTGATACTTGATGACACACAACTTGTTTTTATTGTTTAGGCTCAGAGCATGCATGATCAGTTCCTGAGGGATCTGCTTGTGCCACTGTGAGTTTTTTCCCTTGAGAAAACTCCACTCTCGTCTGCTCTCTTCTCGAGGGAAGAGGGACAGACATCTGTGCCAGGAGATTCTGGTCCTGCTCGCTTAAATGGCAGGGCATAGGTGGTGGCGGGTCTGGCTGGTGATGCCTTGCACACAATGACGGTGTTGCAAGCATACCAGGCTGATCGGCTGACAGATTTGAAGCATTTAAATCTCTCACCCCAAGTGCTTCTTGCATCAGCCTGAGGCTGGACCTATTATGAGATATTCCTTCAATTTGGAACCCTTCTGTAGGTCTGGCGTCGGGTTTGGTAGTAAGTGTGCTCTTTCGTGCCCTTATGGTGATAGGCCTCCATTTTGTGAATGTCGTTTAGGCCATCGCTCTATGGGCAGCAGGTTGAGCTCTGTAGGTCTTCTCCCTTTACGTGAGTTTTTATTAAGGTTTTATTACCGTTTTGCTTTTCAAACGCACAGCGCGACTGAGTCAAACTCACAGCGCGTGCAGAGAACATTTACTGAAGCGATCGAGCCGCTCCAAACTATTAAACATTATTGTTACCATATTATAAATATCTATGTTTGAGCAGATATACACAAACACAGTATTTAACAGTAAGCATGGGTCTAAACATTATAATATTCACCATATTAGAATAAACACTAGCCTACTTTTATATCATGCTGTGTTTAATTATCGAACATAAAAACATCCTTGTGTCGTACATATACATTTAGCATTAGGCTTCATGTTTTTTCTCCAATCTCGTAGTAACGTAGTCTGGCACCAGTTTAACTAGTAGCTACAATGTAAAGTTTATGCAACAATAACATGCTACTATTATGAGTGTCTTAACTTAAAAATCGTTCTCATAATCAAATCGTGTTCTTCTAATTCTTCTGAGGTAAATACAAGGTAAACAGCACAGCACAAACACAGTCTTCCAAACTCGAGGAAAAACGGAGGAATACTGAAGTCTCAGATTCTTTGTTTTTGAGGTAATGGGCGTTTACAGGTCTGCGTTCCTCCGCGTGGATCATTGGCATGTCAATCGCTCGTGCTCGCGTGGGTGTGGTCACAGTAGAACTAATGAGCTCGGGCTGGAGAAACTGTACATGTCGTTGCTTTCATACAGATTACTTAAACAGAGAATATTTTGTTTTTGATATGATTTACATCATTTAAAAATGGAGACTTCAAGCTTTGTAAAGACATATGTTTCATGTCACAGTGACAAGCATTCGCTGAGTTACAGATCATTTTCTGTCGCGTTTCAGAATGAACTTCACATTGAGAGAGACGGGAGAACGCACATCATGTTTATTTGACGAAAAACACAACATTTTGTTTTTATTATTAGTGTAGACAAATAAAAGAAGACATTTAACAGTTTTGAATGATGCATAACACTTGCCTGTATGACAAAAATCGACGGAGTTATTTGAGTCTCTTTTGCACTGATAAGAAAAAAGCGAGACAATCGCGCCGGCGCGATAGCCGACCCGAGGGGGTTAAAGGGTCGATAGCACTTTTGCTGAGTACACTGCCTGTTGGCAATGTGAAACAGGTATAACCAGGCCCGCAGAGATGTCTGTGAGAGCACCTGGCTTCTGAGGCTAGCTCTGCTAACAGTCCCGCTATCAAGTAGTTAGGCCTTGACAGGCCCCCTTGAAGGCGGATCCCCAACGAGTTGGATGCTTAGCATTGCAAAGGCAAAACCTAGCCCAGAGCCTGGTCAATACTTATCAGGTTTTGGGTATAGTGTTCCAGAATCTATCTGAGGGTCGTTCTGTATGAATACTTAGCTCCTTAAGTCTGGTCGGAAGGTCGAAGGACTCTCACGAGGCCTCCCTGTTAGATCAGCCTTAGAGCTGGAGGCGCTCACCTATTAGGGTCCCTTTCAGAGAGCCCAGCCTCCACATGCTTTGAAGCACTGTGTAGATCCAGGATTGGGTAGAGATACTCCCCTCGTTTGCAAGGGTTAGAAAGCGCTATGCTGAGTTCTACTCTCCAGGATGCCCGTCTCTATGATCCGGTCTGTGAGCAATCACTGCCACTATCTGCAGTCCTCCCTATCGGATGCCTCCACAAGTGAGGCAAAATATGTTAGAGACCATATTTAGGAAACAGACGGGTTGTTGGTAAGACTAGGTCATTAAATTAGACCAGGTCAGTCTCCCTGGTGGCATGTGGGGTTGACTTCATGTCCCCCTCAGAAAGTGACTGGACGGGACTCCTTTGGACCCCCTGGCCATATTCCCTTAAAGGAACCCCTTCCACAGATGTTGTTGGTTCCAAAGCCTTTGATTGGCCTTGGTAGGCCTTCATTGTATCGGAGGTCTCTTTGAGGCTTATAGCTTGGGCAGTGGCCGTAGGAAATACTGTATGTGACCCGAAGGGGGAGTGTTTTTGGCATTTCAGTGAAACTAAACCGTTTTTTAAAGTTTTTTGTCACATCATAATTTGGCATGCACTCCCCTCAGCATGGCAGCATAGGTAGATCATTCCCCATAGTGTTCTGACGCAGTGCGAGTTCCCTTTCGAAAGGGAACATCTCAGGTTACGACTGTAACCTATGTTACAGACACTGCGTCTTTTCGCCATGCCTCGGGGATGCCTGCTGAACAGTCCCTTTAGACCATAAGTTGTTGACATGTTCTCCAGGCTCCCCTTATATACTTCTGGGTCACACTAGTGATGATGTCATAGGCTGTCGCCGGCCAATAGGATTGCCGTGATTAGATAAACGTTTCAAGGCAAGGCAAGGCAAGGCAAGGCAAGGCAAGGCAAGTTTATTTATATAGCACATTTCATACACAGTGGCAATTCAAAGTGCTTTACATAGAAGAAATTAAAATAATAAAAAGAAATAAGAATAATTAAAACAGTTTAGAAAAATAAAAATAAAATACAGTACAGTACAAACAGTCGGACGAACATTGGCACAGTGCTCATTCATTAAATGCATAGCTAAACAGAAGTGTTTTGAGTCTGGATTTGAATGTGACTACTGTAGGAGCACATCTGATCTCCTCTGGAAGCTGGTTCCAGCTGCGGCTGGCATAATAGCTAAAAGCGGACTCGCCATGCTTTGAGTGAACCCTTGGTATTTCTAGCTGATATGATCCTAATGATCTGAGTGATCTGTTGGGTTTATATTCAGTGAGCATATCTGCAATGTATTGAGGTCCTAGGCCATTGAATGATTTATATACCAGTAATAATACTTTAAAATCAATCCTAAATTTAACTGGGAGCCAGTGTAAAGACCTGAGGACTGGTGTGATATGTTCATATTTTCTGGTTCTGCTCAGAATCCTGGCGGCAGCGTTCTGTATGAGCTGCAACTGTCTTATGGTCTTTTTGGGAAGGCCAGTGAGGAGTCCATTACAATAATCCACCCTGCTGGTGATGAAAGCATGAACAAGTTTCTCTAAGTCTTGTCTGGAAACAAAGAATCTAATTCTTGCAATATTTTTTAGATGATAGTATGCTGATTTAGTTATTGCTTTGACATGACTACTGAAACTAAGGTCTGACTCTAGTGTCACACCAAGATTCCTGACTTGATTTTTAGTTGTTTGACCCCTAGAGTGAAGGTATGCGTTCACCTTGAGAACTTCATCTTTGTTTCCAAATGCAATAACTTCAGTTTTGTCTTTGTTTAACTGAAGAAAGTTTTGACACATCCAACTGTTGACTTCGTCAATGCATTGGCACAGGGAGTCAATGGGGCTGTAATCGTTAGGCGATAGGGCTAAGTAGATCTGTGTGTCGTCTGCATAGCTGTGGTAAGCAATTTGGTTCTTTCTCATTATTTGGCTCATTGGGAGCATATACAGGTTGAACAGGAGTGGCGCAAGAATTGAGCCTTGAGGGACTCCGCATGTCATGGATGTCCACTCAGACTTATGGTCTCCTATACTCACATAATAACCTCTCCCATCTAAGTATGACCTGAACCATTTTAGGACTATCCCAGAAAGCCCCACCCAGTTTTCCAGCCTGTCAAGAAGTATGTTATGATCGACAGTGTCAAATGCACCACTGAGGTCGAGTAGTACGAGCACTGATAATTTGCCTGAATCAGTATTTAAGCGAATATCGTTTATTATCTTTATGAGCGCTGTCTCTGTGCTGTGATGTGGTCGGAAACCAGATTGAAATTTGTAAAAGTATCCATTCGCGCATAAGAATTTGTTCAGCTGATTGAAGACAACTTTTTCAATGATCTTGCCTATGAAAGGAAGATTTGAAATCGGCCTATAGTTGCTTAATACGGTCTTATCCAGATTGTTCTTTTTCAGAAGGGGCTTGACAACTGCAGTTTTCAGGGAGTTTGGAAAACTCCCAGAGAGAAGTGAAGCATTTACCACTTCTAGAAGATCTGCTTCTAAACTGTTTAACACACTTTTGAAAAATGATGTGGGAAGAGTGTCAAGGGCACAGGTTGATGTTTTAAGGTGCTGTACGGTTTCTTCCAAAATTGTGCCATCAATTTCTTTGAAGTCAGACATAGTAACAACTTTCTCAGGTGGTTTGATGATCTGTCTGACCCCAGTGCAACTCAAGGATGTGCTGATCACCTTTCTGATATTATTGATTTTCTCAGAGAAGAAAGAAGCAAACTCACTGCACTTGTTGTCTGAGAGCATTTCACTGGGAATCTGGTTTGGGGGGTTTGTCAGTCTCTCTACAGTAGCAAAAAGAGTGCGTGTGTTGTTTAAATTACTGTTTATAATATTTGAGAAGAAAGTCTGTCTAGCTTTGCCTAGTTCCATATTAAAAGCATGTAGGCTGTCTTTGTAGATGTTATAATGGACTACAAGTTTTGTCCTCCGCCATATTCGTTCTGCTTTTCTGCATTGTCTTTTAATATTTTGCACTGCTATTGAGTTTCTCCAAGGTGCTTTTTGTCTGCCACTCTTCTTCCTGACTTTCACAGGAGCAATATCATCAATTACAGTTTTAACTTTTGAGTTAAAGGAATCAAGGAGAAAATCAACAGAGTCTGCAGATATGCTTGGTGTTAAGGATATAGCCTTCATAAATAGTACACTAGTGTTCTCATTTAAGCATCTCTTCTTGACAGACACAGATCTAACTTCAGTGGCAGGAGAGATCAATATATCAAAGAAAATACAGAAATGATCAGACAGTGCTACATCCTTAATAACAATCGATGAAATGTTTAGACCCTTACTGATAAGTAAATCTAGAGTGTGTCCACGATTGTGTGTGGGTCCATGTACATGCTGAGTCAGATCAAAAGTTTTTAAAACAGTATTGATTTCTTTTGCCATATTGGTTTCTGCATTATCTATGTGGATGTTTAAATCTCCAGCAATGGCAAAACAGTCAAACTCTGATGTAATTGTTGATAACAGTTCTGTAAAGTCCTCAGCAAAGGCTGGAGAGTATTTTGGAGGCCTGTAAATAATGATAAGTAAAATGCGTGGAGCACCTTTTAACACAATACCCAGATATTCGAAAGACAAGTAATTCCCAAATGATTTTTGCTTACATTGATAGATATCTTTAAAAAGAGCAGCTAGACCCCCACCTCTCTTGACAGCTCTGCAGACACTCATAAAAGTAAAGTTAGGAGGGGCTGCTTCATTAAGGATTGTTGCACTGCAGCTGTCTTCTAGCCAGGTTTCATTTAAAAGCATAAAATCCAGATTGTTTGTGGTTATTAAGTCGTTGACTAGAAGTGATTTATTTTTAAGTGAGCGGATGTTAAAGAGTGCTAACTTAACAGTCTTACTTTTCCCCACAGCAATATTAGTTTGACGTGTAATAGGCACCAGATTAGTTAGGTTTGCTGTACGGCTATTGAAGGCCTTAGACTTTCTATCTTGTAATAGAACAGCAATAGAGGAAGATACAGGCACATTGGGTTCCCGTTTGTTCAGTAAACATTTGAGAAAGTTAGTGTTATCAAAACGGGGACCCAACACATATCACTGAGAGCTGGTATCAGTTGTTTTTGGTTCACCGCGAGCAGATGGAGGAGGGTGTAGGCCCTGGCGTTGTAGCAGAGGCCGAAGAGCTCTCACAGGAGGGGTAGGGCGAGCTGGGCCCACAGGCTTTGCTGCAGGCTTTGCTGCAGGCTTCGAAGCGGGTGGTAATGGTGCCTGTCTTTTTTTGGTTGGAATCTGGGGGCTTGCAGCAAAAGAGTGGGATAGTCTGGTTCCAGCACACACCAGTTCTTCCATTTTCTGTGAGAAGCACAGAAGGGGCGAGGCTGGAGAGAGGGAGAGAGTGTCTGGTGAAAGAGGCTGTTTCTCTGGTGTTATCGGAGGTTGTGATATGCTGTCCTGGCTTCCCTGGCTGTTTTCCAGGAAGTCGTCCTTGGGTGGTGAATCTTCAAGCAGTTCTGATATGTCTGTCTGTGGTGAGCTCTGTGGGCAGGGCTCAGCTGAGATTGTGTCCATGAGCAGAGGTTGTTGTGGCGGAGTGGTGTTATCGTGTCCATTTTGCTGCTGAAGTGAAGTCCCGTGGTCATTCATACTGTGTCCAGGTGTGTGTGTGCCGTTCAGATTGAGTGGATAGGCACAAACTGCAGAAGGATGATTGAGGGAGAAGTAGATATTGTCCTTTAACACTCTTGAACCAAGTTTGTTTCAGTCACCGGTTCATGCGGAGCCGTTCCCAATAGCGTTCTGACGCAGTGTCTCATTCCCTGTTCTCAGGGAACATAGGTTACAGTCGTAACTTGAGACATTTTCATTTGTCACATGTGCTCCTTTGTTTAGATTCCCGCCACGCTTTAGTTTCTATGGTTTGTTATTAGTTAGTTTGGTTCAGCTGTGTTCACCTCGTTATCTTTAGTATACAAGTTCCTATGTGTTCCCTTTGAGTTTGTCCGGACACGTTTCAGTTAAGTGTGTGTGTCCTGCTACCTTGGATTTGTACCTATTTGGATTCGTATAATAAACCTTGTATTGAAACTTTATTCATGTTTGTCTTCATCAGTCTGCCGATGCACACGTGTTAGAAATGCATGATGTTAGCTAACTGTATGATTTGTGTTATCTTAGAACTTAGAACATTTCTAAAATATAAAGATTACTTGGACACAGTCACCTCTGACAACAAATTACTCTAAATTCTTATATAGACGCATGTATTTTCTGTAAAGCTATTTAAAAAAAAATGGCACTATATAGCCTGTTACAAACTCTTATGATTTGCAAGGTCAAAAGAGGAAACATTGAAGTCGTGACACTATTTGGTGTGGTTAAAGTGGCAAAAGACAACATGGCAACAAAATAAAGCGGAAAAAGATAATTTATTATACATAATAAGTGAGATAACTATACAAAAGTAAAAGATAATAATAATAGTAATAATATTGAACTAATATAAACAATGAAACAAACAACAAGCGGCTTATAAATCAAAAAGATACTAGAAAGATAAATAAACCAAGAGTAATGAGAGGACGCTAGTAGTGAAGCCAAAGAAATGAAAGTAACAAAACAAAACTCATTCTAACTCGTAGTTAAACCTCTTACCTAACTAATAAACAAAAGAAAAGAAAAGACAACAACTCTTCGGCGTCACACGCCCTAACTTCCTTACTCTGTCTCACAAACAAAACATACAGAGGTCGGCGTTCACTTCCTTACCTGATGTTCTATACAGATCGAGTTACCTATGTGTTTGTAATGTAGGTCACGTGACGTATAAACTGTCCTCTTAACTCTATACTCTTTCCGTAACACGCCAAACAAAAATCAAACCTGAACGAAAAGGGAAAATACAAGGCAACAACAAAACCAAAACGGCAGAAAACAAGTTGCGTCCATGCTCTCTCTCAGCGTCCTTTTAACTGCTGCCGAGGAACTCGATTGGCTGCGGTGGAGGTGACGTCACGCCACTGATAGCAAACGATAGCCCTCCAGCAAACAGGAGGTGGAGCAAACCTAAGAGCGCGACAGAGAGAGAGAAAGAAAGAGACACACACACAGGCACGCACAACCACTCAGGGACGTAACACTCCCACCCTTAAGAACAAACCTGTTTGTAAAAAATAAATAAAATAAAAATGAAGTAATTAAACAAAGAACATTTTACACTCTCGAAAGAGCATCCGCCAAAACATTTTCAACACCCTTTTTATGTTTTATCTCTAAATTATAATTTTGGAGCACTAGCGCCCAGCGCATTAAACGCTGATTTTGATTGTACATTCGAGATAAAAACACAAGAGGATTGTGGTCTGTGAACACTATGACGGGAAGATTGCTAGAACCTAGATAAACTTCAAAGTGCTGTAGCGCAAGCAAGAGAGCTAGTGCTTCTTTCTCAATCGTAGAATAATTAAGCTGATGCTTATTAAACTTACGAGAATAATAACTAACAGGATGATCTATACCATTTCTATCTTCTTGAAGAAGAACAGCTCCAGCACCAACGGCACTTGCATCGACTTCAAGCTTAAACGTGTGTGTACAGTCAGGGGCAACAAGAACAGGTGCATTACATAAAAGAGTCTTCACACAGTCAAAAGCATACTGACACTCCACAGACCACTCAAAAGGTTTAGACGGGCTGAGCAACGCAGTGAGAGGATTAACAACTGTTGAGAAATTTTTGCAGAAACTGCGATAATAGCCAGCCATACCCAAGAACCTTCGTAACTCTCGTCGAGTGGTAGGAGCTGGAAATTCCGCAATAGCCATGACTTTAGCCTCCACTGGTCGCACTTGGCCCTGTCCAACCTCTTTACCGAGATAAGTGACCGTCCCCCGACCAAACTCACATTTTGCTAAGTTGAGGGTTAAATTAGCTTTACGAAGCCGTTCAAAAACTGTTCTCAACACACACACATGTTCCTCCCAATCCACTGAATAAATAACCAGATCATCAAGATATGCACTGCAATTCGGTACATCAGCCAGAACAATATTTACAAGACGTTGAAAAGTGGCTGGAGCGTTTCTGAGACCGAAGGCCATCGATGTGTACTGAAGGAAAGTATCTGGAGTTACAAATGCTGAAATTTCTGATGCTTGTGGAGTCAGTGGTACTTGCCAGTACCCTTTAAGCATATCCAGCTTACTAACAAAACGTGCCGAGCCAACATTATCGACACAGTCCTCCATTCGCGGCAAAGGATAACTGTCTGGGACTGTTACGGCATTCACCTTACGAAAATCGGTGCAAAATCTAAACGTGCCATCAGGTTTAGGAACGAGAAGACACGGAGAGCTCCAGGGACTACAACTAGGCTTGGCCAGATCATTCTCCAGTAAATAACTTACTTCCTGACGCATAATATCTCTTTTAACTGCATTTACACGGTAAGCATGCTGCTTAATAGGACGAGCACCATTTATAGCAATATCATGCTGCAAAACATTTGTTTGTTTAGGAACATCACTAAACAGACAGTGAAAATCAGATATTACATTAACAATGTCAGTTTCCTGGTCCATAGTTAAATGATTAAGATAAGAGTGCAGATCATTTAAAATCTCTGAGTTGGGTAACCTTGCGCTCTGCTGAGGAGGATTGCGAAGCACGACACCATCTTCGTCAGCCCCCGAAGTACCAGAAGGTGGTAACAGTTCCACAGCGACTGCGACAGAAGAGACAGCGGGCCCTGCAGTCTTCTCTGAAGCTTTGACCGCAGAACTCTCCCTGGCATGATAAGCTTTCAACATGTTTATGTGACAAACACGGGTTTGACGTTTCCTATCAGGTGTGTAAAGCATGTAATCAGTTTCACTCATTTTCTGTTTCACCACATAAGGACCAAAGAAACGAGCCGACAAAGATGATCCAGGAACAGGCAAAAGCACCATCACTTCATCACCAGACATAAAAGAACGCGCAACTGCTTTCTGATCATACTTACGTTTCATACCTTTCTGAGCATTTGCTAGAGAATCTTTAGCTAGCGACCAAGCAGTATGCAAACGATCTCGAAATGTACTTACGTAATCCAGTACATTAGTGTTCGGAGTTGATTCAGTGTTCAAAATGTGTTCTTTAAGAACTTTCAAGGGTCCTCTCATTTGATGTCCGAATACGAGTTCGGCTGGGCTGAAACTAAGAGATTCTTGTACAGTCTCTCTTACTGCAAATAAAACCAAGGGAACTCCCTCATCCCAGTCTCTAGCAGTGTCCATACAATACTTCTTAAGCATTGACTTAAGTGTCTGGTGAAAACGTTCAAGTGCGCCCTGGGTCTGCGGATGGTACGCACTTGAAACTCTGTGAGAAATTGCCAAAGACTCCAGTACTTGCTTAAAAAGTCTTGACAAAAAATTCGTGCCTTGATCACTTTGTATGATTTTAGGGAGTCCGAAAGTGGAAAAGAATTTTATCAATGCTTTGATAATCACAGGTGCAGTGATTTTTCTTAATGGAACTGCTTCCGGAAATCTAGTAGCCGCACACATTATGGTTAACAAGAACTGGTTACCAGATTTAGTTTTAGGCAACGGTCCAACGCAGTCTATAATCACATGTTCAAACGGCTCAGCAATCACGGGTATGGGAACGAGTGGAGCAGGACGAATCACCTGATTCGGCTTCCCAACAGTTTGACAAGTATGACAAGTACGACAGTACTGAACAATGTCTTTTTTTAATCCTGGCCAAAAGAAATGTTGCAATATCCTATTATATGTCTTAGTAATTCCTAGATGACCAGCAAGCTGGTGATCATGCGCTAGACATAACACATGTTGACGATAAGGAGAAGGAACAACCACTTGATATACAACATTCCACTCCAAATCGTTAGTGTTCGCGCACCACTTTCTCATCAACAAATCATTTTCCACAAAATAAGCAACTTTCTCATCCTTAGCCACATCAAGAGAGATAACAGAATTAAAAGAAGTGATGAGAGACTTGTCGTTTTTCTGTGCAGCACTAATTTCCTCTCGTGACACAGATAATGTTAAGGTATCCGCGTCAGACACATTTACACCGTTGTTCTCTGACTGTGATTTCTTTTTCTTTGAAGTAGCACCAGTACACAGTGGTTCGTCACCAACAAAGAGAGGAAGAAACAGAGTGTCAGACAAATCCACCATATTACCCACTTTGCGCGACTGAGCACGAGTGACCGCACATGCGGGAAAAACGTCAGGGTAATTGTCAGACAAATCTTCAGAGTGGCTAAACGTGTCTGGTTTATCCACAACCTCTAACACAGGCAATATTTTCCCTCCAGCCAGGTCATTTCCAAGAATAAAATCAACGCCCTGAACAGGCAGAGAAGGACGTACCGCCACTCTCACGAATCCCGTACATAACTCACTCTGCAAATGTAAACGATGTAATGGTACATTTATGCAACTCATTTCAATGCCTTGTATGATTACACTCGAACCACAAAAGGTATCGTCAGACAACGGTAACCTATCTGCCACAATAAACGACTGCATTGCACCTGTGTCTCGGAGCATCCTTATCTCTTTCTGATCCTGATGATTACCAGTTAAAGAAACTAACCCTTTCAAAATAAAAGGTCGGTAACTGTCATCAATTTTCTCCTCACTAGGTACAACATCAGATGGCTTAACAGCTTTCAGAAATCCTACAGTTTTAGTTTGTGACTGTTGTTTGCGTTTTAACGTCAAACAGTCCGCTATCACATGGCCCTGTTTATGACAATAAAAACATTCACGGTCCTCTCTAGTACGAGGTGGGCTGTGTCTGGAACGTGACATTTGGTTTTGCAAAGGAACAGGCTGTGACTTTTCTGGGCGTACGAATGCAAAGACATTTTTGTGAGTTAAAACAAACTCATCCGCTAACACGGCTGCATGGGACAATGAAGTTACTTTCTGTTCATTAAGGTAAACCACAACACGATCAGGCAAGCATCCCTTAAACTCTTCAAGAAGTACAAGCTCTCGCAACTCGTTAAAGTCACTCACTTTACTGGCTGTGCACCATTTATCAAATAAAATCCCCTTGTCCCTTGCAAACTCCACGAAAGTCTGGGTAGCATTTTTTTTATGTCCTCTAAATTTCTGCCTATATGCTTCTGGGACTAGTTCATAAGCGCGAAGAATAGCAGACTTCATAGTCTCATATTTTAAACCTTCCTCTAACGATAAAGTAGAGCAAACCTCCTGAGCTTTACCAATCAATTTACACTGTAACAATAAAGACCAGATTTCCTTAGGCCAGCGAAGCGAAGTAGCGATGCGTTCAAACGCATTGAAATACGAATCTACTTCTGATTCTCTAAATTGAGGTACTAACACAATGTGCTTACTTATGTCAAACGTTACCTGGGATGAATCAGAGCGCGGAGGAACTTGAGAGGGCTGCCCTGGACTCGACTGCGCAGCTGAACCGTCAGCAACCCTCCTTGCTTCCAAATCAAGCTGTCGCAGCTTCACCTGAGTCTCAGCCTCAATTTCGAGCCTGCGTACCTCCAGCCGCAGATTCTGCTCAGCCTGACGTGCTTGGGCTTTCTCCTGTGCCTCATATTGCAAACGGGCTAGACGGACTCTCAGCCGCGCGCCGTCTCTGGAATCAACAGAACTTGGAGAGAATGGATCAAACGGGGACAAGCCGGCCTTAGCATCGGCGCTCACCTCCGCCCCAGCACTAGCTCTACCACTCCGCTTATCCTCATCATCCATAAAGTTGAGATTTGCCACTGCAACGTCACCAATAACGACATTTCCTCCCGCCTCATCATCACCCACAACATTTGCCATAGGAAGAACACTGAGCTCTCTTAAACGCTGTATCAGCTTACTCTTGATGTCACTCTTACGAGCCTGTCTACTCACAACAAACTGATAGTGGTCAGCTATCAGCAATAAATCTTGTTTCCTGCATAAACTAATCTGTTCCAAAGACGGACTGGCAATAAACTTTTGCAAGTTAAACATCCCCATAATGCACAACCAGCAAACGGACGCAACAATACCAGTCCGCATAAGTACGCCGCAAAAAATAACATAACATCAGTTGCCACCAACACACACACAAACCATCACTACTATAATTTTATTTGGGATTTAACGATCCCGGACGAGCCCCCATTAAATGTTACAAACTCTTATGATTTGCAAGGTCAAAAGAGGAAACATTGAAGTCGTGACACTATTTGGTGTGGTTAAAGTGGCAAAAGACAACATGGCAACAAAATAAAGCGGAAAAAGATAATTTATTATACATAATAAGTGAGATAACTATACAAAAGTAAAAGATAATAATAATAGTAATAATATTGAACTAATATAAACAATGAAACAAACAACAAGCGGCTTATAAATCAAAAAGATACTAGAAAGATAAATAAACCAAGAGTAATGAGAGGACGCTAGTAGTGAAGCCAAAGAAATGAAAGTAACAAAACAAAACTCATTCTAACTCGTAGTTAAACCTCTTACCTAACTAATAAACAAAAGAAAAGAAAAGACAACAACTCTTCGGCGTCACACGCCCTAACTTCCTTACTCTGTCTCACAAACAAAACATACAGAGGTCGGCGTTCACTTCCTTACCTGATGTTCTATACAGATCGAGTTACCTATGTGTTTGTAATGTAGGTCACGTGACGTATAAACTGTCCTCTTAACTCTATACTCTTTCCGTAACACGCCAAACAAAAATCAAACCTGAACGAAAAGGGAAAATACAAGGCAACAACAAAACCAAAACGGCAGAAAACAAGTTGCGTCCATGCTCTCTCTCAGCGTCCTTTTAACTGCTGCCGAGGAACTCGATTGGCTGCGGTGGAGGTGACGTCACGCCACTGATAGCAAACGATAGCCCTCCAGCAAACAGGAGGTGGAGCAAACCTAAGAGCGCGACAGAGAGAGAGAAAGAAAGAGACACACACACAGGCACGCACAACCACTCAGGGACGTAACATAGCCCATATCCTTGCAAATCACTCTTAACAATATAATTCACTCATATACTTGCTTCAAAAACCATAGGCTAGTAAACAATTAACCTTCTAGAATTTAGACAGTAATATTTAATTAATAATATGGTATTAATTAATATCATTAATATGAATAATTATGAACATGATGTATATCTATGTATATATACACTCACCTAAAGGATTATTAGGAACACCATACTAATACTGTGTTTGACCCCCTTTCGCCTTCAGAACTGCCTTAATTCTACGTGGCATTGATTCAACAAGGTGCTGAAAGCATTCTTTAGAAATGTTGGCCCATATTGATAGGATAGCATCTTGCAGTTGATGGAGATTTGTGGGATGCACATCCAGGGCACGAAGCTCCCGTTCCACCACATCCCAAAGATGCTCTATTGGGTTGAGATCTGGTGACTGTGGGGGCCATTTTAGTACAGTGAACTCATGTTCAAGAAACCAATTTGAAATGATTCGAGCTTTGTGACATGGTGCATTATCCTGCTGGAAGTAGCCATCAGAGGATGGGTACATGGTGGTCATAAAGGGACGGACATGGTCAGAAACAATGCTCAGGTAGGCCGTGGCATTTAAACGATGCCCAATTGGCACTAAGGGGCCTAAAGTGTGCCAAGAAAGCATCCCCCACACCATTACACCAGCAGCCTGCACAGTGGTAACAAGGCATGATGGATCCATGTTCTCATTCTGTTTACGCCAAATTCTGACTCTACCATCTGAATGTCTCAACAGAAATCGAGACTCATCAGACCAGGCAACATTTTTCCAGTCTTCAACGGTCCAATTTTGGTGAGCTTGTGCAAATTGTAGCCTCTTTTTCCTATTTGTAGTGGAGATGAGTGGTACCCGGTGGGATCTTCTGCTGTTGTAGCCCATCCGCCTCAAGGTTGTGCATGTTGTGGCTTCACAAATGCTTTGCTGCATACCTCGGTTGTAACGAGTGGTTATTTCAGTCAAAGTTGCTCTTCTATCAGCTTGAATCAGTCGGCCCATTCTCCTCTGACCTCTAGCATCAACAAGGCATTTTCGCCCACAGGACTGCCGCATACTGGATGTTTTTCCCTTTTCACACCATTCTTTGTAAACACTAGAAATGGTTGTGCGTGAAAATCCCAGTAACTGAGCAGATTGTGAAATACTCAGACCGTCCCGTCTGGCACCAACAACCATGCCACGCTCAAAATTGCTTAAATCACCTTTCTTTCCCATTCTGACATTCAGTTTGGAGTTCAGGAGATTGTCTTGACCAGGACCACACCCCTAAATGCATTGAAGCAACTGCCATGTGATTGGTTGATTAGATAATTGCATTAATGAGAAATTGAACAGGTGTTCCTAATAATCCTTTAGGTGTCAGGTTTGGCATAGACGAATCAAATCAAATCAAATCAAATCAAGTATATTTGTATAGCGCTTTTCACAATACAGATTGTATCAAAGCAGCTTCACAGTATTAAAATAAAATAATACAACAAAGTTTGTTTCTAGTGGAATTTATTGATTGATAGAATAAAATTAAATATCCCCAAAATATCCCCAACTGAGCAAGCCAAAGGCAACAGTGGCAAGGAACCGAAAAAACTCCATCAAGCGGCCTAATGGTGTCCTAAAACTCCATCAGGTGACCTAATGGAGAAAAAAAAAACCTTGGGAGAACCCAGGCTCAGTCGGGGGCCAGTTCTCCTCTGGCATTTATGAACTAGAGGCCGGATTGTAGTTTGAAACTGTGAGATTAACAATATTATATGAATGCCTGGCTGAAAAGATGCGTCTTTAATCTAGTTTTAAACTGGGAGAGTGAGTCCGAGCAACGAACAGTATCAGGAAGGCTATTCCAGAGTTTTGGAGCCAAATGTGAAAATGCTCTCCCTCCTTTGGTGGATCTGGATATCCTAGGTATGACCAAAAGCCTTGAATTTATTGATCTTAAAGAGCGCGATGGATTATAGGGTGATAGAAGATCCGTTAAATAGACTGGAGCTAAGCCGTTTAGGGCTTTATAAGTCAGTAGTAATACCTTGTAATTAATACGGAACTTTATAGGTAACCAATGTAGTGATGATAAAATCGGTGTTATATGATCATATTTTCTTGATCTAGTAAGAACTCTAGCGGCTGCATTTTGGACTAACTGTAGCTTGTTTATTGAGGATGCAGGACAACCGGCTAATAAAGCATTACAGTAATCTAGTCTCGAGGTCATGAATGCATGAACTAACTTTTCTGCATCAGAAACTGATAGCATATTACGTAGCTTAGCAATGTTTCTAAGGTGGAAAAAGGCTGTTTTTGTAACATACGAAATATGATTTTCAAAAGACAGGTTACAATCGAGTATAACACCCAGGTCTTTTACTGTAGAGGATAAAGTAACAGGACATCCTACGATGTCAAAGTTGTATTGTGAGAGGTTCTGTGGGCGGTTTTTTGAACCGATAAGTATTACCTCTGTCTTGTCTGGATTTAATAATAGAAAATTACGCGTCATCCAATCTTTTATATCTTTAACACACTCTGTCAATTTGGATAATTTAGCGTTTTCATCCGGCCGTGATGAAATATATATTTGAGTGTCATCAGCATAACAATGGAAACTAATTCCATGTTTCCTTATAATATTTCCAAGTGGCAGCATATATATTGAGAATAATAGAGGGCCCAACACAGATCCCTGCGGCACTCCATAGTTTACTGGAATTATGATCGATTTTTCTCCATTTAAATAGACAAAATGGTAGCGGTCTGATAAGTATGATCTAAACCAGCTTAATGCTTGTCCTTGAACACCAGTATAATTTTGTAGTCGATCTAAGAGTATTGTATGATCTATAGTATCGAACGCAGCACTTAGATCAAGTAAAACTAGTATTGAGAAACAGCCTTGGTCAGAAGCTAAAAGTAAATCATTTGTGATTTTAACGAGCGCAGTTTCAGTGCTATGATGCGGCCTGAATCCTGACTGAAACTTTTCATAGATATCATTTTCTTGCAAGAAAGAGCCCAGTTGAGCGGACACAACTTTTTCTAGTATTTTAGACATAAAAGGTAGATTTGAAATGGGTCTATAATTTGCTAGATTATGCGGGTCTAATTGTGGTTTCTTAATGAGAGGTTTTATCACTGCCAGTTTAAATGTTCTTGGAACATGACCTAAAGATAAAGACGAGTTAATAATATTGAGGAGAGGCTCTTCTACTACAGGTAACACTTCTTTCAGTAGTTTAGTTGGTATAGGATCTAATAAACATGTTGTTGTTTTAGATGAATTGATAAGTTTATTTAACTCTTTTTGTTCTATAGTTGTAAAGCACTGTAATTGTTCTTGCGGGGGGAAAATTGAGGCTGAATTATAAGGTGCGATTGAGGATTGAACGTTTACAATTGTGGTTCTGATGTTTTCTATTTTCTCAGTGAAGAAGTTCATGAAATCATTACTACTAAACTGTAACGGGATATTTTGTTCGGGTGACGTCTGTTTATTTGTTAGTCTAGCCACGGTGTTAAATAAAAACCTAGGATTGTTTTGGTTGTTTTCTATTAGTTTGCGGAGATGCTCATCCCTGGCCGCTTTTTGGGCCTTTTTATAACGTGACATACTGTCTTTCCATGCGATTCTAAAGACCTCTAAATTAGTTTGTTTCCATTTACGCTCTAAATTACGGGTTTCTCTCTTTAGAACATGCGTAGTATTATTGTACCATGGTGCTTTAATTTTCTCTGTGACCTTTTTTAATCTAACGGGTGCAACAACATCCAATGTTCTAGAGAGAATGGTGCTCATAGTGCTAGTTAGTTCTTCTAGTTCATCTATTTGTTTGGGTTCAGGCAGCAGCTGAGACAGATCAGACAAGCAACTCGAGAAATTATCTATGGTGGATGGAAGGATTGTTCTGCCTGGTCGAAAACGCGGCGCCGCATGACATATTACAGCAGTACGTAATATGCAAGTTACCAAGTAATGGTCAGTGACATCATCACTTTGTGGAATGATATCTATATCGGTTGGATCGGTTCCATATGATATAATTAAATCGAGTGTGTGATTAAGACGATGAGTTGGTCCGGTGACGTTTTGTTTGACCCCAAAGGAATTTAATAAATCTATAAACGCAGCCCCTAACGCATCATTTGGATTATCTACGTGTATGTTAAAATCTCCAACAATTAATGCTTTATCTACATTGACCAATAGATCTGAGAGAAAATCTGCAAACTCTTTTAGGAAATCAGCGTAAGGCCCAGGCGGTCTATATACGGTAGCCAAGGCTAGAGATAATATGGATTTTTTTCTAACATCTAAGAGCGTAACATTTAGTACAAGTATTTCAAACGAAATAAACTTATAACCCGTTTTCTGAGTAACATTGAGAATATCTCTATAGACCGCTGCAACACCGCCGCCACGACCAATCAGACGGGGTTCGTGCTTATAGGAGTATCCTGATGGAGTAGACTCATTTAGACCGAAATAATCATTAGGTTTAAGCCAAGTTTCAGTAAGGCAAAGGACATCGAAGCTATTATCCGTGACTATTTCATTTACAATAACTGCCTTAGGTGTGAGTGATCTAATGTTTAGAAGACCTAGCTTTAGAAATTGTTTTTGTTTACTAATAGCAACATTTTCTGGTTTAATAACAATTAGATTTTTTCTAGATCCTGCAGTAGATTTATTATTTGATCTCACTAAACGAGGAATAGACACAGTTTCTATGCAATGTTCTACACTATTTATATCAGTTAATTTGGTGCAGCAGAGACTATGATTTGAACTTTTGGTTACTAGTCAAAAGGTATTTAACATTTTGGAGATGTTATCTGACAGAAGATCCGATCCGAATCTGCTTGGGTGTAAGCCATCGACACGGTAAAGCCTAGGACGCTCCCAAAACAGATTCCAATTATTTACAAAGAGCAGTTTCTGCTCATTGCACCATGACATTAACCATTCATTTAGCGCGAATAATCTACTAAACTTTTCATGACCTAGTCGGTACGTGGGAAGCGGCCCTGACACAATGATCGTTATATCAGGCGATGTGCTGCGTACCGTATCGATCAGATTCCTGAAGTCTTTCTTCAGAACCTCTGTCTGTCGCAGCCTGATGTCGGCCCCTCCCGCGTGCAGGACCACAGTTCCGACGCGCTCGTTCAGAATCTCGGGAACGTGAGCAGCGATTTCAGAAACACGAGCACCAGGAAAGCAGTGACTATGCACCTTACTTTTATTTAACGTAGCTTGTACGTGTCGAACGATGGAATCACCGATGATTACAGCATCGCGTTCTGTTTCGCGAAGAGGGGAGAAGCGG
The DNA here is from genome assembly GCF_963993115.1 of Abramis brama. NCBI lineage: Eukaryota > Metazoa > Chordata > Actinopteri > Cypriniformes > Leuciscidae > Abramis > Abramis brama. Next base: position 34,971,280 of record NC_139966.1, on the reverse strand, counting down.
TTTTGTGTGGATATCTCGAAAACCGGGAGGGTCGGAGAGAGTTTTCTTGGTCTAGACCTGACTCGCGTCTTCCGCTGCGGAAATATCCAGGCTTCGTGGTGGCATGTTGGAGCCGGCGTAAACGAGACCATGGCTGATCGCGGCCTCGACGCTCGTGACCGATGCTGAGTAACGCACGGAGTAGACGAGGTCGGAGTCAGCGGGTTAGTAACGTTGATCACTGATTTGTGTGCATCGGCGCGTGATGTTTCAAGAGCTAACCGCCGGTCTATCAGCTCGGCTTTTCTCACTAAAAGGTCGTGGATCTGTTTCTCAACAGCTTCCAGCTCAGACTGCAACGCGTGTAGCTCAAATGTGTCCTCACCTGCACCAAAAGGTAGACTACTTACATCTGATATATTCGCCATTTTAACAGATGGACAGTAAGTTAAGTTAGCAACGACGCTACCAGTGATGCTATCAATATTAATACTAATTTATGACTGAAGTCTTGGATATAATCCGTCTTTTTAGTGGTACAGGTGTAGAGCAGACGCACGATAGGCGAAAAAAATGTTTGTTTGTAAGTGAGTGTGGAGAAGACGCGTTCAGCCGTGATCCACAGGAGTAACCTATAAGAGTATCCGACGTTGGATCACTAATAGGCTTGAGTCTGCTCAACAGTCCGCGTTGTAACTATGAGGTGAGGAAAAATAGAAAATGTTCGTTGTAAGTGAGTTTAAAGAGAAATCAAGAATTATAAATCAATCGATGGAGCTCCAAAGACAACAACGCGTTCAGACGCGACGCATGCGCATTCGAAACAGGATCTAAACAGCGCATTCGAAACTGATCTGTCTCAGCAGACGAAGCAGACAGAATGGTAAGTTAAATGCTTTAATTTGCAGAATGGATCGGTACAGCGAAACAGGTGAGTAAACAGTAAGTTGAATTTCAGATGATAGCTTAACTGAAATGTAACCAAGTCTCTCTCACTCTTTCTCTTGCAGATGATGATGAAGGAGTTCCTTAGAAGACGGAATGGTGACTGGCTGAGAAGATCGGGATCGAAGGTAGGTATACAGGTAAGTATGGCAGAGAGTCTGTGTCATGTATAGACGAGATCAGACAATGACTGAATGTTTGTAGCAGGTATATATGGGTGAACTGATGAAAAGGTCCAGGTGACGGTGATTAGTAATCAGGTGACAATGAGCGTGTGAATGACTGAGTGGGCGGAGTGAGGGAATGAGTGGAAGGAGATGGTGGTGGAATCCTGACATTAGGTGAGTGTGTGTATATATATACACAAAGCATTATTATCATAATCATAATGATTATTATTTAACTAGATATGGAGACATACAATATATATATATATATATATTGTATGTCTCCATATCTAGTTAAATAATAATCATTATGATTATGATAATAATAATAATAATAATAATAATAATAAAAATAATAACTATGAATAGTAAAACACAACTTTAATTTATACAATATCGTAAAATATAATGTGATAAATTTGCCTCTTCAGTGTTTGCCTTCTTTCACAATGACAAATATGTTAGCTTTTAAACACTGTTTGCGTTTCAATTGGAGAGTTTAATAATAGCATTCTAATTTATCTCCTTTCCATGTGATCAAAGTAAAAAAGAAATGACCAATAGTTATTTAAAGCCTGAAACTGAACTGTCAGGTGTATGATCTATGTAAGAATGATTGACTATTTTCTGTTTAACCTTTAACATGTCAATAGCCATAAACAGTTTTGCAATGATGGGGCCATGCCCCATTTTGCTTAAGGTCGTAAAAATGTATTGAGAAAGTAACCCTTTATACTGCTGCCACGTCAATTGAGAATAAGCCATTTAATTAACATAGTGGTGTGGGTCATGGCTGTAAAAAAAAAAAAAAAAAAAAAGGCCAGAGACCATCAGTCAAAGTCAGAGACCTACAATTCATTAATGAAGCCACCAAACAAAGGCACCTCAAAAGTAACAAAGTAAATCCTGATGAAAAAAATACTTTAAATTACTTGCCAAAGCTGTATGATTTTGTTAAGGAGACATCTGTGAGCTTAACCCATGGATATTTCCATGAGACTGAGACCAAAATATATTGTGTCTCAGTATCTGGAGTCTACACAGGAATATAGACATCTGCGATCTGTGTCTGTTTTTCAGGGAATTTTAGGAGAAACTTGGTCCAAAGCAAACTGTAGTTAAATGAAACAAATTAGATCTCCATGAAGTCTTCTACGCTAAGTATAGCGTATTAATGTACTCTGGGCAATTAAATCTGGTTATCAGCCAGTATTTGATTGACAATAAGGGTTTTGTAGTGTGAATAGCATTAATAAATTAATGAGGTGGAGAAGCCAACATCCTGGCAGCTGGCATCCTGTGGCAGTTGAGGTTGGAATCCGATGATAGATCAGAGACTTATGGTGGAGGGAGTGTCACAGAGCCAATCTCCCATCAGCAACATGCCTGAACCCAAGAAAAACCTTCAGAGTGTCAATACCACACTAACTTTACTATAATTAAATGCATACCTGCAAAGTTTTAATATTCAACACAATACATTCTCATTCCCACTAGTCCCACATGGACGCTTGATCAGAACCCCTTGGCGTCACTTTTTAAAGCACAGGGTACCCACTCAGCGTAATTTTTCAATGTACAGGGTACTGCATTTCTTTCAGTTGTTTGCCTTGTACGTCAGATCAAGAGTTAATTCTTTGCTTGCATTTGTAAAAGTAGAAATGATTTCATAAATAAATATAGCTGCGAGCAGCAATTTTCAGGGTTCAAGCGGTTTAAGGCCTTTATGACATGGGGTCTAGGCTGACTCCAAATATAGGGATGACACCTTAACACATTCACGATGGAGAATACGCTTAACACACACACACATACAGAAATGAAAGGGTATATTATAATACTTAATACACACTAAGTATGCTTACACACACATGCACACACATTTTGTTGAAGATACAGATATTTGAAATAATTGATAGGTATTAAATTCCTTAGTGCAATTGTCCTCTTTATAACAACATTTTCAGGTTTCACATTCATTTTAATTTTACAACAGTGATTTTATAATGTCTAAATATGAATGGTAGAACAATATTAGTGAGTAGTATAACAAAATTACTAGTATAACTGCTAGATAGTAGCAGAGGACCACACATTGGCCTACTTTAATTTTAAAATGTTTTTAGTTTTCCATCAGTAATCTCAGCTAAAGCAAGGCATCAAGGCATATTTTCCATGTTAACCCCATTAAACCTGCGCACACACGCACACACACACACACACACACACACACACACACACACACACACACACACACACACACACACACACACACACACACATATTTTACATATAGATTTTTTAAATAAATGATTAGTAATAAAATGCTTACTCCTAGTCTCCTAGTCATTCACACACACATTTTGTTGTAGAAGATTCAGATTCAGAAGTTTTATTGTCATTGCACATTAAATGAACAACGAAATTTTAGCAGCAATTTCACCTAGTACACACATAATCTAAAATTTTGCAGACAAAATTATAAATAGTAAGAACACACAAGATAAAATAGAACATTTGTAAATTAAAAATATATGTAATGTTATTGCACATATACCGTATATTGTGAAAGTATGTGTGTGTGTACATGTGGGGGGAAAACAGTCAGTGACCGTGTGTGTTCAGTATGGTGATGGCTTGTGGAAAGAAGCTGTTTCTGAGTCTGTTTGTTCTAGTCCTGATAGACCTATAGCGCCTGCCTGAGGGCAGCAGGTCAAACATGGGGTAGGCTGGATGGGAGCAGTCTTTAGTGATGGCCTTTGCTCTGTTGAGGCAACGGGATAAGTAGATGTCCTTTAGAGAGGGAAGGGTGCAGCCAATGATCCTCTCTGCAGTGTTTACCACTCTCTGGAGCTTCTTCCGTTCTGCCTCTGTGCAGTGGGAAAACCACACCGTAATGCAGTAAGTTAAGATGCTCTCGACGGTGGAGCGATAGAAGGTCACTAGCAGCTCCTTCCCGACGTTGTTCCTCCTGAGCACTCTCAGGAAGTGCAGACGTTGCTGTGCTTTTTTGAAGACAGCAGTAGTGTTTCCTGACCATGAGAGGTCGGCAGATATTATGGTGCCCAAAAAGGTGAAAGCGTAGACCCTCTCTACGCAATCTCCGTTAATGCAGAGAGGGCTCAGGTCTGCCCGGTGTCTCCTGAAGTCCAGAATGATTTCTTTTGTTTTTGAGGTGTTGAGAGTCAAGTTGTTTGCCAGACACCACTTGGACACTTTCAGAACCTCATCCCTGTAGGCTGACTCATCACCCTCAGAGATCAACCCCACCACTGTTGTGTCATCCGCGAACTTCAGTATGGTATTACTGGGCTGGATGGGTCTACAGTCGGCGGTGTAGAGGGTATAGAGTAGTGGGCTCAACACACACCCTTGTGGGGAGCCCGTGCTCAGAGATCTAGTGGCGGAGAGGTTGTGTCCAAGTTTTACTGACTGTGGTCTGTTTGTGAGAAAGTCTTTAATCCAGGAGCAGGTGAGTGGGTGGAGTCCTAGATCCGTCAGTTTGCTGACCAGGATATCGGGGATGATAGTGTTGAAGGCCGAGCTATAATCAATAAAGAGCAACCTAACATAGCTCCCTCTGTGCTCCAGGTGGCTCAGCGCTGTGTGTAGGGTGATGGCTATGGCGTCTTCAGTTGACCTATTTGCCTTGTAAGCGAATTGATGGGGGTCGAACGAGGGAGGGAGGCAACCTTTAATGTGACCCAAGACCAACCGTTCCAGGCATTTGGTGACGACAGGTGTAAGTGCCACTGGGCGGTAGTCATTGAGGCTGGTTATATTTGATTTTTTGGGTACCGGGATGATAGTAGTCGACTTTAGGCAGGCTGGAATAGTAGCCTGTGTCAGGGAAAGGTTGAAGATGCTTGTGAACACCTGTGAGAGCTGGTCAGCACAGGCCTTGAGTACCTTCCCAAGTACACCATCTGGTCCTGCTGCTTTCCTGGGGTTCACCCTGCTGAGCATCTCTTTCACTTCCTGTACCTGCACAGTCAGCGGTTGGAATCTGGGGACTGGTTGAAGCTGATGTGATGTAACTGCAGACTGTTGGGGTGGGGTCTCAAAGCGTGCAAAAAAGGTATTTAGCTCTACCACCAGTGCAATGCTTGAGTCCACAGCTATGCTGGTCTGTCCCCTGAAGTTGGTGATCTGCTGAATGCCCTGCCATACCTGCCGCGGGTTGTTATTTGAGAGATGGCTTTCTATTTTCCTCCTGTAGTCAGCTTTGGCTTTCCTTATCCCTCTCTTCAGGTCAGCTCTGGCCATGCTGTATAGTGCTTTATTTCCTGATTTGAAGGCTTTATTGCGATTTTTGAGCAGTGATTTGACTTGACTGGTCATCCAGGGCTTCTGATTGGGGAATACCCGGATGCGTTTTTCCACCGTGACATTCCCCGTGCAGTACTTGATGTACGATAATACAGCCTCTGTATAAACTTGCAAGTCGTGATCTTCAAAGACACTCCAATCAGTGTGTGAGAAACAGTCTATTAGCTTATGAAGTGCATCTTCTGGCCAGATAGTGATCGTCTTTATCAGTGGGGTTGTGCTTCTTATAAGAGTGGTCCGAGTGTCCTAAGTGTGGAAGCTGTGTGGTCTTATATGCATGTTTAATGTTTGTGTAAACATGGTCTAATGTATTTACCCCTCTAGTAGGACATTTTACGTGCTGATAAAATTTAGGCAAAATGGACTTCAGATTTGCTTGATTAAAATCACCCGCGATAATGTGTACTCCGTCAGGGTGAGACTCCTGTTGTTTGTTTATGCTGTTTGACAGCAGTGAGAGAGCAGTGCTAACATTAGCATCGGGAGGTATATATACAGCCGTAATTATCACTACTGTTAACTCTCTAGGCATAAAAAAAGGACGGCAGAAATAGATATTAAAAATAAATGACAGGTAAGAAAATGCTTATACCAGGTTCCACTTTCAAAACATCTTTTGCAGGTCTCATTGTAATCATGTGATATTATTGCAAAATGTCAAATGAATAAATGTGATATGATATGATAAATGTGAAGTAGTAGGCTAAACCTTGACAAAATTATCTATGTATTGTTATTATAATGATTTATAGTTTAAATATGACTACCAATGAAAAAAACCCTTAAAAAGAACTATATTAGTGAGCAGAATGAGCTAATGAGTGGTCCTCTGCTGCTGTCTGGTGGATATTATGGCAATTTCAGGGAGTTTGCCATTATAGGAACATTGTCATTCTTCACATTTTTAACTGTTATAGAGGCACCTATTACCCGATCTCCATAAAATTGTGCATGCTTGTTTAGAGACATATAGCACATGTGCTTGCTTACTTTCAAGAAGATCTGAGCATACTTTGAGGAGTTAAACGCTTTTGGGGACACTTGGTCAAGACCACATTTTGAAATGACCTTATTATAGCCATTCAAATGTAAAAGTTAAACTTTGTTTGTGATAATTATTGATCTAAAGCGTTGAACAACATACGATTAGTTTGCAAAAGTACTAGCACTATTGAGGAGCAAGTCTAAAGAATGCTTGGAAGTCTTTTAGAAGAGTCCTATAGCTTAGTGCTTCTCAAACTTGTCTCGATGACCCTCCACCACTGCAAATTTTGGATGTCTCTTAATCTTCAGTCACACCAAGGGTGACCAAAAAAACAACAACTGTATTATACATTTTTAAGGCCAGACAAGTAGTTTATTGAGGGTTGATTTGTAAAGAAGGACTACACGCCTGCACACATATATATTCAAACACGAATACCTTTGGACTAAACACAAAATGTGCATATACACATGTCTGTGTTTTCGTGGGTTTGCGTTTTTGAGGTTTGCGCAGAGATAACGGATAATCGTTTGCACCTTCTAACCTATTTCAGGGAGTGCATTCTCGAGACACCAGGCACTGTTTTGTGTGGATGGGCGGCTGGAGCGTGTTAAGGGTTTTCCTGTTAGAACGGTGTTGTATTAGCGGCCCCTAAGTTAATAACTAATGATCTTCGCAACGGAAGTTAATCAATCAATCAAAACTAACTTTAGCTGGTCACTTTATCCTAGAGCTGTTGTAAAGCCTAAACAATCTGTTACGCTAATTTCCTATTATCACTGTAAAGCTGCTTTGAAACAATCCAGAGTTATGAGAATACTTTTTGTGTACAAAAAAACAAACAAAAATAACGACTTTATTCAACTATTCATTTTCTTCTGTGTGGGCCTCTGAAGTGAGTTTACGTAATGTAACAGTTCAGTGCAACGTCAGAATGTAGACTCACTATTGGCCGATGCTGGTCATGTGTGAGATGCGTGTGATGCTGGCCAATTGTGAGCCTATGTTCTGATGTTGCGCTGCGCTGTTACACTATGTGAACTCACGTCAGAGGCCCACACAGAAGAAAATGAATAGTTGAGTTTTTTTGCGCACAAAAAGTATTCTCATCGCTTGATGGTTGAGCCACTGTAGTCACTTGGACTATTTTAAACATTGCCTTTACTAACTTTCTGGGCCGGCAAGTTTCAATAACATAGAAGCCTATGGAGGAGTAAGACAGCTCTCAGATTTAATAAAAAATATCTTAATTTGTGTTCCGAAGATGAATGAAAGTCTTATGGGATTGGAACAACATGAGGGTGAGTAATTACTGACAGAATTTTCATTTTTGGGTGAACTAACCCTTTAACAAGTTTAAATTATTTCCACACTGATCAGTGGAAAACTAACTCTCTACGAATGTGTTGGTTGGTCATATTCCTACTCTAGCTACAACATGACAGTTGCACAAATGGATTTTTAAATGGCAATTTCAGGGAAGTAAAAAATAATACTGACATAATTTAATTGCAGGACACTGCTTACGTCTTGCTGGACACAAGACAAAGCTCCTAATTTCGGGACTGTCCTGTGGTCACCCTAGTCACACTCAGTTCAAGTCTTGCAGTCTCTACTAATAAGCTGATGGGTTGAATCAGGTGTGTTAGATGAGGGGGCATCCAAAATATGCAGTGGTGGGGGAACCCCCAGGACAGAAGTACTGGTCATGGTCTATCTGGTTCTAAAATTAGAAGGGACCATTTGGTTCTGTCATGACTTCCATAATGTAACTGACATTTCTTAATTTAATGGATATCCCATGTTCTTTAGGTAGGGGAGACTGGGTATGGTTGTAACATGGGAAGAGCTGTAACACCACTAATTCCACCAATCAAGGATAAGCTAAGAGTCTTATGATCATTTCAGTTTTTACTCACTTCCTCCCAGATCCCATTTGAATTGTTGTCAAGGCTGGATGTACAGTAGGCACAGGTTTTATAAAAAAAAGAAAAAAAAAAGAAAGAAAAGATTTTGTGGTAAGAATGTAAATCTTTTGACCAAAGCTATATTTTGTTTAGTATTTACATTTTTACTGATAAAACCATTTAACTTAAATTAGATTAAATTGTAGTTTCCCAGACAAAATGTGATGCATTTTTATCCTGCTAATTTCAAACCATTATGCTAATATGGCTAGCTAAACAATGGCTGACAGGGTGGGTTGTAACACATCTTTAAAAAGTGTTACAACCACCTCCTTACATACACCTAAGACAGTTTCTTTTTAATAATTTTACAAAATGCCTAGACAGTGGAAAAGACTAGTGCCCTTACAAAAAAAAAAAAAAGAAAAAAAAAAAAGAAGAAGTTTATTCAAGTGTGCTATTAGTGTGATTGTAGTTGTGTTTACTCTTTTGATTGAGTAACCTATTCAATTTGTTTTGTCTTATAAACATGTTTTAAAATATTAATTTATAAAGAAAACAGACATGTTCCTAATTCTGAGTATTTTGTTTTTTTGTGTGTGTGTAGTCCACTGGTAGAGTACATAGGAATTTACTTAAATCTTTAAATACTTTTGAGTAGTTTACTTTGAACTTTACTTCAAACTAAAAGTACCGTTTAAGGTATATTTGAAATACAAAAATGTATACCTTCACTTAGTTCATTTAAAGTAAACTTACAAGTATACTTGCAGTATAAAACTACTAAAGAAGTAGTTTACTGAGAGTATACTTCAAAGTGTACTTTCATATGCTAAAACTTTTGTTAATAACACTATAGTTGCAGTACAAATGAAAAACTTGTATTCTCAAAGTTTACTACTGTTACTCTTAAAAGAATACTTAAAAGTATGCTTTTATACACTAAAAATTGGGCCAATTTAGTCCCAAGTAGTACTGAAATAGTACACTTACAAACTACACTACTAGTCCATTGATATTAGTGTACATAAAGTATACTTAAATGTCCTTAAACTTTACTCCTTATTTAAATTATACTTATTTTTTGAAAGGGTGTACAAATCATGGTCAGTGGCGTCATCTGTGGATCTGAGACCAGATGAAATGCTTGACTAATCTCTCTAAGCACTGCTCTATTGTGCAGCCGTGGAGGTATTGAATGTTAAAGGGACAGCTGTGGAAGTATATACTAGGGGCTAAAGCTGCAGGTTGCCATGGCTGTGAACAAACAGAGGTGTAGGACAGTCACTGTTATGAGCCTCTGGGTTGAGTGCTAGGGCAGTATTTACAAAGCATGAAAAAAAAACAGCTGCTGCTGCTGCCCCAGAAGTTTCAGAAGGCAGCTGAAAGAAAATATATGACTGTATTTATGCAACTGAATCAACTGAATTGAAGGGCTCTGCCCTTCGAAGGGAGTAGGGCATAAGGATCCTTACTTTCGTTTTGGAATTTGCCCATGGGGTGGAGCTAATGAAGGTGAATGATAGCAGGTGTGGATGATTGAGGACAGGTGATGGTCAGAGAAGATTTTGGGAAGTGAAGTGTACTAAGGTGACTGGTCCGGTGACTGGAGATGTGACAGTGGCTCAGTGGTTAGCGCAGTTGCCTCACAGCAAGAAGGTCCCCGGCTGAGCCAGGAGTCTTTCTGTGTTGAGTTTGCATGTTGAGGTTGCACTTGGTTAGGCTCCAGCCCTATGACCATAGAAGTTCGTATAAGGATCAATGAATGAAAATATTCTAAAGCTTGTATTTATTATATGTACAGTGCCTTGTGAAAGTATTTGTACCCTTTAATTTTTTTCACAGTTTGTTTTGTTGCAGACTTATGCTAAGCGGCTTTAAATGACTTTTCGTTTTTTTCACATCAATCTTCATTTCTCAACCCACAATGAAAAAGCAAAAACAGATATGACAACTTTTTGCAAACTTATTAAAAAGGAGAAACAGAAATAATTACATTGCACAAGTATTTGTACCATTAACTCAGTACTTAGCTGAAGCATCTTTAGAGCCTCAAGTCTTTTTGAGTATGATGCGACAAGCTTTGCACATCTGCATTTGGCGATTTTCTGCCATTCTTCCCCTCAGATCCTCTCAAGCTCTGTCAGGTTGTAAGGGAACCATCGGTGGACAGCCATTTTCAGATTTCTCCAGAGATGTTCGGTCTAGCTGGGCCACTCAAGGACATTCACACAGAGTTGTCCATAAGCCACTCTTACATTGTCTTAGCTGTGTGCTTTGTCCTGTTGGAGGGTGAACCTTCTGCCCTGTCCGAGGTTCTGAATGCTCTTGATCAGGTTTTCTTTCATATGGCTATCTCCATATTTTGCTGCTTTACTTGTACCCTGACCAGTCCACCAGTCCCTGTTGCTGAAAAACATGCCCACGGCATGATGAAGGTGATGAGCGGTGCCTGGTTTCCTCCAGACATGACACATGAAACTGAGGTTCATCAGATCAGGGAATCTTGTCTGTCCACAGATCTGTGTCTTGACACAATCCTGTCTCTATAGGCAGTTCTTTTGACCTCATGGCTTGGTTTTTGATCTGATGTGCATATTCAGCTGCTAGACTTTTTGTTTGGAGGTGTTTGCTTTTACAAACCATGCCCATTCAATTGAATTTGTGTAGAAACATCTCAAATATGATGCAGCGAAATTGGAATGCCCCTGAGCTAAATTTCAAGTGTCCCAGAATACAAACAAATACGAATAAGAGTTTTAGTTGTCTGAGAATTGGGCACCACAGCATGCAACAGCTCATGAGAGTCAGTCACTCAAACGGCTTTGTATTTTAATCCCACACAGAAGACGTATCCAGAATGCTAGTACGCCATCAGCTATACTTAGAAGAGTGACTGCATGTGCACCTGTCACTGCACTGTCAACACATGCACCTCTCCAGCTAAGCTGCAACTGCAAACCTCTGCGGCTGCTACTGGGAGCTTTCTATTGATTCATGGGGCAAAAAAATCTTGTTTAAAGTGAGACTGTAATGGAGAATGGCATCACTTTACATAAGTATGCACAGTGTACATAGTGTGCCCCTCTTGCTTAGTGTGGCGAAATGGGTAAAGAAAATGTAAAGTGGAGGCATGTGTCAGCAAATGGAGAGGACACAAGACATGAGCTTAAGGACCAGATTTACTAACAGTTTAAGCCAGCGCAAACCCTCTTTTAGCATTAAAAAACTACTGTCAGGATTCACCAAAGACACGCAGTGAAAAATTAGCACTGATAAGCCGTGGACAGTGTTATTTTTGCGGCTGATCTTATTGCATATGCATTTGTTGGTGTTTCTCCTTTCAGGCGCAAAATTCATGGGAGGAGAGTATTTAAATGAATCACACAAGGTGATTTACTAAGGTTTGTGATCAGCAATTTACAGGTGTTTGCACCATTATTTACCGCCCCAAAAAAAGCATGTCTTAAAGCAGACGCTAACTGGTAGATTGCGTTGGTTATTATGGAAATGATATGACTGTGTCTGTGTTCTTTAATTTGCACGTCATCAGTAGATCACGCACAGAACTTTCCGCTCCCATCTGTGCTTTTTTGGAATTGCACTCTCATGCTAAATTTGCACTATATTGTAAATCTGGCCCATAATGTTATGTTATGGTTGGTCACTTACTTTTTTGACTCTTGATTCATGGTATAAAATGTGAGCAGGTGAAACGAATATCCATCACTTTTAATGAGCCTATTAATGATAAAATGTTCCTGGATCGCCATCCCATTCCTATCTACCAATCTTAGCTAAAACACTTCTACCAGAAAGACTCGGAAGGTGAGATGATATCACAATGACATTTATTAATTAATAGACCAGAAAATGAAATCAAAAATATTGGATGGTAAAGTTCTTTGGCACAGGCCCCATCCGTAGTTCACATTCGGAGGGTAGCGGACTGCATATTCTGCCTGAAGATGAAGGCAGGGTCGCAGCCGACCCCCGGGGAGGTATGGACAGGGACCATCCTGGTGGTGGTGGGGAGGATGGAGGTGAATGTTTGCGTCATCATCTGCGAACTCAAACATGTAACAATCATTTATACTTCAAGTATTAGACCAGAAAGTAATGAGTGACGTAACATTTGAGTCTTCCTGGCAGAACTTTATGCTAGAGCTTTCATTTCTCTTACATTTGGAAGACAGTGATTGGTTTATAGGTATGTTGTTTCAAGACCAGCAATCCAGAAACACACTTAAGAAAATAACATGAAGCACAATAAACATCTTTAGAATGTTAAAAAATATTCTATAGTGTACTCTACAAAATTACTGATGAAAATGTTTGTTGAGGAAGAGTTTTGTTGATTTTATCAATGTTAACTGAAGACGAGATGAAAAAGACACATTGTGACAATAATTGAATGATTTTTAATAAAACATACTGTCAACAAAAATATGATAAATAAGATTACACCTTACAAAATTCTTTTAGGACTAAACATCCTATTTGTTTTTTGCAGACATCATCACATTTAAGAACATTGGTTCACAAACTTCTAGCTCTTCTCATTCCGAATCACAGGTAGCACATCCACAGTGATTTTGACAAGCTCATCCTTGTGCTACATTTGAGAAAAGACTGTAGTACTGTTGTGCAAAAGGCTATGATGTTCTTAATAAGTACCTACAATTTACTTCAATGGGTGTGTTTGAAATGGCATTCTACACTTACTATTTCTGCAGTATTCACTATGCATACTATGAGTAGTATGCACATTTCCTATATGCATGGAATACCCAGATGGTAGGGGTGTGATGAGACACTTATCTCACAACACGAGACGAGACACGAGATTGGGGTCACGAGAACGAGACGAGATTTTTGCACAATATTTTAAAGAAATCCTCAATGACAAATTCATGACTGGCAAAACAATCAGCAGGTGCATTTTGAAATGTTTTTACTAATAATCGTGTAATGAATGTCATTTCAGTTCTACTTTGAGTATGAATTATCAAATGCATTGAAAGACAACAATATACAAGCACTGTACAAGGTTTTGCCACAAACTCAACTGACTGGCTTTTCTCCTGTATGATTTCACATGAGTCTCTTCAGACCTTACTGTACATTTATGAGCTTCCAGAACTTCTGATTGAGACTGTGTGTGACCTCCTAATTGAGCTCCTTTCCTTTCCAATTGACCAGAAATAAAAGCAAATTACGATGTATGCAAAAAATGCAAAACAATTACGCTGGATTAAAATTATTAATTACGCTGGCTTTCTCGTCCACCATTGACGCTTGCTGGTTGGTGCGAGATGCATTCTGGGATACCTGACTATCTCAAGTTCACACAAGTCACCTCTCGATGCATCCTCGATAAAAGGGGCGGATCAAGAACACATTCGGAGATTTGAACTGTACTTGGCTAGATGTGAACTTTGAAGTGGAACAGTACTTGGACTGATAACGTTTCACAAGTCCACAATAATACATGTTCAGACAAGAACACATACTGAAAAACAGGCAACAAATAACATAACATGAAACAGGTAACATTACTGATAAATATTGCAATTAAAAGACATGAAAGCATTATCATAACCAAAACTTGAAACAGACGGGACAGAGGCTATTTTGAAGTTAGCAATAGCCAAAACTATTTCACAGATATCCCACCTCTCCCGGAAGTTCCATGAGTCTCCCTCATATTGATTAGCGGCTCCCTGATGCCCACAAATTATATACAATATCTCGGAAATGGAGCGAGCTAGAGAGAATCTGGTATGTGTTTTCGGTGATTTGATCACAAGTGGTCAGACGCATTACCATTTACACCTGGTATTAACATGCGTGTCCTGTGACCAGATTTTCTTGAGACCCTTTTCTCAGGACAACCTTTTGGCCAGGTTTCGCAGCAGACACAGCGCCATTCACAAATTTATTGGGTGCTGGATGTTGATTGACCATTGTTGGCTATTGTTGTTGGTTTGTCCAATTGATAAATTAAACACGTTAACACTTGCAACAATTTTTTTTTTCACAATATCATCCAATACTAGTGTCTTATTATGTAAGTACTGTATATTAACACAACTGTCATAATCAACTTTACACAGAAACACAAGTATCAGTTAATCAGTGCTAATAAATACCTAATGGACCTGCCAATACACAAATATCAAAAATCCTGTGACAAACTTTCTCTCTCTGTGGCTGGGGAAGTGGGTTCTAGTTTCAGCCAGCATCCTGATAGAGATGACAAACCAAGGACAAGTGAAAAACGAGGAGAACCAAAGCGAGAGATAAAAGCCAAAGAAGATGTCTCCTCTACAGGCACCTGTGTGTAGCAGAGACAGACTCAAGTTATCACATTATCTCTTGCCCACGCTGAGCTTCAGTCGATATTCTGTAGTCAATGTTTGTCTCAGTGTGACTTGCAAAGTCCTGCACATCACCTGTCAAAGATTTAGAGGCCAATATCTGATTTCCATTTCCACCATAAATTCAAAGAGGTGTGGAAATATTTGTGAAGATCAAGGTCCCTGTGTTGTCCAGGAAGTCAAATTAAGCCATAAAACAATGACCGTCTTTTGAAGCAGTCCCACAAAGTTTGCACTAGCAAAAACATCCGTGTTCCTTTGGTTAATAATCACCAGATAATTTGCCTCAGCTAACTTTGTGGAGACGTCTGTCTTCTGATCTGTTTTGTTGGGGTCATGGACACCAGGGAAGGAACAACATAATGAAACTAATAGAGAATGAAATTGTAAGGAACTGTACAAATCTGGTTTTTGATTTCTTTTAGCCAGTGGTATAGGCCTAAAGAAAAAATAGTTTACTTTTACCCGGTCTCTTGAATCCAACCCCCTGTGGCCACATTTCCACCTTGGTTGTGCTTTTTTCAGTCATTGCACTTTTCCTTAGATTTCGTTTTCTTTTATTGATTTCTCTTGATGTTGCTTCAGCGTGAGAGTGTCTCTACTCACTGTCATGTCTTCCTCAATTGATGACGGTAGTAGGTTGTCAGAGGCAAGGAAAGGTAGAATGATGTTATTGATAATGCATAAATTACAACAAAGAATCACTAGTTTCACAAGACAGCATGGAAGCAGTTACAGGGGACACTAAAAAAACAATACGACTTACACTATAGGCCTACACAAGTATTAATCCTTTGAAGATGGTTTACACAAACAGCCTTGGGAAAAAAAGTAAGCATATAGTGTTTGTGTGTATGGCTACATGCTTCATGGTGCATGTTTCACACTATAGATTTAGTAGCAGTGTTGCAGCTGAGTTGTGCCTTTCAGAGTTGTATTTGTGGATGAAAATTCATATATACCATTAATGGAACCTTTAAAAAAATAGAAACAGTTGCACAAGAACAGTTCCCAGTTGTTGTAACTAAGCATATATTTTTGCTTTTCAAGGTTGAGAAAAGACGTCTTATATCTGTCGTTGTTGATGTTGAAGGTTGTTTCCAATCAAGATTGTATTTTGCCATAAATTCAGAAGAGGCCAAACTAGACAGATGCCAGCATCGGCAGGTTGTGCAACATGCCCTCATCCTCAAAAACGTTATGTTCACTGCTTTAAAAACAAACAATCAATCAATCAATCAATGCAGCTAAACACAGAATCACTCAAGATTTTAGACTGAACCAGACCTGCTCCAAAAAGCATCTAATAGCCTTGTAGTGGAGATGGTATTCTTTGGAATTAGATAAGCACCGATACCACTTTATCCAGAACAAGGCCGATACAGATACTTTAATTTTTGGTACTTGTCGATACCTGTCAGGTTTGGCATAGACGAAGCAGACAGAATGGTAAGTTAAATGCTTTAATTTGCAGAATGGATCGGTACAGCGAAACAGGTGAGTAAACAGTAAGTTGAATTTCAGATGATAGCTTAACTGAAGTATAACCAAGTCTCTCTCTTTCTCTTGCAGATGATGATGAAGGAGTTCCTTAGAAGACGGAATGGTGACTGGCTGAGAAGATTGGGATCGAAGGTAGGTATACAGGTAAGTATGGCAGAGAGTCTGTGTCATGTATAGACAAGATCAGACAATGACTGAATGTTTGTAGCAGGTATATATGGGTGAACTGATGATGAGGTCCAGGTGACGGTGATTAGTAATCAGGTGACAATGAGCGTGTGAATGACTGAGTGGGCGGAGTGAGGGAATGAGTGGAAGGAGATGGTGATGGAATCCTGACAATACCGATACCAATACCTGTATTTTCACTGCATTTGTATATATAAATAATTGTATATATATTTGCAACAAAAAAAAAAATCAATATATATATATGATATATAATATATATATAGCCTAATTAACGTAAATTTAAAACATTATTAAAGACAAGTAAACAGTTATTAATAAAATGAGATCAAATAATCCAGTTAAAAATAGCACAAATAAATATAACAGAACAAAGGTGCAAATGAAATAAACAGTGCTTTTCAGGTTTCCAGGTAGTTCTAACTGTAGTTTCAGGTACAGTATTTGAATAAATAATCAAATGTAAAATAACACTGCATACTCTTCAATGTAAATTAAATATAGATACATTTTTATTAAAGTCAAAAGCATTTGATTTCAAAGAAAGTGATTTCTTTGTCCTTTGATGTTTGATTAACATTAAAAACACAGCAGCAGGTTTATTAAGCTGCTGTCCCTTTAAGACCGAATGCGCAGATCCAATATACAGTTACACACATTTTATTTCTCAGCTGTTTACGTTCACTTCAGACATAACCAACTATGTTCACTAGGATACTCACAAAGTCGGGCGTTTTTACATATTTTTTTGTAAATTCGTCAGTTCAAGCGCAAGAAGACGTGAAAGAATTCAATGCAGTATTTAAACACTGTATGAGACGCGGCTTTCCGGGGCACGCTTTGGATGTTTACACACAATAGACGGAAATATTTAATTTGTTTAACATTCTATTAATTCGATACATTTACTTCATAGACATCCTTCTCTGATATATCCATTCTGCTCTCTGTTTGCTCTGTTGTCTGTGTTTCTTTGTCACAAGCAAGCACTGCACTGTACACCTACTACGTGGTATAGGTTGTTGGTATCGGACCTTTTAATGAGTATGAGTACAGGAGTGTAGAATTGGGCCTGATACCGATACTGGTATCGGCGCATTCTTATTTGGAATTACAGAAAAATAAACTGAAATTAAATATTCATATTTGGATTCACATTTCTAGAATGTTCTGATTATAGATGTTCTGTTCATTTAGTAACTACAAAACCTATAGGATCCCAAATTCACCAATACCAACCATTACACTGCAGCATCAGTTGCAGGGAAGTAATAGCCTGAATGAGGAAGATTGTAATACATGCAGTGACAGCAGGGAAAGTGTGACTTGACCCCATGTCACCAGCTCAATGAATGCTTTATGAGGTCAGTGAAAGCTTCTGCTCTGCAGCTGACAGACACTCATGAGATATGCTGAGAGGCACCACTACAGTAATACATATTAATAAATAATATATGAATAAATTTCAAATGATTGATTTTAAGAACATTTTTTACTTATTCACAATAAACAATATTGGTACTGCGTTTGGCTGTAAAAATCAGATTTCTGAAACAAAACCAGTTGAGAACTACTAATCAATAGTTCCCTTTCGTAGTCACTCCGAGTTACGTCGGATGATGACGAATGGGGTTTCGCTTAGAAAGCCTATCATCTTCGAGTGTATAAAACGAGCCAATGGCAATGAAATGCCATGGGTCTGCGGAATTTGCATAGCGTAATTCCGCCCTACCCTGGGGGTATATAAGGAAGTGCGCTAGCAACATGCAGATATGTTTTCGCTTCAGAGCCAAGTTGATTCTTCACTCCACAGCCAATACTGAGTTCATCTCTTTACTCTGTTCGAGACGAGCCTCTCTCCAAATGTTGGTGTGACAGCTTGTTCCAGCGAGTGCACATTCCCTGCTTATCTGTGCAGTGATTTGCCAGAGTTTGTGTGTTCATCTCCCTGGTCACTTCGACACTTGCGGAGAAATCTCCTTTCACAAAAGAGCATTGCACGCGGCACGTCTTTTTAAAGATGCCTCGCCCGTGCACTTCTGGTTGCGGTCTCTTCATTTCTGACTCTGATGGGCACAATCGCTGTCTTGTGTGTCTGGGTGTTGAGCACGCTAAGGCAGCGTTTGTGGATGAGTCATGTTCCCATTGCGGGATCGACTCGGTCGCCATGTGCGCGCAGCTTACGAGCGCACGCGCGCAGTCACTGCTGACTTGCCTTCGTCAATTCGAGGGCAAGAGTGCGGTTCCACTGAAACTTTTTCAGAGGCTCCTGGGGCATATGGCATCCGCAGCCGCAGTAACGCCGCTCGGATTGCTTCATATGAGACTATGGCTTCGCGATCGAGTCCCGAGGTGGGCATGGCAACACGTCACGCTCCGAGTCCCAGTGACTCCAGCCTGCCGTCAGACCTTCTCCTCGTGGTCGAACCTCAATTTTCTACGGGCCGGAGTTCCCTTAGAACAAGTTTCCAGGCATGTTGTTGTATCAACAGATGCCTCCACCACGGGCTGGGGCACCATGTGCAATGGACATGCTGCTGCGGGCTCCTGGACAGGACCCCAGCGTCTTTGGCATGTCAATTGCCTCGAGTTGCTGGCTGTACGTCTCGCCCTGCACCGCTTCCGTGCGTTGCTCAAGGGTCAACACGTACTAGTCCGATCAGACAATACCGCCACAGTAGCGTACATCAACCGTCAAGGTGGTCTACGCTCCCGCCGTATGTCGCAACTCGCCCGCCACCTCCTCATATGGAGTCAGAAGCATCTGAGGTTGCTTCGAGCCATTTATATCCTGGGAGACCTGAACCAGGCGGCCGACGAGCTGTCTCGGGTTCGGCCTCTCGCTGGAGAATGGAGACTCCATCCCCAGTCGGTTCAGCTGATTTGGGATCAGTTCGGGGACGCACAGGTAGATCTGTTTGCCTCCCACGACTCGTCCCACTGCGACCTGTTTTATTCCCTGACCGAGGGCACGCTCGGCACGGATGCACTGGCGCACAGCTGGCCGCGGGGCCTCCGCAAATATGCGTTTCCCCCAGTGAGCCTTCTTGCGCAGACTTTGCGCAAGATCAGGGAGGACGAGGAGCAGGTAATATTGGTTGCCCCGTATTGGCACAACCGCACCTGGTTCCCAGAACTAGTACTCCTCGCGACAGCACCTCCCTGGCCAATTCCTCTGAGGAAGGACCTGCTTTCTCAGGGACGGGGCACCTTATGGCTAGCCTGGTTCTACCAGACTCTCGTACATTTCATTTGTACAGAGAGTCTGGCCTCGCTCCATTGAGAAACGTTTACTTCCTTGTAGGCGGGTACTCTGTTGAAGTTCAAAACTATTGGATCTGCCCAGAGTCACTCAGGATCTGCCATAGCCAATCGCTAACGTGTGGTCATGACGTATGTCATGCGCCGAAACCGGCCGGAAACAACAAGTCCGAATGATCAGAGGATTATGTTTAGAATAAGATGTCTGTCAACGAGAGCTGCAGGTTTTGTTCATCGAATTTAAGAGTTCAAGGAACAATTGTAAATTCTAAATGTATATTTGACACTCAGTCATTTAATGCAGGTCTGTGGTCACTGTCTCAAAGAGCATGCACAAAGTCCAAATGAAAACAATTCCCCATCGTCCAAATTAAACAATTCCCCATCATTAGCATGTGTACTAAACATTGATGGCCTAAGACACGAAACGAGCGGTTTGTGTGAGAAAACGAACAGTAGCCTATTTATATAGTTTTTACCTCTCTGAGGGCGCGCGCGCATCCTGGTGTGTGACGTGTACGCAGACTGGTGCATAGATATATACACTAGAAGTCGCCTTGTCTACGGCAGTTCATTGGAACGAATGTCTTTAAGGCAACATCTAGTGTATATATCTATCCCGATCTTTGGAACCTCCACGTGTGGCTCCTGGACGGGACGAGGTAGGTTTGAGTACCCTACCACCAGTGGCTACCATCACTTCCGCTAGAGCATCGTCCACGAGACATGCCTATGCGTTGAAGTGGAACCTCTTCGTCAACTGGTGTTCTTCTAAACATCTAGAACCCACGAAATGCCCCATCAGTGTCGTGCTTTCCTTCCTGCAAGAAGGGTTGGAGCGAAGGCCGTCTCCCTCCACCCTGAAAGTGTATGTTGCCGCTATTGCCGCACATCATGACGCAGTTGATGGTAAGTCCTTGGGGAAGCACGACCTGATCGTCAGGTTCCTGAGGGGAGCGAGGAGACTGAATCCTCCTCGTCCTCCCCTCGTACCCTCTTGGGACCTCTCAGTGGTTTTAACTGCCCTGCAGAGTGCTCCCTTTGAGCCTCTGAAATCAGTGGAGCTTAAGTTCCTGTCAATGAAGACAGCGCTCCTGGTTGCATTGGCCTCCATCAAGAGGGTAGGGGACCTGCAGGCATTTTTGGTTGACGAAGCGTGCCTGGAATTCGGACCGGCTAACTCTCACGTGATCCTGAGACCCCGGCCTGGATATGTGCCCAAGGTTCCCACCACACCCTTTCGAGACCAGGTGGTGAACCTGCAAGCGCTGCCCTTGGAGGAGGCAGACCCAGCCTTGGCACTGCTCTGTCCAGTACGCGCCCTCCGTGCTTACGTTGACAGAACGCAGTGTTTCAGGACCTCAGACCAGCTCTTTGTCTGTCATGGTGGGAAGCTGAAGGGAAAGGCTCTCTCCAAGCAAAGGTTGTCTCACTGGATAGTGGACGCCATTGCTTTGGCTTACCAGCAGCAAGGCCGACCGTGCCCCCTTGGTGTGACGGCCCACTCCACTCGGAGTGTGGCATCCTCTTGGGCTCTAGCGCATGGTGCCTCGCTAACAGACATCTGCAGAGCTGCAGGCTGGGCGACACCTAACACGTTCGCGAGATTTTACAATCTCCGAGTAGAGCCAGTTTCTTCTCATGTACTCGCTTCAACTAGCCGGTAAGAGATTCTGCTCAGGTGTCTTCGCTTGCTCGCCATTCCTCTCCACGGACGGGATACGTGCGATATTCTCCTCAGGTGAGCCTAATAAGCCCTGAGTCTCCTCCAGCACTGTTGACGTCAACGCCAGAGTTATGCCACCGGCAGCTCTCGCGCTTGGCTAGGTGCCTCCATGTGCATGGTTCCCCCTCTGGGCGACCCCCACATGTGTATTTCCACTGTAAGCCTCTCTGAGCATGTGTCTTTCCCTCAGCAAGCCACCTTGCCACCCCTGGGGTTGAAATATTCCACCTGCGGCTGGACACCCCAGTGATTCTCCATATGTAGCCCTTCGGGGTCATATGTGTATTCTAAGTCCCCCCCTTCGGGTTGGGCATGATTGCATATTTCCACTGAGATATGCTTCCCAGTGTACCTTGGTATTCCTGTGTTAAGTAGGAGTCCTTCATCCGTGCCAGTCTCACGACAGGGAGCTCAGACTTACGCAGGGCACTGGAAGACAGTCGAGAGGATAGACATGAAACAGCTCTTTTAATTCTTTCAAATAAATAATATAACATTGAATAAATTATTCTTTAACTGACCACAGTATTTAAAGGGAGAAGATTACATTAAAAACAAACATTAGTTGTTAAATTTTGATGTAAAATCCACCATTTTTATATAGAATTGTAATGGTCTATACAGTATTTAATGCAATCATAACAGAACTGTAAATAAATAATAATAATAAAAAAAAACAGACAAAATTTATAGTAATCACTTACTTTACTTTTCCAAGGGAAAAGTAATTTAATGAATTCATTAATTACTTAGTTATGCATTACACCCAAACACTGGTGGAATGTAAGTATAAATTTGCAGTCTTAAAGGGATAGTTTATAGTGGGGTGGCTAAGCGCAGATTTTCATCAGAATCGATCACTTTGCGATAAAAGCATGAAATTTGGTATGAAGGCTCACAAAGGGGGTCTGATCAGATTTAGGACCGTAGGCGCTCAAAATTTGGCCCCTGGGGGTCATGCCAAATATGGATTTCGTAATGGGAAAATGAATTAAAAGCTGCCTGAAACATAAAATGCAATAACACATTTCACCATAAATACATGTAAATATGAGCACACTTTCACATAGAAGGTCTTTAAACTTAAAAATATAAGATATGTTTTAAAAAAAATTGAAAATGTCCGCCAAATATGGATTTCATAATGTCATAATGGATAGACGACAGAAATTAACAATTAGAAAAGTTGCAAATATAACATAAAATAGATTTTAGTCTGCAGGAATTTAGAGTTAGGATTCTGTGAAATAAAGTATGTGTACATTTCCACAGAATTTCATTTAGGCTGGTTATCTAAACTAGCTGCAATTCATCCTATTTATTTCATTGTAACTCTGTGCTCTTGTACGGCTAGTTTATACCACCCAAAGCTAATCTCAGTCAATTCTTTGCTCTCCAAATGCTCTCACCTTGACTAGAAATATTAATTGTAAGAACTGTTGAGTCTGCTGGATTAATTGCAAGTGGTTTAGTAGGTAGGCCTACATCACATTGTAGACCGAGTTTTCCTCACAAGAAAAACGTAAATTAGCACGATTACCACAATTAGTCAATCGATTTAATCTTTTTTGTGCCAGTTAAGTGAAATAGAGTAGGCAATATTTTTTTAAGGTATTAGCACACATCATTTAAGTTAGTAGTAGACCTCAAATACAGTTCCACGTCTTAAGAAAAACTAAAACTACGAGATCACTACACAAGAACTACTGTGATTTAAATTAGCACGATTAGCATGATTACCACAATTACAATCGATTTAATCTTTTTTGTGTCAGTTAAGTGAAATAGAGTAGCCAATATTTTTTAAAGTTATTAGCACACATCTTTTAAGTGAGTAGTAGGGGAGAGCGGGGCACAAAGTAACGCTTTTTGACTTTCTCAGTTTGTGTAAATCTACTTATGGTTCAGAGTATTTATTTTTTCCCACATTAATTTCACACATGTCTAGTACAATTGTTTTGTTTTATTAATACAGTATATACTTTTTTCTGGATATACCGCAAAAGAATGGAAGTGAAATGTGACAACATGCCCCATAGGTGGGGTGCATTGTAACATGTGAGGGGCACATTGTAACATGACATATGACAGCTTAAAATGTTATCTGATCTAATAAACAAAATATACAAGACAAACTAAAATATTTTCTAAATAAAATACAATTAAAAAACTCTTTCATATAAAATAATGGCAATTTTTAATAATTAAATATAAACTCATTTTTGAGTTTTGACTACGAACACAGGAAAACACAGCTATACAACATAGTTCAAAACAAATAAATAATTAGTAATTTCTGAACATTGACTCTCAGTCTTTATTCACCTTTTTCTCACGTTTTCTCAATAAAATTAATAAAAGTATAGAATATAATAGCATATTTCTAATAGGGGCTCATTGTAATGCAGTGTTACAACATGCCCCGCCTGCACAACTGGGATTTAAACCCTGCTAGTGTCTTCTGCTAGTTAGCGAAGCATTAAAGAACTAGCTCAACTGTTAAATAACATATTGGAGATTAAAATAATATCAGATTTGTCTAATTTTAAATAAACACAAAAAAATAGAGATGAAAAATTAACTTAAGAAATTTACTTTTGCTATGGTTTAATAAATGTCTATGGATATCTTCCAAAAAAAAAGAAAACAATTTGGCGCAATTTTTTCTCTATATAGTGTTGATATGGCAACTAGTAAATACACCAAGTTTCGTCATCCTAGCATGTGTGGAAGTATTTAAAACAAGTGTGTTGCAACTAGCCCCGTGTTACGTTGTGCCCCGCGCTCCCCTAGACCTCAAATACAGTTCCACTTCATAAGAAAAACTAAAACTACAAGACCACTACACAAGAAGTACTGTGATCCAATGCAATGGCTAAAACCTTCAAATTATTTAATCCTGGATATATTGCCGAGCTGGCACCTTGCCGTGGTGGATTAGCTTGCGTGTCTCTTTCCATGTCAGCTGTTTAAAAACAGTTGACCTTTTTGTATCACCATTGGTGAATTGCTTTGGTAGAGACCAGACAAAGATCAGCTCTTAATCACTTGTCACTGTGATGTCTAATTTTGATCACATAACATGCATTTACAGATGTATAGTAATATTTAGTATTACAGGAGCAAATTTTAAAACATATCTTATATTTTAAAGTTTAAAGACCTTCTTTGTGAAAGTGTGCTCATATTTACATGTATTTATGGTGAAATGTGCTATTGCATTTTATGTTTCTGGCAGCTTTTAATCCATTTTCCCATTACGAAATCCATATTTTGGCCATGACCCCCAGGGGTCAAATTTCAAGCGCCTACGGTCCTAAATCTGATCAGACCCCCTTTGTGAGCCTTCCTACCAAATTTGATCGCAAAGTGATCGATTTTTGTGCTTAACCGCCCCACTATTACCAAAGAAATATATATATATAAAAAATAAAGTCATCATTTACTCACATTCATTGTCTCAAACCTGTATGGCTTTCTTTCTTTTTTTTCTTTTTTTTTTCTTCTTCTTCTGAGAAACACAAAATAAGGTATTTGGAATGTTGGTGTCCAAAAAATACTGGACTTTCATTGAGAGAAAAAAAATATACATTTTTTAAGAAAATGAAAAATGAAATGTGTTCTTGTGTCTTCTCAAACTGAGCTTATTTTTATTTGACATAATATTTCCTTTGCTTATCTGAATGCTAGTTCAAATGGAATGATGTATACAGTATGTCAGTATTCTTCTGACGTCCAGTGGTAATTCATTCTCTAACTGAACATATTCCTCAAATGGCCCGTTTTAATTATATATCCTGCAAGGTTATTCAAGGTTCGTATAATTAGGATCTTTGTTAGCTGTCCCCTGAACATGAAGGTTGCTTTAATGACTTCAGTGCAATAAATATCTTTACACAGAACAAAGGTATGCCTGAAACATCCTGGTCTACTGATAAGAAATTTGCAAATAAAATTAGATAAGATAAATGATGAACAATACTCTTATGTTTTTCAAGTGCTTATCAATAACGGACTTCATAAAGATAAACACATAGCACCAGGGTGAAGAGGAAAGTACAGATGTTCAAACAGTGTAGCTTCCTCCTAAGTGGGCTTGTTTAAAGCTAAATACAATCAAAACATTGTTTTAGGGTGTAGCTTCCATGTTAAATTTGTTATATTGCTTGTGACAAACAAACATAACAATAAGCACTACTGAATGTCTCATTGAGACCTGTAAATATACTGTTCGTATAAATTAGTGTCTTTGAATAGAACATATGTTAGCTCTTCCCTGATTATGAAGGCTGTGTTAATGACTGTAAGGTACAGTATGTAGTCTGTCTCATGTAGATTTACTCCACAGATCCCCTGCACAGAGGTGTTGATGCGATGAACACCCAAGGAGGTTTGGCAATGGTATATCCCACCATATGCTAGCGCAAAGATCCTACAGTCTCATGTTGCAACCTTTGCTCTGTCCTAAATCTGATCTGTTGATCATAAAATAGACTGAAGGAAGGAAGTCAGGGAACTCCTTGTTTACTAAGAACTTTCATAAGATATCTATTTCTTGTCAATGTCCTTTATGCTCTTGGTTTCCTTTATTTAAAGGGTTCACTAGAAAATGTCTGTCATTATTAGATTGTTTTGAAGAATTATTCATGCAGCTCTTTTTTGCATACAAAAACATTTTATAGTGACCATGGCTCTGAAATGGACAAGGTTAAAACACCATAAAATATTATAAATGAATTATAAAAGTTGTCAATATAGCCCATGCACTATATTCCAAGTCTTCTGAAGTCAAACGATAGGTTAGTATGAGGAAAAGATTATTTAAGTTGATATTCTGTAAAAAAAACAAAAAACGATGGCATCAGCAGTAATTGATGCCAAAATTACAAACAGAAAAAGCTATAACTTTTTATGTTTTACACTGCACAGAAAAAATAAACAACCATGCAAGTTCTGAATGACATGAAGGTCAGTAAATTATGACAGGATTTAAATTTTGGGAGAAATTTTCCTTTTATAGGACGGGCTGAGGTCACAATATTCATTTTCAGATCAAATTTGACAGGACAATCACCTGAATGCTTAGAGACACTACAGTACATTTACCAAGGTTACAGGCAGAGTTTTGTATGACAAGCAACCGTAGAACAGTGTTTTACCTAAAGTGGTTTCTGAGTTCTGCTTATGTGGATCCTCCTTTATTAAATTGTCAGGAAAAATGTGCAAAACTTGTACCTTTATGGGTACAACAGTGTGTCACTTGTGTACCCAGTGTAGGGATGTCAATGATGTGATGACAAGAAGCACACAAGTAGCATTGCTACTGTCCATCCATGCTACTGTGTATTTAAGCCCTTAGTTCTCCTCAGTGTTGC
Source organism: Abramis brama (assembly GCF_963993115.1). Taxonomy (NCBI): domain Eukaryota; kingdom Metazoa; phylum Chordata; class Actinopteri; order Cypriniformes; family Leuciscidae; genus Abramis; species Abramis brama. The sequence continues at coordinate 34,944,534 of NC_139966.1, read as the reverse complement.
ATGCATTGGTTTCCTGTTCCTGTTTTCACCTGAGTGTCAGTTTATTAAAATAAGATATATTGAATTCTCCGCAACACACACACACACACACACACACGCACGCACGCACGCACGCACGCACGCACACACACACACACACACACACACACACACACACACACACATATATGGCAGAATAAGTGGTTTCAGCATTTGACTGGTTCAGTTTGGAGTATGGTTTGGCTGACCACTGGGGTGAAAGTGGTCATAATATTTAAGGACCCTTATTTTGATGAGTGTTGACTGGTCCCTTTGATTCTGGGTTCTCCTCTTCCTGGCATTTCCGAACTCCGCCACAACTTTCCACAACGCCGACGCCACCAAACCCGCTCTTCTCAAACTGGATAGGAACGGAAACGGAAACGGAAATGCCAGGGAGAGGAGAACCCAGAATTGCCAGGACACGTCAACACTCGTCAAAATAAGGGTCCTTAAATATTATGACCACTTCTACATTATTCCACCCTATTGGTCAGCCAAACCATACTGAACTAATCAGATGCTAAAACCACTTATTCTGCCATATACACTATGAATATATATATATATTAGGGCTGTGAAACGATTAATCGCGATTAATCGCATCCAAAATAAAAGTTTGTGTTCACATAATATATGTGTGTGTACTGTGCATAATTATTTTGTATATATAAATACACACACATGCATGTATATATTTAAGAATTTTTTATTTATTTATACATAAAATATTTATATTTATATATAATACAAATTATATATACAGTATATTTAAGCAAATATTTCTTAAATATATACATGCATGTGTGTGTATTTATATATACAAAATAATTATGCACAGTACACACATATATATTATGTGAACACAAACTTTTATTGTGGATGCAATTAATCGTGATTAATCATTTCACAGCCCTAATATATATATATATATATATATATATATATATATATATATATATAAAATGTGTGTGTGTGTGTGGCGGAGACTTCAATGTATCTTCTTTTAATAAACTGACATTCATGTGAAAATGGGAACAGCAAACCAATGCATGCAAAACTGAGGAGAACTAAGGGCTTAAATACACAAGTAATGAGGAGACTAAATAAACAGGTGAACATAGTCACTAACCAAGGGAACAAACTGGCACAAACTAGGAAACTAGCCCCGTGTTTGAAATTGCCCCCTCCCAGCAAACACATTTACGTTGTGGCATGTTGCATTTCTACAATGGCAACGTCGCTGTCTACGTGCTCGCAACATTGTAATATAGAAATGTAAGACGCGACAGGGCTGTAGCAACGTTGTTGCGCGAGATTCAGCAACTGAGAGATGACGTTCTGACAATTTATTTTTTTATGCTAGATCTAGATATCCCCCATTTAGCATGTTATGTTTTGTGGTTCATTTTTAATCAGTCAGATATTAGATGATTATATACTTATTTATGGGCCTAACAGTAAATTAATTATAATCAACACCTGCAAGAGTACACTTTGAAGAGTAAAAATGACATGGAAGGTTAGCTGATTCAACTTTATTAAAACTGCATATGGTAATCAAATTGCACTTCCAAAAGTCATACATTTGTGAAGGAAAAAAAAAACATTAAAAAAACAAAAAAACATAAAAAGCAAAGGCAGATCAGAACATTCAATGAACAAAACCGGGTTCTGTACATGGCAGACGGGAGCGTAGTCGAAAGCCGGTGATAAAGGTCGGTAACCGGAATCAGTCCAGGAAACATCAACAAATCCAGAGGAGAGATGCAAGCCCAGAAACCAGTAGGCAGGCATGAGTCCGAAACCAGGTAGATAATCCAGGACCAGAGAGGGTGGCACTGCAGGCACAGGCAAACTTGGGGACAAAGCAAAACGGAGCTTCACATGACAGGACAATACACTGAGTGACTAACGTTAACTAGCATAAGCAGACATGAGAAAATCTAGCAAAGAAACGAATGAGACTTAATAGCAGAAAAATCTAAGGAAAAAGTAAACAGGTGTGCGAGCAGTTACATTTTTTTCTCTGTGCGTTGCTAAAAAAGGAAAAATTATTAACGTGGAACAAGTACGTACTTAAGTCGCTGTCTGTTCAAGGAGTGATGAAATGTCAAGATCTCGTAATTTTGGCTTCATTATGGCTTAAAACTTTTGGCATAAATTTACTAGGACATTGTTTAAAACCTTCAACAGTGCAGTCTCAGTAGAGTGATGTTTTCTAAAACTGGATTGAACATTTTCAAAAATCATATTATCAGCTAAAAAATGTTGCAATTCTTGGAGGATTGTTTCCTACAAAATCTTTGTGATAAAAGGCAAATTGGAGATAGGTCTAAAATTGCCCAGAATTTTGGGGCCTAGGTTCTGTTTTTTAAGCAGGGGGTGGACTGTTGATGTGTTAACAAATCAGGTACAATAATTTAATAGCAATTTACTATACTCAGGAGATGAGGACCAACTACATCAAAAATTAGTTTAAAGAAATATGGAGGGATAATATAGAGGAGCCAGAAAGCTTAAGCTGATCTACTATTTTTTGAAGATAAGTGTCAGAGATGGGTTCTCTGTTAAAAATCTTAACATATAGATGAAGTTACATCAGGGAACAAAGAGACAGAAGTAGCATTTATGATAGTAACATTAATTCAATTAAAAAGAGTTTTCTTTCTGTGACAGGTCTTTATTATAATTTCTGAAAAATACCTTGATTTTGCTGCTTTTTGATATTGGTATAATGAATCTCTTTGCATTTAAAAAGAGACCTGGAGCTTGTCCCATTTTCGCTCCACTCTTCTGCAAGTCTGCCTAAGGGCGCTTGGTTCGATTGCCTGTTCCGAACCCGAATTCGATTGCTCCCCCCTCCCCCTGCCCCCGATGGACTAAGTTCACATTATATTATTTGTATCCGAACCGCGGTACGCTTGCGTCATCAAGTTGCAGCTGGTGCGTATTGTGTTGCTTGGTAACCACTATGAATGAAAAGGCGTCAAAATGGATAGAATTGCTCGCTTCACATTTGTTCTTCTTTTTTTTAACCTTTGGTTTCATTTTCAAAGAAAAGATACAAAAAGAGAAACACATTTGTGTCTGTCTGCCACAAAAGTACTAAAATCGTTCCAAAGACAGCGGGCTGTCCGCTGAAGACAATTTTTGCGGAGTCAGCCAGAAATCATATCTCTGCTTGCAGTGCGTCAATCCCGCTTTTCGTCAAGTTAAGTGTACACACGCACGCACCACATTATACGTCATCAATAGCGGTTCACTTCTGCGATTTGGTACGATTGCGTTCATATCAGCAGCGAACCGTACTGGAGTTCACATGAACCGTACCCCAGACCACCCTTTTTAAGCGGACTCAAGTAAGGTTTGCGGGTGCGCACCCGAGTTCGGAAGACAGCGTTCACATCATCCAAACAAACCGAACTCTGACGTCATTCGAACCCGGGTGCGCACCAAAAGTGCTAGTGTGAAAGTGCCCTAAGAGAGCGTATGGTGTCATCTAGCCAGGGCTCAGACCTGGGTTCATGTTGTAGAGTCTTTAAGGGTGCCACTGAGTCTAAGACATTTACACAGATGGAATTAAACCTAGATAGGAGCTCCTCAGCATTCAGATCACATTGAGAGTCTTCCATGGATAGAGTGGCTTCACAGAATGCTAAGGAAAAGGCATTCCTGGTGGTAGAAGTAATTATCCAAGACTGGTGAACATATAAGCATTGGATACACAAGGAACAGTAAACATAACAGTCTTATGATCAGAAAAAAAACATTTTCACACACCTCGAGGTCACAGAGGGAGAAACCAGGAGATAACACTAAATCAAGTGTATGTCCATGCTGATGGGTAGGGACATTGACATGAAGCTAAATCAAAGGCATTTAATAAGTTGGTAAACTCCTTAGCTAGAAAGTCAGCAGCGCAGCAAACATGAACATTAAAATCTCCTAATAATAATAATTGATAATTTTTTTGTTTGAATACCCAAAGAAGTCTGCAAACTCAGTTAAAAAGTCCTTATTGTATTTTGCGGGACGGTATATTACTGCTATCAAAAGTGGATCATACAGTTCTAGTGCAAACATCTGCAGTTCAAAACTGCTATATCCATCAGACGTGACAGAGCGACCGGAAAAAGTATCTTTATAAATAGTGGCCAAACCTCCACCCCGACCCGTTGAGCAGGAGAATTAAAAAACAAACAGTTTGTGTCACGGTTTACGAATTCACTGTCTCTCTCTCGTCTAGCGTGCTGTTGTGTGTGTGTGTGTCTGTGTCTGTGGGTGTGGTCACTGATCATCGGTGATCAGTAGCGCCAGCTGGATTCAATTGTTTGTCCCTTTATATGTTCAGTAACTGGTGTCTCATGTTGTCAGATCGTTGTGGTTTCCCGGTGTGTTTCCTGTGCCTGTTCCTGTGTTCTTTCGTGTGGATTGGATTCCCTGTGTCTTTGTCGTGTTCGTCTCCGGATTCTCTGCACTCTGCACTGGATCACCGAGCACCGTCACGAGGGATTATTCACTGGATCTGAGCACCGTCACGAGGGATCATCATTGGACTTGAGCACCAGCACCTGTTGTCCACCAAGGTCCCTGCGTCACTGTCCACCCAGCGTTTGTGTCCGCCCTCCTGTCCTGCTGTGTTGGCGGCCATCTGTGTTCTGTGTTTGACCAGTGTGCTGAATACTAATAAAGAGCGTTATTGCATTTACATCCTGTTCTGTCATCCGTTACAGTTCGGAGGTAACAGTTCAGAGAACGGGCTTAAGTCCCCAGTAGTGAGCCAGGTTTCGGAGAGAAATAAAAACTCCAAGTCACGATAGGAGAAAAAAATCATTAATAATAAAAGACTTGTTTATCACAGATCTGGCGTTGATCGAAGCCATCTTTAGCCGTAGCGGGATTTCGGTGGACTCCTTTGACTGCTTTGCCCGCGGTATAGCGTGCGGAGATGGCCCGTGCACACTGCTCCACGGTGAAAGCAGGGAGAGCAACAACCAGGGATCGCGCCCGCTGCAGTCGGAAACAAGGGAATAACAATGGCATCCTTAAAGTGGCACCCTTAAAGACTCTACAACATAAACCCAGGTCTGAGCCCTTGCTAGATGACACCATACGTTCTCTCGGGCAGGCTTGCAGAAGAGCGGAGCGAAAATGGAAAAAGGACAAACTCCAGGTCTCTTTTGAAATGCAAAGAGATTCATTATCCCAATACTAGAGAAAACAGTGAAAGCAGCAAAATTGGAAAACTAGGTTGCTGCTGGTAGAGGTGTTAGTGAGGCCAGCAGGAGGTGCTCAGCCTGTGGTCTGTGTGGGTCCTAACGCCCCAGTATAGTGATGGGGACACTATACTGTAAGAAGCACAGTCCTTCGGATGAGATGTTAAACCGAGGTCCTTACTCTCTGTGATCATTGGTACATCTCACTGTATTATCTCACATGGTACTTCTCGTAATGAGTAGGGGTGTAACCCCGGTGTCCTGGCCACATTCCATCCATTGGCCCTTGCCAATCATGGCCTCCTAAAAATCCCCATTAACTGAATTGGCTCTATCACTCTCTCTCCTCTCCACCTACAGCTGGTGTGTGGTGAGCGCACTGGTGTTGTTGTACTGTGGCTGCCGTCGCATCATCCAAATGGATGCACACTGGTGGTGGTTGAGGAGAGACACCCTGATATGATTGTTAAGTGCTTTGGGTGTACAATAGTACATATGAAAGCACTATATAAATGCCTCATTCATTCATGTTGAACACCAGAAAAACTGTGTGCATGTACTTCTCAAAACGCCATGTCGAAGTAACCAGATCAAATTTCTTTTTGAATGGAGTGGAACTTGACCTGGTCTCAGAATTTAAATACCTTTGCTTCAAAAGTCATGTAAAAAAGTAGCACAGGTAGTCAAATTTAATCTTCAAAATTTCCGGCATATTCGAAATAATTTAACCATGGGTGCTGCTAAAACATATATTTTTTCAATTATTATTTCTCATTTTGACTATTGCTTGACTCCCTGGTCTCTTGCTTGCCAAAACAAAAACCGCTATCCCACCACTACTGTCATGTTCTAAAAAAACATAGACTATTGGATTTTCAAAATATGATCAATTTGAAAATGGCCTGTCTGATGTACAAGGTTCTACACTCCCTCGCTCCTCCACCACTGAAGGAAATCTAAAGAAAATTTGCAGAGGACCACGCGAGCCTCCACCAGAGGAGACTTGATAATACCCCACAGGCGCACCACCTTCGGTCAGACGGTCCTGTCTGTCCGAGGTGGGAACCTGTGGAATAGTCTTCCTCTAACACTGAGAGAATGCCCTACATATAGCTAATTTAAAGTCCAGTTGAAAAAATGGCTATGGGCAAACCAAAATTGCACACATTAGTGGGTATGTTGTATCTTTCTAAATTTCTAAATTCTAAATTTCTTTATTTTGTAATGTGTACATGGATGAGTGTTTGTGAAGCTGAATGAATTTTTAAGTCTTATGTGAATATTGTATATAGGACTTTTGACAATTTATTGATAAACGATGTACTTACTGTAGATGTCAATTTTATTCTGCAATGTTTTGTGACCTGTGTGATCTTAAGCCCGTGGGACTACGGATGGAAATTAGCCTTTGGCTACAATCCGGCATGTTTACATGCATGTATTCCATGTTTGTTCATTAACATGCACTGTCCCAATCAAATAAATAAATAAATAAATAAATAATCCACTCGTTTGCACTGGTTCCAGAGAGCGCTAGTGGATGAAACGATAGTGAGCATAGTGAGAACCGTTTCAAGCTTGATTAAGCAGTTTGTTTGAAATGGCTTGTAAGTTTAAAAGAGATAATCGGTCTTAAATCAGTACCAGCAAAGCACACTGCATCAAATAGAACATATAACTGAATAAAACAAACAAACTGGACACCACACCAAGCGACAGATGGCGAGCCACATACAACGGCACCATCTTGGCTTAGCTCCAAGTATTAGCATCAACAGGTGAATGCATTCAGTAACCAAGGGGACAAACTGGCACACCTACTGAATCCGAAATCGCCCCCTAAACCCTCATTCACTATTCCCTACATTAGTCCACTAATACTGTACACTTGAAAGAGTGAATGAAAACGAGTGAGTGAATTCCGACAACCGTTGAGCGTATATCGGTTGTAAACTCGTTATTGCAGTGTAATGTGGGATTCAATGAGTGCACTCAATAACGTCCACTATGGTTTCGGACACCACTAAAAATGGCTGTCCCCTCAAATAGTGCCCTATTTAAGGGTATAGGGGCGATTTTGGATTCAACCTAGGTCAGCTTACAATGACAGGGAACACAGGTAATCAAAAACAGAAACACAATGAAACTAGACAGAACAGGACATACATGTTTTATTACTAATGGATTATGAGGTTACATGTAAAGCCTGTTGTGGACAGATGCCTAGAATACACAAACACTTTTACATAACTCTACGATCAATACTGCCTTGTGATTAGTCTTTGTTTGTGAGCTCATAAAAAAAATACAGGAAATAGCAGGACGTTTATGTGAGTGATCTCATAATCACTGTCTATATGAGCAGAATCAATGAATTTAACATAACACTAGGTTTTTAATACGTTATTATGTATTATGTTATATGGCATGTGTCACATCCACCGTCTGTCTTCCTCATCTGTCTCTGCACTACACTCCCCAGAATCCTCCTTGGCGCACACCTGCACTCACTCTCCTCTCTCTCCTCTAAGTAGTAATCACCGTCACCTGGATCCCATCACCAGCTATATTCAGCACTCAGTCACTCACTCTTGGTCTGGTCTCGTCAATACATGTCTATTCATGACACACAGACTCTCTACTTCACCTACCTGCATACTTACCGTCGATCCCGATCTTCTTCAGCCTGTCTTCAGTCCATCTTCAGAGAATCTTCATCATCTGCTTCTGCAAGAGAAAGAGAGACTTTGTTATCATTCAGTTAAGCTTCATCCAATTATCTACTTCCTGTTAACTCACCTTTCACGCTGTGTCCGATCCATTCTGCTATTAAAATATCAAACTTACCTTCTTGCCTGCTTCATTTGTACGAAACCTGACAGAAGACCAGACCAAAATGCAGAGCTCCACGGAAACCCTGTGTTCCATTTTTCAAGATGGCAGGTCTATAGAAGCATACATGGAGGAATTCCTGCTCTACAGCCACCTTTCCACCTGGAGTGAGGTTCAATTAATGGACTTGTTTTGGAGTGGGTTAGATCCACACGTTGCCCCATGGATACCAGTTAGGTGATTCTAGTTTCAACCTCGAGAGTTATCTTGAATTGGTGCTCAGTTCGTGTGGATCTTCCTATACTGTTGGTGTGCCCTCCTCGTCTAAGGTCTCTTTATGTCCCAAATCGAACCAAGGGGTTACCATACCCAGCGCACTTAAGATCATTTTCAATAGTTCTGATCTGACATCTAAATTGTTCGACCCCTCTCTGATATCCGTCAGAGGGGCTCTCCAGTATGCTTCACACAAAATCAGCCCAGCCAAACCCGCTCATCCTACCTGCCCGCCAGAGCCAGCCGCCTGCCCAGTCGAACCAGAGCCTGCAAGCGTCTGCCCAGTCGAGCCAGAGCCAGCAAGCGTCTGCCCAGTCGATATCGCTCACGACGACTGCCCAGCCGAGACCGCTCACAGCGACTGCCCAGACGAGACAGCTCACAGCGACTGCCCAGCCGAGACAGCTCACGGCGACTGCCCAGTAAAGCCCTCATCGCGGGTTCCGTCCAGCTCAACGTCCTCTTCATCGCTGGTCCAGTCCAGCTCAGAGCCCTCTTCGCCGCTGGTTCCATCCAGCTCAAAGCCCTCTTCACCGCTGGTTCCGCCCAGCTCAGAGCCCTCTTCGCCGCTGGTTCCGCCCAGCTCAAAGCCCTCTTCGCCGCTGGTCCCGTCCAGCTCAGAGCCTTCTTCGCCGCTGGTCCCGCCCAGCTCAACGCCCAGCTCAACGCCCTCTTCATCGCTGGTCCTGTCCAGCTCAGAGCCCTCTTCGCCGCTGGTCCTGTCCAGCCCAGAGCCCTCTTCGCCGCTGGTCTTGTCCAGCTCAGAGTCCTCTTCGCCGCTGGTCCTGTCCAGCCCAGAGCCGCCCTCTGTCACTGGTCCTGTCCAGCCCAGAGCCGCTTTCGCCCCCTGCCTCATCCAGCCCAGTGTCAAAGCCTGATAATTTCCCCAAGGAAATTTTGGGGGGGGGGGGGGGCTATAAGTCCTCTCCGCCATGGCCACCCGAAGGGTCCTCTCCGCCGTGGTCACCTCCTCAGCCTGCTTCGCCGTGGCCACCTCCTCAGCCTGCTTCACCATGACCGCCCGAAGGGAAGTCTCCGCCAGGACCGTCCGAGGGGTGGTCTCCAACTCCGCCATGGCCCCCTGACCAGTCTGCTCCGCCATGGCCGTCTGGACCATCCTGGAGTCCGTCCTTCTACACCCGGTCCACCTCCCCATCACGGACTCCAGGATGCCCACCCCCCCTCCCGTGTTCTGCTGCCTTCGGCGCGGGTCGCGCCTTGTAGGAGGGGGGAGTAATGTCACATCCACCGTCTGTCTTCCTCATCTGTCTCTGCACTACACTCCCCAGAATCCTCTTTGGCGCACACCTGCACTCACTCTCCTCTCTCTCTCCTCTAAGTAGTAATCACCGTCACCTGGATCCCATCACCAGCTCACCTTTATATTCAGCACTCAGTCACTCACTCTTGGTCTGGTCTCGTCAATGCATGTCTATTCATGACACACAGACTCTCTACTTCACCTACCTGCATACTTACCGTCGATCCCGATCTTCTTCAGCCTGTCTTCAGTCCATCTTCAGAGAATCTTCATCATCTGCTTCTGCAAGAGAAAGAGAGACTTTGTTATCATTCAGTTAAGCTTCATCCAATTATCTACTTCCTGTTAACTCACCTTTCACGCTGTGTCCGATCCATTCTGCTATTAAAATATCAAACTTACCTTCTTGCCTGCTTCATTTGTACGAAACCGGACAGCATGCTTGTAAAACTAGGTTTAAATGTTTGATAGCATTCCTACACAGTGAAAGTCAAACAATTAATTTCATTACAAAACACTACATTCTCCAGCACTCCCAGTCTATTCAGCTACGATCAATGGCGCTATTATTAAGAAGAGTTATGTAAAGGCAGTCACAGACTAAAAATATGAGCTTCTCTTTCACGACACACTGTTTGCTTTAGCGTTACAGACTCACCAACCGCTGAGAGCCAGAACTCCAACAAACACGAATCATGAAATAGAGCTCAGAGTTCTATAAACATGGTAAATGTCAAGAACTTACTTTGTAAAGACGCAAAGGGTTTTCTATTGTATAAATAGATGTAAGCATGCAAAAAGTGGGTTAATAGTAAACAATAGCACTGCAGTGCAGGTGGAAATCAATAACTGAAGAAGTTAGCGTTAGCTTTACATTTGTTTCTTTTGGAAACAAAAAACATAGTTTATATGTTTAACATACACTGTAAAAAAAAAAAATCTTAAAAAAACGGTCAATGACTGTCAGCTGCGGCTGCCAAACAAAAACCGTTTTTAAACGAAAAACGAAGTGCAAAAAACCTAATTTAAACGAAGTGCAAAAAACTTTTACAGAAATTTTCCTTAAATGTTTTACAATGTTTTAAAAACACTGTTATTTTACAGCTATTTCCTGAATTATTACGATCAAACACCTTCACTGTAAAAAAAACCCATAAAAAAACAGTCAAATGACTGTCAGCAATGGGCTGCCATACAAAAACCGTAAAATTAATGTAAAATATCCTAATTTAAATAAGTGCAAAATACTTTTACAGAAATCTTCATTAATCTTTTTTAATAGAAACACAGTTATTCCACATTTATTTTCTGAATTTTTTACTGAAAAACATAACTACATGCATGATTTGCTGTGACTATACGCCACTGCATCAGCAACTACACAGTTACTGTCAGTTAAATAAAGCAACATGCAGCATATCATCAGTGTTTCTTTGCTCATCCTGGACTGAAGCTCAGGCTCTACTCTTCAATACAACGGTGACAAACAAAACACACCATACAGAAACACTTTAAACCCCAACAGAACATTAAACACTACCAGATCTCTCAGGATCTCAGCATCTTCACTTATTACAATCCGGACTTTATTTCTTTCATACTAACATTTTTATTGAGAATTAACAGAGGTTTAGAAGTTGAAGTTTTATTGAAAAGAATAAAGTTTGATGTCACCATGATGGAGATCAGTGTTTGCTTTAGTTGGGCTCTTGACCTTTTAGTTTAACATAAGTATTTCTTTGCTTTAACTGTGTGTCTCTGATACATATTTGTTATGGTAGGAATGCAAGAGAAACTCAGATCAGATGATGTTGGTCACTTTTTAGTGATAATAGTCATCATGTAGTGTCCTGCTTCATTGAAACCATCTGAAGTGTAATATCTGATTAAGTCATTAAATATTAGTTAATTTTGCGTGCCAAAACTGCTATAGAAGATCCTGCAGTGCTGTGATACTCAGATTTTATGTAGTCATTATACAGAAAATGTTTTGACAGTATCATATAGACTCACTCAGACATCAAGAATCAGCGTATGAATCACAACAATGGTGACAATGAAAAAAAAATCTGAACTACTATAAAGTCACAAAAAGGCTTTGTTGGTTGTCACCATTTTTGAGATTCATATGTTGATTCTTGATGTCTCTATAGCCTACTACAAAAAATAAATAAAAATAAATAAATAATAATTAACCATCTCAAAACTTTTTTTGTATAAAATATATTTTTTTAAATTTCAGATTGTTATAATACTGATGCCACAATATTTCAAAGGACATGTGAAAAATTATGACATTAACTATAGACTTTGTATAAAGCTAAATTCCATCATATTATTTAATTTAAGCGAACTAATTCAGAGATTTTACTATCATATCAGTGAATCAGATCATCATATGATGACTATAACGTCACCAATAAATGACCAAGATCATCTGATATTTTCTCCAGCATTTATTGCTATAACAAATGTGTATCAAATACACAGTTAAAGCAACCAGAGAAAAACAAAAGTTAAAAACTCAAGGGTCATGAGCCCAACTAAAGCAGACACTGATCTCCATCATGGTGACATCAAATTTATTTAAAAGTTTTTTACACTTTATTTAAATTAGCATATTTTACTTTAATTTTAGGGTTTTTGTTTGGCAGCCGCAGCTGCCAGCCATTTGACCCTTTTTTTATGATTTTTTTACAATGAAGGTATTTGATCATAATAATGCAGGAAATGCCTGTGAAATAACAGTGTTTTTTCGGTTTATTTAAATTAGAAGATTTTACTTTAATTTTATGGTTTTTGTTTGGCAGCCGCAGCTGCCAGTCATTTGACCCTTTTTTACGATTTTTTTTACAATGAAGGTATATGATCGTGATTATTCAGGAAATACCTGTAAAATAACAGTGCTTTTCAGTTTATTTAATTTAGGATGTTTTACAGTTTTTTGGGGAGCTGACAGTCATTTGACCATTTTATCATTTAACTGTTTTGTTACTGTTTATTTACAGATTATATTTGTAATTTTACATACATTTTTATGTAATTTAAGAAAACAGAAAAAATACTGTATTAAAAATACGATCAATTTTCTGTATAAAAAATGTGAATTACTAGAATTTGTCATTAATGTCACAATACCTAAAATAACAGCTGAATTTTTATTTTACAGATATTATTTGTAATTTTACAGTGTTTTGACTACAATTTAAAATTAAAGAAAATGATCGTCAAAAAATCATAGTGTTTTTTTTTTTTTACTCTGAGGCAGAAATATAAACTGTCAATGGGACTTTATATCATTATACTTTAACTCTCATAATTGCGACAATATCTAACACTGATACTATGTCTCATTTTTATTTTTTAGAAATAGACTGTAGTAGTATAAATAGAACCTTAAAATGTAATACAGTATATATACTGTATATATATATATATATATATATATACACACACACACATTATTATTGTGAGATAAGATTCCATTGTATAAGACACATAAGATTCCATGTCTGGACACAGCTAACTAAACTACTAGTGGCACAGAAATGTAACACTTCACTGACTTCAAAAGATAGGTTTGTATGCAATGATAAAATGCTTCAGATTTCTCTTTATGATGTGGCAAACAGTGCAAAAAGTGACAAGAGACAGAGAATGTTCATTTGGCCTTTCCATAAATGCCATTTTTGACACTCTTAAAGAGAGCAAGTAGAAATCTTCAAACTGCTGACAAAGTTAGTTGCATTCAAATTCCTGTGAGGTAGCAAAAGATAATTACACACTAATTAAATGACTTTGAGTGGATGGAAGTCATTAAGAGAGGCTACGAGCAGCTCAGTAGGTCAAATAATCATATTTGTAAAAAGAGGAATGTGGAAAAGTAGATTGACTGCAGAGCAAGTGGCAAGAGTGCCAAAAAGTTGAGAAATGCTGAACTTTATGTAAATGAGCGCCAAAAAACACTAGACAGCAGCCGGTGACTTTGAGGTGCAGACAGTGATGGCTATCAATATGCCTAGAGATATTCTGGTATGTGTAGTGCTTAAATATTTCTAAATTGAAATTAAGCCTGGAATTCACTACACAACTGTTAAAATCGGAACACATTTTAAAACACTGAGGGCCTCTTATACATTTGGCACAATGCGGCGCCAGGTGCGAAGCAAGTGTTTTTTGCTAGTTTAAGCCCGACGCAGTTATCATTTTCACGTCATGCGCCACGTTGTTTAAATAGCAAATGCATTTGCGCCCATTTGTGCGCCCATGGGCTGCTGGTCTGAAAACTAGGTGTGTTCAAGCGCATTGTTGGCGCATTGCTATTTTGAGGCAACTGAAATACTGTAGACAAGTTTTTTTGTTGTTATTTAAAGGGAGTATTAGTAATGTGCGCCTATAGGCGGGTGCACAACGTGCGTACACTCTGCTTATTACACACACAGGGACACCCAGCTGCCCACAAACTAGCCAAATATTAAAAAATTAAAGGATTACCATGTAAAAGATTATTATTGTGTACATAAAGATATGGTGGAATCTGGCTTGTCCTGTAGATAGTCTGCTTGAGTGCTTTAACCTCATGCACGAGCAGATCCGTTTCCTAGCTGGAGTCGTGTTCAGTCTTTCCGCTTGCAAATTCCACCATGTAAATAGCGAACCCGCCATGTCGCGAGCGCAACTGGCTTTTAAAGGGAATGGGGAGATGAGACTCTGATTGGTTTATTGCACGTTACACGCGAAACACACCCATTACTCATTAAGAGAATAGGGACAACCCTTTTAGACCAGGCGCCGGGAGCGCCGACCATTTTTCCCATCGTTAAACTAGCAAAAGTGGATCACAAGTTGTTGCAAGCACAACAAACTCATGCAGAAACGTGCTTCAATGCTAGAAGATGCATGACAAATTAAAACAAAAAAATGTGTTCTAAACTTGGCTCAAAACTAAATACTAAACATGTTTGATATCCTCATTTTGCAATTAGCATCGACTCCTCGAGACTGCAAATCTGCTAGTCCAACCTTTTCTTTTATTGTGGCTAGACTATTGCTGGATGAACAAAAGTACAGAATGTATACTTTGGGTATTTGGAAATAAATTTAGCATTTTCTCCAAACAATATATATGACTGTGCATATACAGTATGATCACACTGACGTAAACCTCACTGCTTTTAAATATATTTCTTCAACATCAGTAAGTGTACACGTATGCAGACATATGGATAGTCGTTACGTATAGATCTGTTGCACACCTGACTCTTTATAATGGTGAATGTGATGGTTTGCATCATAATAAACTGATCATATACCTTTTAATGAAGCACATTTCTTCATGATTTAATGAATGAATATGACCTCACAAAAATTAGTCCTAGGGTCTGACTGAGGTAATTGTATCAGGTAATTGTGAAATAAAGTTTAAAATAAAAAATAAAGAAATGTCAGAATTACAAAAATGTAACTTTATACAGTATAAGTTATAATGTTGCAAATTCAAAACAAATTAAGCAACTGAAAAAGTATTTTTTTTTGTTTTTGTTTAAAACTGAAACAGGCTTTCACAGTTTTACCTACTAGGCTTTAGCTTTATAGCTGAAATGCCCTGCATGTGACATGCTAAACTCTGTATTATATATATATATATATATATATATATATATATATATATATATATATATATATATATATATATATATATAATTTTTTTTTAAATGATTGTACATGTCATATTTATGAGCTCATATTACTTGATGAACTGCATGGAATATTTTTTACTTAATTTGAATTTGAATTTACTTAAACTTAATTATTTCTTTAATTTTTCATTTTCATTTAAATAGTCAAAAGGCAAAAAACAGATTGTGACCAGTTTCGTTATCTCAAATACATACACTTTACTATAAACGTATAAATAATTATAAGAACAAATAAATACATTTTAAATCTGGTTCATGTCTATTTGTCAAGTATCCACTTACATTTGGTATTTTCTATGTTTCTAAACATAAAGGGTAACACTTTATTTTGATGGGCCCATTTAGACATTGTGCTAAACTGCAAGTAATGTTGCACCTACAAGTCAACTAAATCTCATCAGAGTATTAGTTGACTGTCTGCATAATATATACTAACACTTTATTGTGATGCACCCCTAACAGGCATTCTACTGACTATAAGTAACTCTGCAACTATTTCAACTTATTCTACTAACCCTAGCAGTCTAATAATCCTCTACTAATACTATAATGAGAGTTAGTTGACATATAGGTGCACAGTTATTCACAGTTAAACCAAAAATTATTCAGACACCAGATATAATTTTTGATATGTTTTACTAGTGGGTGCAGGACACTATAGTTCATTTATGTAAGTGAGGATAGCTAAATAAAGTAAACTGACATATTATACCCAATAATTATACATACAGTAGGCTACCAGTAAAATTTATACAAATTTGGAACCAAAATTTATTCAGACACATTGACCTGACCATGTTTTGCTTCAGTGTTTTTCTGTAATTGCTAATGCGACCTTTTTACAACACAGACTGAACAAAATTAAGCATTGTTTGGTAACTGGTTGACCTAAATTGGTATAAATTTAACAGCTGACAGATATTCAACCTAAATCATTTGTGAGACAGTCTAACAGAATGATGGTCAAAATATCAACTGATTTGATAACTCTGAGTTCTTGTCATATTTTATTACCATTTTCTAAACTATAGCGAATAAACTGTGATAATGAGAGAAATGTTGAAGGTGTCTAAATACATTTTAGTTTGACTGTATAGTCAACAGAATGTCTAAAGGGGACCATCAAAATAAAATGTAACCATAAAGATAAAATGAATGCCATAGAGTAATACTGTATGTGTTCCCACAAACACTCACAACAAGTGACACCCTACTTCATTTTTCAGCCAATCAGCAGCTCTCATGTTATGTAGGTGGAGCCTGTAAATTTAATCTTCCTCTGAGTTCCAGGACACTAGCAGTGACCTGTGCAATTCCTTAATGCATCCCTGGACAAAATGACAGAGTGTCTACAGGACAACACTTTATTTTACCGTGTCCCTGATACACCTTTTGCATGCAGTGTTACTATAGTAATAACAGTCAATTATGTATAGTTACATGCAACTAACTCTAAACCAAATCTTAACCCTAACCCTATTATATAGAAGGTACATGTAGTTCACTATTATTATTAATACTTAATTGTACAATTAAACTGTAACAATGACACCTTAAAAGGGTTACACTTTATTTTAAGGTGTCTTTGTTACACTGTAATTATACAACAGGGTGGATTAGGGTTTGGTTTGGTTTAAGGTTAGTTGCATGTAATTATGGATAATTAATAGTTATTACTATGTAACATATGTGAACAATGACACTGTAAAATAAAGTGTTACCAAATAAAGTGTAACCGGAAAACCTTCTTCTGATCTGTTCCACAGCAGCGCAAAAAAACACGTCCTCTCAAAGACGCATGAATCACTGCGGCATTTGCTTTCTGATGGAGCGTAAGTCACCTTGATAGAGTCCGCAGGACGCTGGATACCTGAGCTGTGTGTTTCTTGAGGAATGATTGCCGGGACTCACAGTGGTGTGATAAATATGGTGGGAACTGATTTCATTAAATAAATAAAAAACATGCAAAAATATCAAAGGGTCAATTAAATTACAGAACTGCCATTCCTCTGATCTTTCGGTCTCCAATTAAGAAAAATGCAGAAAAAGAAAATGAAAACAGCTTACAGACGTCACATCCAGATGTTTCTCAGGATAGGAAGTGAACACAATGATGCTATAATCTATTTGCATATTTCTAGGGTGAGTTCCCATGCAAACTAGTCAAAACTGTGAAGGTCATTTACACACTTAATGAGTGTAATTAAACATTTGGTCATGGATTTAATGGAGGAATCTGTAGAAAAGCAAGGGTTGAATAACTACCATTTACCAAGCACATATTTGAAAGCATAATACAATGTCAAGAATGGGGACAAAACAATGTTGTGGATGTGGAAAGGGACGATTTTATTCATTACTTTGACTTTTTCCTAAAATATCAACATGGAAAAGTTGATCAAATATTATTAAAATATAACTTCTGTCTAATTTAAGGCAATTCGAATGAACCTGCTGTGTCACACAAGCATGAGCCATACCACACAAGTGTCTTGAAAATCTATGAACTATGCAAATGTCTTTTTAACAAAGGGTACGACCCTTGTGTAGTTTTTTCTCCCCTTGTGCTGCTCCCGGATTTACTCCATGGGAAAAGAAATCTATTTCTATTTTGGGTCTCCTCGTCATTCTTTTCAACTTGGCCCACAACTCCACCCACCAGTGAATGTTGTGTTGAAGCATTTTAGAGCTTTTCAGATACTTACATAATAGCTGTAAGCATTTTTATAGTTTGGAGTATTTAAACAATGACATCATAAGATGAGTGGTATAAATACTGCTTAAAATGAAGCACAGACCTGGAATGAGAAGAATTTCAAATGTAAGGAAACGGAGATTTGTGCTCCATGCTTGTAGGACAATAAAATGCCAATAAAATTAAACTTTAAACCAGCTGTAAGTTGCCACCAAAGATTATGGATGGTCTGTTTAAGTTGCAAACAATATTATTTCTAAACATCATTTGGAATTGGATGTGTATTCTCATATTAATTCTAAATGTGCACATTCATAGACAGCCCTCTATGGCAAGCCATTTTTACATTTAGTCCTTAAAATGAAATTATCTATTTCTACTTTTTGATTAACAGTAAGTATCTCATTAGTTTAACATGCATGTATTGTCAAGCACCACTCGCATTTTCTGTAGATAATGCAAAAATTACTTTGTTTCATCATGATTCTGTACATAATGTGTTTGCATCTAAATTCTTAGTTAAATGGTTGTTTACCTGATGTGATATTTGTGTTTAGCATAAAGAGACATACTGTAAACATGTTGTCCATTTGCAGCTGTTATTATATTATTTTCCTGTAACAATCTTGTCTTTATTGATTATCAGCTTATAAAAAATAATAAGACTTTTATAAAATTATATAAATGGTACACTTTACATTTTTTATTTTTAAGGCCAGACAAGTAGTTTGTTGAGGGTGGATTTGTAAAGAAGGACTACACGCCTGCGCACATATATATTCAAACGCACTATGGACTGAACACATGATGCGCATGTGCGCAACGTCGGTGTTGCGCAGAGGTTGCGTAGGTTTGCGCAGAGATAACTGATAATTACTTCTAATCACTCCGTAGAAGTAGCAGTGCTTCGTCTTCTGAGAATATAGTTCCCAGTATGTATACGGTCAGAAGATGGCTGTGTCTCATGTGACCTGATTATTTGTACACACTGTGACTATACAAATCACAACATGTAAATAGGAAAATGTTATTTTGTCACTTATTGGGAGCAGTATGCTAGCTGGAGCCGTTTACCTCCAGTCTTTGTGCTAAGCTAGGCTAGCGGTGGGTGCGTCAGACAGAGTTACGGCACGCACGGAGATGAAAAGGGTATGTATGGACTTATATAACTCCGGGGGATACAGTGAATAAGCTAAAGTCCCCAAAAGTCGGCGTGTTCCTTTAAAGATACATATTAGTAGATAAAGTGTACATATTACCTAAAGTTATTGAGGTGCGCTATTATACATCTTCTGAAAGAGTAGAGATTCTCCGGATCAAAACATAGGCAGAAAAGGAACAGACACAAGTGATAAAAGCATTGCTTATGCACGTTTTTCTCAGATTTTTGTTCAAAATGTTGTTGTTTTTTATTAAACTTACCCACATGTAATTGTTGATAAAAAAAAAAAAAAAGAATGCATGAAGGTAGAATAAAAGTTTTTTTTTTTTTTTAGACTCTTATCTTTCTTTTGATATATTGCATGTTCAGATATTCATACAACAAAATATTCTGGGTGCCATGACATTTTTGTGAAAACTTTTGTCAACAAAAAAAAACAACCTCTGGCAGGGAAAGAGTTCATTCATGAAAAATTAATTCACTGTAAATATTTTCCTGTTAAATTTACGGTAAAAAAAAATTGGCAGCTTTGATTTGTCAGAAATTCAGCATAAAAATACTGTGACAGTGCAGCTTGTATCATAGTTAATTCATAGGTATTAACTCTTTCCCCAACACTGACGGAATTTTCCGGCAATCCATGTTTTCACTGTTATATGGTATAGGGTGTGCTATTACGTATCTTCTGAAATAATACAAATCTCCAGATCAAAAAACAACACGCTATAGAAGCATTGCTTGCACAAATGTAAACTAACGCAATCATCAAATATTAAACAGTATATAAATCAAAACTGCCAAACGTTACTAAATGAAATGTTGACCCAGGAAGTGGTATAGGACTGTGTAAGCTTTGAAGGGCTCTATCTACTCTAATTATGTTTTGATAATCTTTCTGAATCCAATCCAGACTTAGCCTTTGAGAAAAACACAATAAGTGGATCTTATCCCGATCCACTCCATGAAGGCACGTATTTCTCATTCAAAAGCACGGCATGTCGCAATCTGTGATGAAGCAGGCAAGAGCCAATGAGAGTTTGATATCGCTGCCGTAAAATGTGACGTAAAGCTTCTTGAGATGACAATTTTTGAATTTATAACAAGTTTTATTTGACATTTACAGTCTTTGCTGAAAATGGAGATGAAGGTCGCTGAATAAAGGCTTGAATTTGGGTCTGCTCCTCGCAGTCGCATGGATTCTAAAGATCTAGATTACAGCGCACAAATAAAATTGATTACTTTTGTAAAATTATGTTGCATTTTTTTGTGAATTTATGTTGCATTTTTGGTGTATTTTATGGTTCTGTTGTCAGTCACAGCATAGGAATATACTGAGAAAACACCTGTCCACAGCAAACAAAAATAAATATTAAATGGTAAGTCATGGTTAAACGATCACAGAAATGTTATTCATTTTAAGGTTTTAAAGTGTAGGGAAGTCTTGTTTAACCCTCTGGTGCTCTTCGTGTGTTGGTCAAAAATGACAGAAATTATTTTTTTATTTAAATGAAATCAATGTACTATATTTTAGTTCGATGTTTTTTATTAAATATTTTGTATTTTTAGGGAAAAATTTTTTTGTAGTACTAAATTATATTTGCGCTATATTTATAATCCATTTTTTCACTTTTTGAGCATAGACCTGAAAATTTAATTTCCAACCTTAACTGTCCTAAATCTTGAATGCTTTAGAGCACAGACTTAAGTTTGATCTCTTTTTAAAGACGAAAAATACCATTTTCAATTATTATTATTATATATATATATATATATATATATATATATATGTATATATATATAATATATATATATATATTTCCAAAAACATGTTTTACTCTAAAACTGTGAGAAAATCAAAACCATAAATCTAAACAAGGTGTGTTCAAAATTTGAGCCTGATATCTCAAAAAATTTTGTTTGGCCGCAGTACTAAAAGTTTCCACTAGATGAAATTCGTCTTCCATTAATTTCCAATGCGGTCAGTTTGGATGCGGTCAGTGTGATTATTTTTTTCAGGACCATTTAATGTGTTGAATCATGTCCATGATTTTTTGTGTATGTGTGTTCACATAGCAAGGCCAAAACCTTTACCAAGTTTCGTACCATTTTTTAACATATTTTGGTCAAAAATGACCAAAGAGCACCAGAGTATCATGTAATCCTTCAAAACGAGTTTGCAGCAGAAGTCATACAGAATAGAGTGAAATGTTATAATTTCATATTAAATAAATTAGTAAACTGCGTTTAATAAATACGACCGAAAACAATGTCATTGATATGACAACTGAATACAACAGAATCAAAATATTAATGCCACATTTTAATATTCATAAATAAGGATTCATACACATTTGTACATCTGTAAAGTTCATATGTAAATAATTATCGCTTTAGATCATGGGTCAATATTGTACATTTTAGTGTCTATGTAAGTAAATGTAAATATAGTTGAACCACACTTTACGTACAAATACATACGAATACTCATTAGATCACATTGACAGTGTTTCTAGTTTTACAGGATGCATGTACATTTAACAACTTATAACCATATAATTCATTAACTGATATAGGGCCCTATTTTAACGATCTGAAACGCAAGTGTCAAAGCGCAAGTAACTTTGTGGGCGGGTCTTGGCGCTGTTGCTATTTTCCCAGCGGGATAAATGACTCTTGCGCCAGGCGCAAATCTAAAATGGGTTGGTCTGAAGTAGCTTCATTATTCATAGGTGTGGTTTGGGCGTAACGTGAAATAAACCAATCAGAGCGTCATCTCACATTCCCTTTAAGAGCAGACGCGCTTTGTTCTAAAGCGGATTCCTATTATAACGGCGTATTTGCCAGACGCGCGCCAGGAGCTGTTCACAGCCAAGGAGAGCAACGCTCTCGTCAGGGACGTTGGGGATGGAGAAACCCACCCAAATTAACTTCGGTTAAAAAGGTGTATGATAATTTGGGTAAATGTGTAAGCTAGATGTATGCTTTTATAATAAATTGTCTATCTATCTATCTATCTATCTATCTATCTATCTATCTATCTATCTATCTATCATAATAATGTATGATTTGCAAAAATGAAAACTGCTGCTTCTGTGTAGATGAGAGAATCAAAGTGTATGCGCGTTGTGCACACGCTACATTGATTATGGCCAAGCATGCGCCCTTAAATTAGCATATGAATAACATGCACAACCGCCACTGACTTTAAACTATTTTTTCCTGGTTAGTGGCGCAATTGTTTTCTAAACCTGCAAAATAGCATGAAGGAACGTTTGCGCCGGAACACGCCTCCTTTTTTGCGCTGAACCGCCCAGGGAGCGCAAGTTCATTCCCTAGTTTAGCGACGTGCTTCTGTGGAGGGAAAAGCGCGCTTTGCTCGGGTGCAAAATAGGAATGATACATGCGTCAGTGTACAAAGTCAATTGCGCTGGGTGCAAGATAGGGCCCATAATGTTAATACTTGAACTAAGCCACCAAAACCTGCCTTTTCACCTTACCCTATGTACCGATAAACACCACAATAATACAGGTGGCACAATAGAATGCTAAAATGATGAATCAGAGTTGATCATATGGGTCAATGATGTATAAGGATTTTCAACAGGCCAATTTTAAAATACAAAAAATAAATAAATACCTGTTGCAATTGTTCAAACATTAAGGATGCTGTGTACACCTAAATTCATTTAAAAAATTTAATTTAAGTGATTTTAGTGTTTTTTCATCTAGATGCATTGTCCGTAGCCTTAAAAAATGTCATGTGGTGCGACCGTGATTTATCTTAAAATTAATTAATTTCCTTAACATGCTTAAACATTTTTTGACAAGTTTTTAGTAATTAAAGTGTTTAGAAACCAAGTATTTGCATTTCTTTTGAGTATTTGTAAATAATGGTCTCATTTTTTTGTTCTATAATTTCTGAGTTGCCTTTTTAAATCTAGTTAACAGACTTATTTTTCCTGTAAATCACATAAAACTGATATAAATGTTTTAAAAATATAATTTACTAAAGCATACTGTATCAGTGATTCATATTTCAGCCACAGAAATAAGATATTTTATTTTAAATTTAATACAGTGATTGCTTTTATTGGTCGCACCACATGATAAGTGGTCGCTCCAAATGACACGAAGACCTTATATAGTTAAAAATCTATTTAAAGAGATCAATGAACAATACATTTTATACAAAAAAAAGAAAAAAGATTTAAACCAGATTTTATACAAATTTCACAGAATTTTCCTGAAGATAAACATTTTATAAACATTTTTTTTTTTATAAAAATCACATCACAAACACAAGTGCACCATTTAATTTAACTTGACTTAGAATTTCTTTCTAACAAATAATAATGTTATAGATATAAATTATTTCATAAAAGTATTGTATACAGGTAACATTTGGGGTCAATAGTTTTTTTAAAGTAATTAATACTTTTATTAATCAAAGACACATTCAGTGTCACATTCAGGCGCAGGCTATAATGTTACGAAAGATTCTATTTCAAATAAATGCTGTTCTTTTGAACTTTCTATTCATCAAATAATCCTGACATATAAAATGTATCACAGTTTCCACAAAAATATGAACATTGATAATAATCAGAAATGTTTCTTGAGCAGCAAATCATTAGTGACCCTGGATCACAAAACCAGTCACAAGTCGCACAGGGTATTTGTGGCAATAGCCAACAATACATTGTATGGGTCAAAATCATCGATTTTTCTTTTATTCCAAAAATCATTAGGATATTAAATAAAGATCATGTTTTATATTTTGTAAATGTCCTACCATAAATTTATAAACATTTATTTTTGTGAGTGAATATAGAAATATCGCAAACATAAATGGACAACTTTAAAGGCGATTTTCTCAATGTTTCGATTTTGTAGCACCGTCAGATTCCAGATTTTCAGTTGTATCGGCCAAATATTGTTCTATCTTAACAAATCATACATCAGTAGAAAGCTTATTTATTCAGCTTTCATATGATGTATAAATCTCAATTTAAAAAAATTGACCCATGTGACATTGACCCATTGAGTGGTTTTGTGGTCTAGGGTTACATATTAGAATGATTTCTGAAGGATCATGTGACACTGAAGACTGGAGTAACGATGCTGAAAATTCAGCTTTGATCATAGGAATAAATTACAGTTTACTATATATTCACATAGAAAACAGATATTTTAAACTGTAATAATATTTCACTCTTCTCCTATCAAGGTACTCTGCTCTTGCTGCAGGGTCAGAATTTTTTCGCTTGGCAGTGGCATCTGGTAAAATAGATTAAAATAGTTTTAAATAAATAAATAGGCAATAATAAATACACTACTAATAAATGCATTATTACTAAACTGAAATTATATGCTCTAATTTTTTTTGTTGCATTTTTCTCATATTGTACAAAGAGTAAACATAAACTGTCTGAAATATATAAAAAATATCCCAAATTGCATACAAATCTATTCCAAATGATACTAAAGTAAAGTACTTTTTTTATATAAACCGTCAATTGAATATAAAAGCATAAAACTGCCAATCTAGGACATATATCTATCATGGAAAACAGTCTGCAGTGGTCGCACCACATGATATTTGGTCGCACCACATGATATTTTCAAATTCAGTCAAAATTTACAGGCACAGAATTGGCCACCTAAACAAAACAAGCTAGCTTGCCAAAAAAGGTCACTATGAAATTTATAATAAAAATATATATTTGTAGAAATAACTTTAATATTACATTTTTTTTTGAGGTCATATCACATGACATCCAAATGTGGCAGCTACATACCAACCATTACAAAGGTTTATTTTTTTTCCAATTTGAGAGAATTACAAACCTGCTTGCTGCTTCCATGGGTCCTTGGTAAATTGGTTTATGATGTAACTTCCTGTGTTTGAATAGTTTTCAACATAAAAGTCCCAAAATGGTAGTTCCTTGATGGTCGCACCACATGATATTTCATAAAATGGACATCATCGGACAAAGTTTGTTTGTATATTATGATGGAAATATAAATACAAATGCTTTGATTTTTTTTTAAAGGATTACAAAACATTTTGGAAATCATGCCAAATAGTGCAGAATATAAATTTGAATAAATACAGAGTAATTTCAAAGACGTTTCAGAAACATTTCTGATTATTATCAATGTTCATATTTTTGTGGAAACTGTGATACATTTTATATGTCAGGATTATTTGATGAATAGAAAGTTCAAAAGAACAGCATTTATTTGAAATAGAATCTTTCGTAACATTATAGCCTGCGCCTGAATGTGACACTGAATGTGTCTTTGATTAATAAAAGTATTAATTACTTAAAAAAAAACTATTGACCCCAAATGTTACCTGTATACAATACTTTTATGAAATAATTTATATCTATAACATTATTATTTGTTAGAAAGAAATTCTAAGTCAAGTTAAATTAAATGGTGCACTTGTGTTTGTGATGTGATTTTTATAAAAAAAATTTTTTATAAAATGTTTATGTTCAGGAAAATTCTGTGAAATTTGTATAAAATCTGGTTTAAATCAATTTTTTTGTATAAAATGTATTGTTCATTGATCTCTTTAAATAGATTTTTAACTATATAAGGTCTTCGTGTCATTTGGAGCGACCACTTATCATGTGGTGCGACCAATAAAAGCAATCACTGTATTAAATTTAAAATAAAATATCTTATTTCTGTGGCTGAAATATGAATCACTGATACATATGCTTTAGTAAATTATATTTTTAAAACATTTCTATCAGTTTTATGTGATTTACAGGAAAAATAAGTCTGTTAACTAGATTTAAGAAGGCAACTCAGAAATTATAGAACAAAAAAATGAGATTATTATTTACAAAAACTCAAAAGAAATGCAAATACTTGGTTTCTAAACACTTTAATTACTAAAAACTTGTCAAAAAATGTTTAAGCATGTTAAGGAAATTAATTAATTTTAAGATAAATCACGGTCGCACCACATGACATTTTTAAAGGCTACGGACAATTCATCTAGATGAAAAAACACTAAAATCACTTAAATTAAATTTTTAAAATGAATTTAGGTGTACACAGCATCCTTAATGTTTGAACAATTGCAACAAGTATTGTTTTTTTGTTTTTTTTGTATTTTAAAATTGGCCTGTTGAAAATCCTTATACGTCATTGACCCATATACGATAACTTACATTTAACCAATTAACATGTTTTCATTGTACTTTTACAGTATTTTTATGTTAACAATTACAAACATGTTTTCCAGTGTACAGCTTATACCTGTATGTGCAGTTGTGCTAGTTCTGTGGTTTGCAGTTGCAAAAGTAACAGCAGGGTTGGGAGGGTTGGCAAATCAGTAAGTATTTATTTAGTGTAAAAGTCAACATAAACATTTATAGGCCTACTCAAGTAGAAATATTGTAAAAAAAAAAATCATAAACACACATCTTGAATAGTTACTAGAGAAGCTGACATATGTAGTTTCAATTAGACTCCTAACAATAGACTAATTAAAATAAAGCACCTGTAACATATAATATTAATTTGTTTAAATGCTGCTACGGCTTGCCATAGAGCTCGTAGCGAGCGAGGGAGGGCATTGCTGCTTAAAATGCTGTGAATGTGACAGCCAATCGTCCAGACTGCCAGCCTCATCTTGGGGAGGGAATGAGGAGACACCTCTGTGAGGAAAATGCGCGCGAAGTGACGCGACACGCGCCGCTCTACAAGTGCTTGGACCATTTTCCACGAACAGCGCGAGGACCGGGGCGCGAAAACGACTCGCCCTTTTGAGGGGACAAACATGACTGTGGTGCCCG
Organism: Abramis brama; assembly: GCF_963993115.1. NCBI lineage: Eukaryota > Metazoa > Chordata > Actinopteri > Cypriniformes > Leuciscidae > Abramis > Abramis brama. Next base: position 34,917,555 of record NC_139966.1, on the reverse strand, counting down.
GGGAGAACCTCGACGAGACTGTGGCATTGACAGTCCTGTCCCAAGATGTTTACGAACATGAACGGGCAGACCAGGAGTGTTGTGAGCGGGTGGTCATCAACATCTCCGGACTGCGCTTCGAAACCCAACTGAAAACCCTGGCGCAATTCCCTGCCACCTTACTCGGTGACCCCAGGAAAAGAATGCGCTTCTTCGACCCTCTGAGGAACGAGTACTTCTTTGACAGGAACCGACCGAGTTTTGATGCCATTCTCTACTTCTACCAGTCTGGAGGCAGGCTGAGGAGACCCGTCAATGTTCCCGTGGACATATTTATGGAGGAAATCAAATTCTACGAGTTGGGAGAAGAAGTCATTGAGAATTTTAAGGAGGACGAGGGCTTCATCAAGGAGGAAGAGCGACCTTTGCCAGTAAACGAGTTCCAGAGGCAGGTTTGGCTGCTGTTCGAGTATCCCGAGAGCTCTGGACCCGCGAGGGGCATCGCAATAGTCTCAGTGCTCGTCATTCTGATATCAATTGTCATATTTTGCTTGGAGACTTTACCTGAGTTTAGGGAGGACGGGAAAATGCACGAGGAGCCCCTCGCATTAAACGGAACTGCCAGTTTAAAGAAGCCCAATCCATTCACAGACCCCTTCTTTATCGTGGAGACCCTTTGTATCATCTGGTTCTCCTTTGAACTGCTCGTGAGGTTTCTCGCGTGCCCGAGCAAACCAGCCTTCTTTAAGAATATCATGAACACAATCGACATAGTGGCCATTATTCCCTACTTCATCACCTTGGGTCTGGAGTTGGCCGAGCATCAGGGCAACGGCCAGCAAGCGATGTCTCTGGCCATCCTGAGGGTCATACGCTTGGTGCGGGTGTTCCGCATATTCAAGCTCTCCAGACACTCAAAGGGGCTTCAGATCCTGGGAAAGACCCTTCAAGCAAGCATGCGGGAACTGGGTCTCCTCATATTCTTCCTTTTCATTGGAGTTATACTGTTCTCCAGCGCCGTGTATTTCGCCGAGACAGACGACCCCGATTCGGGGTTCAGCAGCATCCCCGATGCCTTCTGGTGGGCAGTGGTTTCCATGACAACTGTAGGCTACGGGGACATGTGCCCAGTCACCATCGGTGGCAAAATAGTGGGCTCTTTATGTGCCATCGCTGGTGTGCTCACCATTGCTCTACCAGTGCCCGTCATCGTGTCCAATTTCAATTACTTTTACCACAGGGAGACCGAACACGGGGAGCAGATGCAATACACGCATGTAACGTGTGGCCAGCAGCAACCCTCGTTTGAGGAATTTAAAAGGAGCGACAGCAAAGCGTCCCTTTCCAAATCAGACTATCAGGATTCAGAGGATGGGGATTCAGTCAAATACACCAACTGCAGCCCGCGTAAAGCATACGCAGGGAAGCTTACTGATGTATGAATGTTGAAAGCCAATTATAGACCCAAAGAAGCGCACCTTTCTCTGTGACTGTGAGTACATCCTCATCCCTTGCGCTGGCTTGAGTAGATGTCCGATGATCTGCGTGGAACACGGACTTCTTTTGGAATCTACGACAGCGGATTTTAGCTATAATGTGATTGTTCGATTGTTTTCCAAACTGTCTTCCATTGTTGTGATCGCCGATCATCGAAGCGCGATATACGTAGGCTAGCTGTAGGCGCAAAAATAAAATAAACAAATAGGAAAAAACATAACGTATGTTATTATTAGCAAGCCCAATTAAATCAACGTGTAGCACTTTATTCGTAGACATAAATTCATTGGTGCGTAATCCGTTGGTTTTTCAACAAATTCGGTGACAGTGCGATAAAGTTTACATCCAATTTGCTTATTTGGAGAAAAATAGTAGGACCAAAATACATACATAGATCTTGCTAAATCTTGTTGTTATTTTTTATTTTTATTTTTTCTAACGAGGACAGTTCAACTGCAAGGTCATTTGGAAAATGACTTACCCCAGCTCATTTACTGTTGTTATTGTTATTATTATTTTTATTTTTTTAAGCTTGCTATTTAATGTCTAACGATTAATTTGGAAATCTGAGAAACACATATTTCTGTGCTTTAATTGAGAATGATCAGTAGAAGAGCAAACCAGATTTGAGATTATTAATAATTTTTAGGGACATACTTTATTTTCAGGTTGTGTCGGTGCCATTGAAAATTAGCATTGAAATGTTATGGTATCTTAAAATTACTTGGAAATAGGAATTCGCACTATGTTAGAAGCACTGCAGGGATATACTTTTAATGATCAGCATTATTTTTGACGTAAGCTTCTTTATTTCTTCATATCATCAACAGATGCGCATGGAATGCATGAGCAGAGGCTCGATTCCAACAATGTGCGCTCAAATCTGGGCACGAGTTGTTGTTTTTTAACAATACGATAGCGTCATCTAGTGGACAGAGGTGAAAACCGCAACCTTAAGGAGACTAAATGTGTTTCCATAGCAACTTTCCAGACGGTTCTGGAGACATTGGGCTATTATTGTTTCCTTAATTTACTCTCATAAAATATGGTTTCTGGTGCTTTTATTATAAAACAACGACATTCTATCATAAATAATTTCAATTATAAACCCTCAGATAGTCAGGGTTACCTTCTTATCAGGCCTAGTCAGACTAAACTAAGCTACAGAGGCTCATCCAATGTATCACATGTGAATACAATAACGATCTAAAGGACGTAACCCACAACACACACAATGGTGACGCGTCTACATTTCTGCTCTGCAACAGCATCAAGAATCACGAATTCAGCTCAAAAAGGGATTCGCTATAATGTCACTGTGAGGAAGAAAACCCCCATCTGCCTATTGGCTGGATTATCAACTCTTGCAACGTCATATATACGTCAAATAACGGACTAAATGAAAATTCACACACCACATCATCAAGTTCTTCTAACTTTCTGCTCCTTTAAATGGGATTTTCACAATAACAAGAAGAGTTCAGACAGGATGAGGTATGTAACACTGCACAACCAAACATAATTTTGTGCATGTGTGCTAAAGTGTCCATTTTAGAATTAGCCATTTGTGAGGAATATGTATAATTGTAATAGTTCTAATGCCAATATTTTTCTAATAAATATGAATGAAATACTTTTAGGTTTATATACAATTATTATTAAGTAGACCCATTCAGTGTAGCTCCAAATCTAATCAAACACACCTGAAGCAGTTTATCAAGGTGTTCAACATGATTTGAAAATAACAGGTAAAAAGTGTTGGAACTGAAGCCTCCAGGACCAGGGTTGGAGACCCCTGATACAGGCCATTACAAATAACAGTAAGAAACAAAATAAAATGAGAAAAACAAAAAACAAAAAAAAAACAGGCGATAACAAATAATATAAACTGGAAATATTGACACATTTTTAGAATAACATGTCACTAAAAACAGAAAAAGACCTGCAAACAGATATTTTGGAAACTTTTTGTGTTTAGGCAATGTAATTGATATCCTCCTGAGTGTAATAATGGGAGTAATAATTGGCAACATTTTAATAATAATATCTAATATTTCATAGGAATATTGATGTAATAATTTACATTTTAATTTTAATAAAATGATAATTTTATTTCCCTATTCACTTTTTGTATCTCCCAAAATGCCCGATAAACATGATTTAAGTCCTGGTGTCCTCTACTGTGGACATGTATGAAATCAATGCCCTGTTCTGTAACAGAAAGTCATATTTTGATTTGAACCCCCATAACATTTTCCTGAGATGTTGATTTATGAAATACAATTTTAAAAGTAGTCTGATTTTAAATGATAATTACCATATATTATCATATTTCCATAAGAGTGCTACATTTAATCACTAAATTAATGTTTGTCATTTTTAAAGACCAAGGAAAAGTTGTTTTCGTGGTGGAACCTCCAAACATTTGGTATCTCTTAAAATCACTGAATGTGCTCTTTACAGGACATCCAGAATAAAACTGTGACATGCATGGTGTCAGAGAAATTCACTAAAATATAATTTCCATTACAGAGGACAAAAGTCTATTCCTGGGTCCCAGGAGGATATAGTATGGGTTATTGCTCAAATTCCTTCATAAAAAAGAGAGGTATAGAATTAGAATATTTGGTTCTGTGAATGTGAATTTGGCAAGCAACAGGATCAGATTTGTTACGCAAAATTGTCCTTTCTTAGATTGACCAACAAAGCACCACAGTATATCCTTCCAATACAATTCACAGCCATTATAAATCCTGAAATATCTTGCTTTCTAGTAGATGAAAAAAAAAAAAAAAAAAAAAAAAATTAACAACAGAACTACCACAAAAAGTGCAAGTGAATTATTAGTGAAACAAGTGAATTATTTTGAAAGACACCTCTTTTGTTTTATTGGTTAAGAAAAACAAACTATGTACTGTATTATTATATGCTATAACATCACATCCTATACCATTGTTTCCTGTTTTTCATGTAGGAAACAAGAAGCACATTTCAATTCAATTACACAGCAATGTGACACAGGTCTATAAATATAGTTATCAAAAAAGAGTTACATAATGCAGATTACAAACCAATAATTATTCGTTCTAGATCTATAATAACAACAAATGATAATGCAGACTTTCTGTCTGTGCTCTTTGTTCACACTAGGGGGCGGTATGTGCTTGTTTTTATCCCTTTTGTCAATATCCTTTCTGTAATATTTGACCTTAAACTAAAGCATACGATTCAAGGAACGGTTTAGATTAAGTGTTTGCTGGTGAGGCTAGAGTTTATATTTTACAATAGACAATGTGAACGATACAGTCAGTGTCCAATAACGTTTAATGATTTCAGATTTAATTTTTTAGTCATTTTTTCCACATTATCTAAAAATTCTAACTACTATAATATAATATTGCATCTAATGTTGCGTAAATGTCTGTGATATCTCTGATACGTAAGGTTAATATGGCATAAAGTTATCATGGAATGCATTGGGGAACATCCAAATGTGTTCTCATGTATCAATCCAACCAGAGATCCCTCACAAACTAGTTCCATAGAGAGACATTGTGAAAGAGTTTGTACGTCTTTCTCCAAAACATGCAGATTCATTATTAAATTAAATGGAGATATTATTTCAATAATAATCAGTGCAATGCATAAATACTGTTTATCAATACATATTAAGTGAGCTTGAATTCCTTGACAGGAATGAAAACAGATATTATTAAAATATAATATATATATTTTCCTGACCCACTTTAATATTGGTGTGTTGCATTGTCCAGATGTGTTTAATGTTTTATGAGGGAATGCTGGTCTGGTCACATGGAAAGATAGAAATAAGAGTGACGTAGAGAAACCCACCATGTCATATTGTAATGTGTGTTCTGCTTATAGATTTTACACAAACACTGTCACATTCACTTCGGCAAAGGTCATGTTATTTCAAGCTGTGGATACTTTCATAATCCAGGAAGCTTTGGCACTTACAGTTGATCAGTGGCCGTCATGTGACTCTCATATACGTCCTCATGGCCCAGGAATATTGGCCCTAAAACCAGTAGCGGCTTCTGACCGTACATTTATGTTGGGATTTATTCTGGGTCTTAGCGGTGGTTTATGATAAACATTTTGTTAGTTTTATATTACAATCGCTGAAAACAAGCAGACACACTTTTGGTAGGGGTTGCGTTATTCAGCCTGAGGGTGGCGCTCTAATGTTACTTGACAAGCAGTGTTGGGTAAGTTACTCTAAAAAAGTAATTAATTACTTGCTACTAATTACATTTTCAACAGTGTAATGTGATTACTGTGCTAATTACTCAATTTCAAAAGTATTGGATTACTTATTACTAATTACTTTATAAATCTCATATCACCCCTCCTTCAACCAGTTGAATAATACAAGGATAGACATGAAACTGCACTTTTAATTCTTTTAAATAAACAATATGTAAATTGCATAAATTATTCTTTAACTGACCAAAGTGTGTAAAGTGAGAAGGTTATATTAAAAACATTAACATTAAAATTTGATGTTAAGTCCACTATTGTTTTTATATAGAATTGTTCTATAGTCTATTCAGTGTTTAATGCAATTACATCGGAAGAAATTAAATTACAGAAAAATTAAGAGTAATTCCTTACTTTTCGTTATTTAGTAACTTCGTTATTTTGATTATTTAGTAATTAATTACACACAGACACACGCATAGAACACTCTTGGAATTGCCTTAATTCACATGAGCACGTTTCAACTAAAAGATTTATACTTTCATTTATTTGATATGTTACTCCACATAGGAAGAACAGACATGCCAAACTAGTTACTGACCTGATGCAAACACATAGCTGAAGTGGATTGATATTGTCTTGGTTTGGAGCGAGGTTTACGTAACGTGAAAATAAGCGGGGCAGCCTGAAATCTGCCCCAGTGGATCTCTATAAGAGGGGTGCTGCAGTTCCATTTTTCACCACAGATTTACATTGGAAAATTGTGGGGCGCTGTAGAGCTGGGGAACGTTTTGTCTTCACTTTTCAGGGCTTGTGCGGCACGCTTGCCCACACAGAAGAAAATGAATAGTTGAATAAAGTCGTTATTTTTGGGGTTTTTTGCGCACAAAAAGTATTCTCGTCGCTTGAAAAACTTACTGTATAGTTGAGCCACTGTAGTCACTTGGACTATTTTAAACATTGTCTTCACTAACTTTCTGGGCCGGCAAGTTTCAGTTACATAGAAGCCTATGGAGGAGTGAGACAGCTCTCAGATTTAATAAAAAATATCTTAATTTGTGTTCCGAAGATGAACAAAAGTCTTACGGGGTTGGAACAACATGAGGGTGAGTAATTACTGGCAGAATTTTCATTTTTGGGTGAACTATCCCTTTAAGCAGCCGCGGCCCGTCTGTGTGGCCAAAATATTCCAAAATATGAATCTGTCTCAGGATCTGAATGAACACTGACAGGAACAGAGTTTTTTTTTTCTGCTGGAAAATATGATGAGCAAGACACAGTTAAGAGCGACTGCATAATGCTGTTGTCATGTGTGGCACTCGTGCTATTGGCTTGTGTTACAGCTCACAGGTGTTGTATAGGTCAGCGTGACTTTGTGACTCACTGCAGTTGTTGTTGCAGTGCAAAAGAAACAGCTCTGGCTTTCAAAGGCGTGATATTGACATAGTTGCACGGCAGCACAGTGTTGATATTTCTAAGACATCCTAGTTAGGGTTTCCTCTGAACTTATAAATCAAACTTGTGCCCGGATTCACAGACAAGGCTTAAGCTTAGTCCCATACTAAAATGCATGTTTGAGCTGTTTTAACTGAAAGCCATTGTTTTGTCTGAAGTAATGTAACTGAAGTAACCAGTAATGTTTTTTTCTAAGGCACATTTATAAAAGCTACTTAAATTTCCTAATTGAACTCCTAAGGCCAGTTGCATAAACATAGCCATTAAGTTAAGACTGTGGCTGTGTCTGAAATTGCCCCCTATATCCTCATTCACTATTCCCTACATTACTCCACTAATATAGTACACTTGAAGGACTGAATGAAAACAAGTGAGTAAATTTTTATGAATTTTTCATTCCAAGTCATTGCTATCCCAGTGATCAATAAAACTGTCAGTCAAACAGACAGGCAGGCATCATTTGTCAGTTTAATTTTTTATTCAACAACTGTTCCAAACCAATTTGGCAACAAAAAAAGAACAAAACCAGAACCATAACAAAACCAGGTGTCGAGAGTGTGTGCATCTTTCCATCAAGTAAATTTCTCACGTGTCAGCCCAAGGTTTGGTACGTGATGTCACCGTCCGGAGCAGAAGGTGACAGTAATGCACCAAAAAGCTGGTTGTAGGGCCCTCTCAAATCCGTTTTTTTTGTTTTTTGTTGTTGTTTTTTTCTGTTCCATGGGAGTTTAGACTCCCATTTTAATGGTTAAATTAAATTTTAGTAACCAAAAAGCATGTCTAATTAATTGAAATCAAGAAACTTGTACAATTTAACAGTAATTTATTAAAAATGTTAAGGGCACTGACATTTTTTTTTTTTTACCAAATTCTGTTTTCTTTTTATAGTTTTCTTGATTCCATTTTAATGGTTTAATAAAATTTTAATAACCAATTATTTAAAATATATATGATGTAATGATTAAAGCAAAACTTTCTTCAAAGATTAAATCAACCTTTTATTTTGACGGGTTGCCGTGTAGACCTTTGAGTCTCTCTGTGTTTTTATGATATGACAATAGTTTTTCTCAAATGAAGCGGTAAAATGCTGCTGAAGTGATTCTCAGAGCGGCTGTGTAAATGAAGTTCATGCATTCATGTCCTCATAAAGGCTGAAAACATCGCCTCAGTGTGTGTGTGTGGTAAATGAAACCGCGCGCCTGCGACATTCATTCAATGAGATACGCAGAACATGCATGATTCCTATTTAAATAGTCTTTATACGATTATATATTAACAGACACTAGTCTATATCACAATTTTATTTAAGTTTACTGACCTACTTTTCATCCTAGATCTGACAAATTCCGTGAAATATATATATATATATATATATATATATATATATATATATATATATATACAGTAAATTCCGTTTTTATGCCTGGATTCCGCGATTCTGTCCGTGTTTTCTGCATCGTGGGAATGAAATCATATGGCCCTATGGTTACCAACCGCCGTGAAACACGAAGAAGACGTCACCGTCACTTACTGATCCAGGATCAGTGATACTTAGCAGTTGTGTTTCCGATTTGAGTTTTGAGCTTTAGAAATGCTTGGGGAAATGTAGCTAGTGTGGATGCTACCGCACTACTTGATCAATAAAAGAGCTTTGCTACTGAAAAGCTATTTGATTCAGAAAACAGCAACGCTACCACCACGCTACTGAGAAATGTAGTTAAACTAGTAGTGTCACTACTTGTAGCTACGCTACTGCCCAACACTGCGCTTTAGCATAGTTTGTGCTTGCTTGCTGTTTAATAATCCATTCAAAATTCATATTCTCTAGCCATTGAGCATACATCAGTTGTACAGCCATTGTTGCAGTGCATTGTGGGATTGAATGTTATATCATGTTTTTATAGTGCACTTGATAACGTCCACTATGGTTTTGGACACCGTAACAAATGGCTGTGCCCTCAAATTCTGCCCTATTTAAAGCTATAGGGGGAGATTTCGGACACAGTCTGTGTCTTAAGAACTAGTCTGACCAACTAGCAATTAGTTAGGGCTAATAAGTCTTACTATTTGGATTCAAATTAGACCAATCTACCTTTTTATGTAACTGACTTAAAAAAAAATATGACCCATCTTGAAGAAAATAAATGAGATGACTAACTTAAAAGACTAGTCTAAGCTTAGCTAACTATTTTATTTTATTTATATATAAATTTCTTGATTTTGTAAAGGACATTATGAAATAATCATTTCAGATGTCAATTTTCATCAATGTATGTTGATGAAATCAAAAAAGAAAAGAAGAGAGAAATTTTGTGATACAGGATTTGAGATCCTAAAACTATGAGAGAACATATGGGTTCAGATTTGCACTCCCAAGGGCATGAGAAAGGACAAACTATCAAACTCAACTCTCTGATATACTCTAGAATTTGAGACTTTCCCATCTAGATACTCAGGTTAAGAAAGATTTGTGATACAGCACACAGAAGAAAGGCAAATATAGCTGGGTCATTCTACAGATAACTGTGGAAACAAACCAAGCAGTTCTATCGAACAGTATTTTTCAAAGGGGAAAGAACTGAAGGTGCCTCGTAGAGATGCGAAGGACACCATAACCAGGCTGTCTCTGTGAACTTTGTATGCAATGATATTAGACCCTTTGAGGCAGTACACGGTGAGCGATTTTTTGTATTAGCACAAGCCTTGTATTTTTTGCATTCTGTTTGTATTTTGTTTTTCCAGCATTTTTGTAAGTGTGTATATAATGTGATAGGCTAAACTGATTTTATGTCGGGTGCGGGTCAGGTGTTGGTTCTATTTTAAGCGGGTCGGGTTGGGTGCGGATTTTAATTAGTGCTGCTGTCGGAAAACGGGTCGGATGCGGTTTTAAACACTGCGGGTATGGGCGGGTGCGGATTTACAAAATCGGAACTGTGCAGGACTCTGTTTCTGCGGCTCTAGAGCCATTAGCCACATAGCATTAGTGGTTCAGGTAATTTGCTTTAAAAAAGTCCATAACTTAGTGCCCACAAGTCACAAGCAAAGATGGCACATTTCTAAATGTGTTCGGCTAGTGCAGAGGGTTCTACGCTAGGGGTTCTCAGCTCAGTTCTGTTCTCATATAATGGTGTCAATGCAGTCAGATCGTTAAAATATTGTTGAATATTAAGTGTCCCCAACTAAGCAAGCTAGAGGCGAATGTGGCAAGGAACCAAAAATCAGGTGACAGAAACCAGGCTCAGTCGAACGTTGTCGTTCTTATCTGTACAGAGTCACCACGTGACTACGCAGACGCGATAAATAATTCTGTATTTTGTAGTTTGACAAGTAGTTTGTTGAGGGTTGATTTGTAAAGAAGGACTACACGCCTGTGCACAAAACAATTCATATGGTTAAAACCGCTATATAAATGAAGGTGACTTGACTTGACACTAGCTTTCGTGTCAATGACCCCTTCACAGGGGAGAGTCTAGTTGACACAAACTCTGCTGACACTTTAAGGCTGCGTTGTCGTCGGCCCGGATCCGGCTGACTATGGTAAACCTTGTGATAAACAGAGAGATTTATATTAGCGTAGTTAATGTTATATTACATTATGGTGTAAAATTATGGTCTTATGATGTAACAAGTGCATCGGGTGACCTAGTTTACACAGCCTAACAATCATTTAACCAAAGGTGGACAAAGTACATAACTTCTTTACTTGAGTGAAAGTACAGATATTTCTGGTCAAATATTACTCCTTTACAAGTAAAAGTTGTAAAGACCAATTTTTTACTTAAGTAAAAGTACAGAAGTACTTAAAGGGGTGGTATAATGGCCTTTTCACAAGATGTAAAATAAGTCTCTGATGTCCCAGAGTGTGTATGTGAAGTTTTAGCTCAAAATACCCCACAGATATTTTTATATAGTATGTTAAAATTTTTACTTTTTGAGGGTGATCAAAAAGGCACCGTTTTTGTGTCTGTTCCTTTAAATGCAAATGAACTGCTGCTCCTGGCACAGGGGGCGGAGCTTCAACAGCTTGCGCTCACACACGCACATGCACTGAAAATTTCAAAAACTTTTAGCCTTTTATGTTCAAACCGGATTCAGACAATGATGGAGAGACTCAAGAAGAAGTGACAACATCTAGAAACAACAAAACATTTCTGAATGGTTAGTTGATGAATTTATGCAGCTGATGTGTAGTTATCTTCTAGTCATTGATTAGCATTGATGTAAATGTTAGGGTTAGTGATGTCACTAACCCGTGAGGAAGCTCCTGTAGTCTCTACCAGCCGTTTGTTGTAGTCCTTAAAAAGCGATTTCTTTAAAAGCAAATATCTCCCTTTGCTTTGAACTTTGAGCGTTGTAACTTTGCAGATGTTGTTTATGCTCAAACAGCAACATTACACACTAACTAAAGTTAGAAAAGTGAAATCATAATCAACCACCCCTTTAAGTATAAAAAGTAAAAAGTTAATGTCAATGCATTGTTTTATTATTGTTGCATTGTTATATGTAATACTTACAGTATCTTATGCCTCTGAAGCAACCTAGTAAATACACCTACCAGTTAGTAGTATCTGTGGAATTAAGAGCTTTTAGAATGTTATAAAACCTATAGAAATTAAACAACTGAATTGACAAAAAAAGACAGCCATAATCATCTTAATTTTTTTATTTAACACTCCTACCACCCCAACAAAAGAAGTACACATCTATGTGTATCCTCTTATGCACATTTGAATCAAGTGGTCTTCAAAAATCTAACCTGCTTTAAAACCCAGCTACAAAACCATAGCTGTAAAACTGCCCAAAATAAATACTGCTTTAACAAACATCATAACAGAAAGACCTATTTGCATGAGGATCTGTTTTCATCCATTTTGCCACCAGTTGAATAGTGTTCAAAGAAAATGATGGGAAATCGCTGAACTTCACGACATGTGTGTCGTGTATAAGAGTGATTACTGATAGGCTGTCTGTCACCTGCAAAAAAAACCAAAAAACAATCACGTTTTAGAGATGATTTTTTTTTTTACTACTTTCTACTCAAGGACTTTGATAAAAATGTAGTGGAGTAAAAAGTACGATATTTGTCTTTCAAATGTAGTGAAGTTAAAGTAAAATGTTTCCTGAAAAAAACAATACTCAAGTAAAGTACAGATACTCAAAAAGTGTAGTTAAGTACTGTACTCAAGTAAATGTACTTCGTTACTGTCCACCTCTGAATTTAACTAATTTGAATGATAGAAATTGATAATTGTATTGATAATAGTAGTGTTGCTATTGAAGGTTTTACTGTAGATGTTATTACTGTCATGGTGTTACTATTGGTGCCGTTACTGCCAGTGGTTTTATTGTCAGTGCTGCCATTACTGAACATGATGTTACTGTCAGTGTTGTTACTGCTTCCCATTTAACTTCCTATTTTTTCAATTATTTAGTGTAAATACTGAATGAAATGAAAAAGATAATATAATATAAAACAGTAGATTTAATGTAGGATTGACGCATTTCATTTTTATTTTGACCATTGAAATAAAGTGTTGCTTGTATTTTTACACTATAAATCCCACTTTAGGAAACCCTATATTAATATATTAACTGTTTTGGTCCTGGTCCTGGTTTCTTGGGGTTCCAGTCGTGCTGAAATAAAATAGCAGCTACAGCTTTTAACATCTTTTACTTAAATAAATAATTCTATTAATAAAAAATAATAAAAAAATAATACAAAATTCTGGTTGACCTGTGTGAGCTAAACTTTACCCCCTAAACAAGTGTCATAATGTCAATGAAATATTGGATTCCTTTAGTAAATGTAAATGAAATGTGCTTCTGTCAATATACTTTGATTTGGATAAGAGTTCTGTTCTCTTTTGATTTACAGGTACAGTCATGAACATGGATTTTCCATCCCACAGATCTGCATATATAAGCTGCACAATATGAACCATCACCAGAGCAGCACTACATGGGACAACACAAACTCCACGTTCGCATTTAAAAAGCATTCATTTTTTTCCTATCTAAGGAATTATGTACAACGCCTCAAAAGGATCACGTTGTCTAATGTGGAATCTAACCGCAAGGAAACATGGACAAAGTGATATTGTGATAAAGATAAAGAAGATGCTTTGAAGCGCATTGAGGTAGAAACAATTTACTTGAAATCACAGATTACATGCACAAGCAATTTGTGAGATGCTTCCTGATGTTTTTTTGCCCCCAAAACAACAACATTGCTATTGGGACGGGTGTGTGTGAGTTTGTGCGTACACGTGAATATGTATACATATATGTCTTCAGACCAGCAGTAGGCCTATTTCATTGCATTACAGATCATGTGCTATACCAAAACATATTATGGCATGCATAGAAAGTTGGGCATGGAATAAATCTTGATTATTTTGTTAATTTATCTTTTTATTTTATTTTATTTATTGTTTCGGTCAACAAACTCAGTAGTCAGCGGGAACAACTACCAATGACAACAAATTACTTGACTGTTGAGGTTAACATTGTTAAATATCTATTTTTTAAAGTATTTTAGGTTTTATATAAAAATGGAATCGGTTAAACTGGTGACAGGTTATTTTTCTAGCTTTTTAAAATTTTGCTAAATCATTTTCAATATTCTTTCTATTTTCACTCAGTATAATTTTGCCTAAAGTGAAAAGGAAATGTGTAGACGTAGAAATTCTGTCATGATTATGGCACCTTTCCTTTTATGCAGTACAAACACTGAAGCACAAATGTTGCTGCAGGTTTGTGTCTTTAATTCTTTTATGATTATGTTATAGTTTCAGAATCGCCCATCACTGAAAGCATCTACCTCTCTGTTTTACTGTGTGCTTACCTCTCTGTGTTGAGTTACGTCAAGCAGATCACAAGCCTTATTTCTGGAAACAACTCGAGCAAACAGTATGTTGAATTTCCCCTTATTGTTGGATGTGTGTTGTTCTGGCTTTGTCCGTCCTGGTTTTGTACTCAATGCTTGAAGTCCAGGAGAAATATGACACTAACTAATAATCTATAATCTAGATAGCAAGTAAAAATTCATCCTAACATGCCCTTCAACAGAATTAAATTGATTGTAATGTATTAAGCCTGTTTTCTGATAATAGCGATGTGTAGGACTAAGAAGTTGAAAAATATAAATATATTTTATTAGGCCTAGGTAAAAAATGGGAAGTTGCAATGTGACAGAGCTTACGTATGATGATCATGATACTGATTGTATGACATTATATTTCCCTAGATGAAATGTATATAAACCTATTTAAATGAAGATGTCTGTTCACAAGCACAAATGTACTGCATCCATTTTAACTCCTGAAATGCTGACTTCTCACCTCACATACATACAGTATGAATGTCTGCATCATGTCAAATGAATGTCCAGCATCCAGGACATCATTTGGCTTGTCTCTGTGCATCTGAAAGCTTCAATGCTCCGGGGTCTTCCATGTGGAAGCTTCAAGATGCTCGATAATGATTTCTTTACACTGCCATTATTTTCTCTTTCATTTCATTTACAAGCTTGTTTAGATAAATAAACATGTATCATCTGTTCTCTGCATCTAAATTGGACATTCCTGTTGGATAAAAATAGGACAGACAGAGCAGTAATGACTGGCATTGATTCATTTTTGTGGACAGTTTATTTTAATGAACTTAATCACTGTCATCACTCAAAATGGTTCTCAGAATTTGTAGTACAACACAGTTTAAACTTTTATATATAAACAATCATTAAAAAGGCATTGAGCAAATCATTTGTGAATTGTAAATCAATATTACTTTTGGTCCATCATTTCATATTTGTGTGTTGATATAATCATGTCAATATAACATGCGCAAAACAGCTTTATTAATTTGTTTTAAACATGGTGGTTTTCATGTTCACTGATGCCCAGTGACTAGATGTGATATTGCAACGCTATCTCACGACCAATTCGTACGAGTAAGTACGAGGTGGCTAATTCGTACGAGTAAGTACACGGTGGCTAATCATACGGATTCGTATTACCTCACTCGTACGAATTTGTACGATTTGTCTAAACCCCAGTGATGGGTAGGATTAGAGGCGGGGTCAGGGGTAGGTAATTCGTCCAAATTCATACGAATTGGGCAACTCGTAAAATACGTACGAATTGCCGTGAGATCGGGCTGGATATTGAGCTGTGATACAAACATTTACTTACTAACACAATCATTTTATCATTACCAAACTGCAATGATCTGAAAAGAGGCCCCAGGGTAGGGGACACCAGAAACAACTGTGACACAGTCACAAATAAGCCAGAGTGACATTTATTCTAAGATTTTGAGGTAGGCCTATTTAGTATTTTTTTTTATAAGTTTGGATCCCTTTGAATTCAAGCCAAGCTAAGTTGTTGACTTTGTTAACATAAATGACAGATGCTAACACTGCTGCTAGCAGCTACCATCCTGGATATTGCCATGGTTTGTAACACTAGTTAGGAAACAAGAATTAGAATTTTAGAATTTATAATATACATTATTTCATAGATATTTTCTAGTTGACTACTGTTGAACTCATCAGCTAAGACTGTTTAGTAAAAATTATTTAACTCATTTAAAAATAACAAAAGTAGTATCCACCTTATTTTGAATGTAAGAGCAGGCACAGCCATTTTTTACTTTTTAACATTTTTAACTGTGTCGATGCTTCTGGGGTCAGTCGCTTTCAGTTATTTTAGCTGCATAAACATTTAGTTTTGATACTTATATTGCAAACTGGTATTTGTGACCATATTATTTTAATCATTGTTATCACAAACACACTGGTTTGTTATTTAAATGGTTTTAGTCTAGATTTACTGCACTTTCTTATTCTAGTTATTTATCTGTAGAGTGCTGCAATGATGATGTATTTTTGTAGGTCAACTCGTACACAAACCCAATAGGATTTTTCCATTAGCTTTTTGATTACTACAGAAAAAATGCCTTGTGACCAACAAATGGACACGGCTTTTAAGTATTTTGAAGTCTAAATACAATCGGCATAAGTAAAATGCTAAATGTAGGCTACAAACAAACTGCACCATGGTAGCATAACTTCTGACAACTATTTCAGTCTTTATAAAAAATAAAATAAAAATAATAAATAAATTAAACTCCTGAAAGTTTGGGTTAAAATAGTTTGCAAGAGCACGATTATAAACACAATGAGGCTGTAAAAGCAGACTAGAGTGTAGATGAGTTTAGAATTAAATGTGAAAAAAACCTTTGACCCAACATAATCTCATAGCAATTCATATACATTTTTGCAAATTGGTGGCTAACGCATATGAATTTGTGCAATCTCATGCAAACGTTTTCATATGATCTGCTTACCCCCCAGTGACTGTGTTTAGGGCTAGACCTTCATGCTTACCTTTTCTCTAAAAATCATAAGATTAGTATATTAATTCACTTGTAAAATGGTTTGTTTACTACGGACCTTATTTTAGGCATTTAACCCCAAAAAAATATCACAATTAGCCTGGTGTCTTCTATCCTGTGGTTATGGATGCTGCTGACGTTGATGTGTTGTCAGTTTTGCAGAGTGTCACATATTTACACAGGCTGCTGGGTTTAGTAAACCATGACATCATGGCATGATTCTTCAAACGTGACTCTCCGTTCATAACGCTCATATCATTCCCTACACATCTCTGATATCAGCACATGTGATTTCCATGCTATATAGTACATAGATGTTATGTCATATCTCTGCTGACTGTTGACTGCATGTACATGTAACTATACTGTGTGCAAAGCAAAAAAACACATTTCGGACATGTTCCTTTAATACCACCTTATTTATATATGGCATCTTAAATGAAGTAGTGTTTATGCAAAGAAGGGAAACATATTCTCAAGCACTCCATTACATAAGATGAATATATATTTATGAAATGTTGTGAGAAATAATTAAATATGGGCAAAGCGTTGCACAGTTTAGTACTATATCCATCTGTTATTTGTTCATAGTAAGCAATAATGCATGATAAATTGTATGAATACAATGACTGAATTATCATTGTTGCTTTGCACATGATTTTAACTGGTTGTTCATATAAATGTCTTTCTTTACTAGTGCCTTATATCATGTATAATATCATTAGTGTTTAAAACTGAAAATGCTAACCATTCTAGATTGAGAAAATGATGTCATTGTTTCTTACTGTAATATGAATGTATTGCACTCAAAGTCTTCCTGGGATTGTAATATTCTTCATATACGATCATGTAACATCCTGTGTTTCTAAGATTGATTCCCATGTTTCAACTTTTCAGCAATGCCAGTACAAAGACTCTTCTCGTCAACATTTTTGAATTTGTGCAAGAGCAAAGAATCCCTTCATTCATGAACTCACTCTTTTTGCAGTTAAAGAAAATTTCCAGGTTTAGTGCAAGTTAAACTCTATTGACAGCACTTAAGACATAATGTCGATTACTCGTACACACACAAACACACACACGTTGGGTTTTCATGTTTTATGGGGACTTTCCATAGACATACTGATTATTATACTGTACATTATATCCCCTAACCCTAAACACAACCCATCACAGAACACTTTTATTGCATTTTTACATTTAGTATAATTTATAAGCTGTTTTCCTCATGGGGACCAAAAAATGTCCTCATAAGGACAAGGATTTTGGATATTGGCATCTTTGTGGGGACATATTGTCCATTAATGTAGGGTTTACCAGAACCGCACACATAAAAGACTATTTCTTTTTCTTGGTCACAGTGAGGCACTTACAATGGAAGTGAATGGGGCCAAATAACCTAGATTTTTGGGATGTCTAATTTTTTTTTTTTTTTTAATAATCAACATTATGCCATAAATTCTGTTGAGCTTGTATTTAAAGGGTAACTTTAGCCAAAATTGAACCTAGGCTCTTTTAGTTAATCTGACTCCATATGAGGAAATGTCATGAACTTGTAATTTCAATGAAAAGTATGATAACTTAGATAAAAAATTATCCGTGAATTTATATGGAAACAAGCTTTAGGAGCTTTCCATCTTTACTCTCCTCATGTTACGTTGCATTCAGAGATCGACTACTTTTGACTGACAAAATTCCAGCCACCGGAAACACTAACTGATAAAGTGAGTCGTACAAAACCTTTCTTTTTAGTAAAGTTTGTGTACACAAACAATGTAGTCAATGCTCAAGTTCATGTGCCCTGGTGATACTTCGAGCACAGTTTTATGTAGTGTCGAGCCTTCTTAAAAAATAGCGATTTTGATGCTATCATAGAAGTGCGGAAGAGGATTAGGGCCAGGCAATAATAAAAAAATAAAACCATCTCGAGATTAAAGTCATTATAATGCGAGATTAAACTCGTTAAATTTCGAGAAAAAAAGTCGAAATACAATCTTGAGAATAAACTCATTAAATATCGAGAATAAAGTCGTTGTGTTTCGAGAAAAAACTCGTTAAATTTCGAGAAAAAAGTCGAAATACAATATTGAGAATAAACTCATTACATTTCGAGAATAAAGTCGTTGTGTTTCGAGAAAAAAACTTGTTAAATTTCGAGAAAAAAGTCGAAATACAATCTTGAGAATAAACATTAAATTTCGAGAATAAAGTCGTTTTGTTTCGAGAAAAAAACTTGTTAAATTTCGAGAAAAAAAGTCGAAATAATCATGAGAATAAACTCATTAAATTTTGAGAAATAAAGTCGTTGTGTTTCGAGAAAAAAAGTCGAAATGAAATGTAGAGAATAACGCATTCGATCAGTGTTCATTGCATAGCCTACTGATAGAGGACATGGCAGAGTTGGATCACTTAGTCAAGCTATATTTTAGACTTTCTTTCAGTATAACAAAGAATAGAACATTCTTAGGTCTAGGTTGGCTAGGTCTTTTTAGAAGAAAAAATCAGTCCAATTTGCGCGATGTACTCGCTTTTGTCCAATATGAAATTCATCAAGGTTTCGTGTTTTCCCAGGATACCATAAGACGCATTATTAAACTTGTTGATCCTCAAGGTGTGGAATTTTGACGAAGGAGAGTAGGCTACACTTGCGCTGGCCCAAATGCACTCTGGCATATGGACAGCTATGATAAATTAAAACCATACGGCATTGCCATTAATGGCTGTATAGATGGTTACAGTCGTTATGTGGATGGAGGCGTACACAACCAACAACGATTAATAATGCGTCTTATGGTATCCTGGGAAACCACGAAACCTCGATGAGGTTGATATCAGTAGGCTATGCAATGAACAATGGTCGAATGCGTTATTCTCTACATTTCATTTCGACTTTTTTTCTCGAAACACAACGACTTTATTATCGATATTTATTGAGTTTATTCTCAAGATTATATTTCCACTTTTTTTCTCGAAATTTAACGAGTTTAATCTCGAATTATAATGACTTTAATCTCAAGATGGTTTTATTTTTTTATTATTGCTTGGCCCTAATCCTCTTCCGTATAGAAGTGCCCCATGCACTCCCATTCAAAAGGCATTTTGACCTAAAACGAAAATACGTTAAATCTTAAAAGTGGCGTTTCCATTCTAATTATGCTTTTACACGAAAGTTTGACTCGGCTAGATTAACAAAAAGAGTCTAGGTTAAATTTTGGCGAGAGTTACCCTTTAACTCAGAATTTTCATTTAAATCAATACATTTGGTGATGTGTATTTGGTTTTCAGGAGCATCTAAAATGGCAACAGAATGCATTTAGCATAAACCCACATGACAATAGATCTAGTTAAATTCACCAAAAGTTAGAGTTCAATAAACAAACAGTGCTAACCAATTGCGGCTTAAGATATTTTCAGTTCTCATATTTTCTGAAAGCAACAATGCATGATGCGACATAGTCGGACTCGTAACCAATCAGACCATAGTTGATGTCTATGTGAAAGCAGGATTTTAAACCATTGAGATTTCACTGTGGGCGGGGTTACCCTGCATGATGCAGAACAAATACAAACCATGCAGAGATAGCATGTATGATATGTTGCGTCTGGTTAGGACACAATGTTGAGCTTCAAAGATGTCAGATTGTCCACTCCTGTGTGTTTTCATACTGCATGTGTTTTTGTGTAATGCAGCTGGTGTCCATCTGAAGAGCCTTAGCACTCTGTTAACACTGTAAAAAAAGATGTCTGATATGTCCAGTGTGAAGTGTATGAGTAGTTCCTGTACTAACTATTGTCTGCTATCATGTTCTTGCTGCTACTGTAATGAATCATTAGGAATTTTATCATGTAAAAATACATCAGAGACCTTGAGTGAGTTAAGTTTCTATCAGGAATCTGTCAAAATGTTCAGTAGTGTCTTCTGTCTAGTCTTCTTACCCAGCAGGGCGATGAATTAAATATCTAGCTGGTGATGTAAATGTATGGCGTGCAGTAATTTTGCTAAATATGTTGTCTTAGAGAGTATGTTGTATACTTGAGGTAATATATATATTTGAATCATAAACATACAGAATGTATGCAATAAATACCTTTGAATACTATTTGTGTCTGATCTCCTACATTTAGGACTTGGATTTGTCATTACAGCAACATGTCCAAAACATTCTTATTCTTATAAAGTCTAAGATTAACTACTTAAATTCCTTCTTTTTTGCATCAGGTGACAATTGTAGAGAAAGATTTAAAAATGTGCATGAATTTGTTATATGAATAACTGATTATGCTGTAGTCAATGTAATGTTTTTTTCCTGTGAACACTTTGGGACACTTTCAGTGTTCTTGTTACAAGTACATGTAGTTACTGTAGTACTAACTATAAATTATGCATAATTACAGTATATGCAACTAACCCTAAATCAAACCCCAATCCTATAGTAAGTGCATGTAGTTAATTATTATTACTCAGTACTTAAATGTATAATTACACTGTATGGTCATTTTAAAATAAAAAATTTTTTTTTTCTAGTAAAATAAAACCTGTAGCTGTAGTTTGCCTTTTTTGGCAAATAATTTTATCAGATAAATATCTTGCCCAAGTTTAGTGTTGTCACATCTGGATTGTGTTTGAGTTGGACTTATTTTGCATTATTATTTTGATTCCTGCTCTTTTGCCTGTATTAGTGTTTTGTTTCCATGGCTGTTCATTGATTGTCAAATTCACTGCACCTGTCACTCGTTTCGTTAATTGGATTGTGTTGGTATGTTGTATATTGAGCCTGTTTTCTGTTAGTCTTTGTTCGGTCTTCATCGCATTAAGTTGTTTTTCTGTTCAAGTGTTTTGATATTCAAATTTCTTTGTTTTATTTTGAGTTTGTAAAATAAATACTTTGTTGCAATTAGATCCCGCTTTATTTTATCTCCTCGTCATCCGGGTGTAACAGAAAGACAGAACCTTCAAACATGGATCTAGCAGCAACGTTTAATCCTCTTGCCCATGACGGGCTACCTTTTTTGGAATATTCTGTCAGCTTCTGTTTGTTGGCCCAGCACACCGGTCTAGATGATACCACCATAACATCTATATATTGGATAGAAGGAAATTATTATGGCCTGCTGGACTTGACTGAGATGGAGAATCTAGTACATTGCCTGAATTAAGTGTGTCTGTTAATGATGTGTTCACCCACAAACCCCATTGACCCAGAACCGGAACCCAGCCAACACCTCCACATGCCCGTGAGTCTTGCTGAGGGTGTGTTGGTGGAAGTGGATATTATGGAACAGAGTACGAACCATTATCCTACCCGTGAAGTGCAAAATCCTGGATTCCCTGATCCCAGCCTATTTTAAGTCCTGTCTCTGCCTCTGGTTCCACCCAGCACCAAGCCTCTTTTGGACTTTTGTTTTAAAGGGGACCTATAAGATGTAATATAAGTCTCAGGTGTCCCCAGAATGTGTCTGTGAAGTTTCAGCTCAAAATACGAGATGGTCCTCACTGCAGAACATGAAATCCAGGGGGAGGAGTTGGATCCAGATCCAAGTCCTCCCACCTTACATATACCTAAACCTACCCATCTCCACCCCCCTGATCCCTAAACCCACCCCTAAACCCACCAATCTCCACCCCTTAGATCTGGATCCAACTCTGCCCCCTGGATCTCGTGTACTGCAGTGAGGTGCTACTGCAAAATACCCCACAGATCATTTATAATACCATGTTGTAAATGACCATTTTTGAGTGGAAGGAAAAACATGCTCTTTTCATGCATGGATCTTTAAATGTAAATGAGCTGCTGCTCCCCACCCCGCTTCACTCTCAGAAAAAAAGGTACGAAAGCTGTCACTGGGGCTGTACCTTTTCAAAAGGTACACTTTTGTTCCTTTTAGGTACTAATTTGTTCCTTTTAGGTACTAATTTGTCCCTTTTAGGTACTAATATGTACCATTAAGGTACCAATATGCACCCTTTAGGTACAAAAATGTACCTTTTAAAAAGGTACAGCCCCAGTGACAGCTTTTGTACCTTTTAATTTCCAGAAGAGTGCAGAGCGTTTACAGCTCAGGCCTCGGATAGTCGGTCACGCTCATGTGACATTGCAGTTCTTCTTCATCATCATAAAAGTTTATTTATCTGCATGTGTTTTAAAGCCATATCAGTCTAAACTTCTAATACATGGTTTTCTGAGCGCACACATCTGAAGCAAGTGCACAGAAAGCTGGTTGTGGCTAGAAGGTATACAGCTACGGCCGGAAGTGACGCAAAATCTCGCCGTATGGACAGGAAGAATGTGAAAGAAAAAAGAAATGGACAGTAAAGAAGACAGCTAGCAAACTAATCAGCCAACGTTGTGTCAAGTCTGTCATCATAACTCTCTCCATGATGCTGAGGAGAACAAGGTCTCAGACAATCACCATCCATAATTGGAACAACCCCTTTTATAATTATTATTTTGTGATGATTAATTTTTTTTTTTTAAATGTGTTTGTATGAGAGTACTCATGTGTCAAAGCCTCATGGCTAACCAACCACCCTTCCACTATCCAACCAAAATCTCTTTTAAAATTTTAAAGTAGGCTGCATATGTTGTTATTGCTTACTAGACTTAACAGTACCTAAATCTGGGTGTGTCTAATGACCTCTGTTTTAATTTAATGTTACTTTAGATAAGGGTACGTGGAAAACCATGGCTTGGCCAATCCAGAGCTATTATGAGAAAAGTAAGTTGGTCAACTCTCATCTCATATCAGCAGTGGCCTTACCTCTACTGAAGTAAACGTTATTTTAAATTCAAGTGTATGCAAAACCATGGGGGCTATACAAAAGTATTTGTGTAAGGTTGAAATGCGGCAAATCTCAGTTATATAGCAATTACCTTGTTTGATGACCCAAAACTGGTGAGATTGTGTCGTGAGACCTGCGGAAGACGCAAGGACCTCGCCCCATTTACACTGCATGGTTCAAGTGACCCAATTCCGATTTTTTTCCTCTCATGTGGCACAGATCGGATATGACCGGCAAACGTGTAAGCAGGACAAAAAGCACATGGATTCCGATATTCTCAGATCGGTTTCAGGCCTCACTTATATGTGGAAATAAATCAGATATGAATCAGATACGTGCATTTGCGTCTGCCATGTAAGCAGACATATCGGATATTCCCCAGTAAATGTGAGTCGTACGTCATTAAAAAAGGGACGTCAACTCAGGTGGACACCAACTGTGATCAAATGACTTATTAATGGCGCAATGGAGGAGAAGGCTCAACACAGTGGAGTATTTTTTTTCTCTGCCTTACGAGAGCAATGTTTTGCTGACCTTTGAAAATAGTGCGGAAAGCAAAACACTGGTGTAACGATAACCAGCTGGAGTGCCCTCGAGAGCCACCAGAGGGCGCTCCACAATAGACTAGGATCACTTCCTCATAAACTACATTTCCCATCCTGCATCTACCTGGACTGATTACTTCATACACCTGCACTGCATTATTCACCTGCACTGTTCCTGATTACAGTCACACCTGATCCTCATTCTATGGACTATTTATGTCTCACACATTCTCACCCTCACTGCGAAGTCTTGTTTTACTGTTATTACATTTCTGAGCATTATTTACCCGTGTTTGATTCTTGTTTTGCTGACCTTGGACTGTTTCACCGTTTCCTGATCGTTTCTCCGCCTGGCCTGACTCGGATTGTTTATTGGACTCTGATTATTGCTGCCTGCCCTGACCTCTGCCTGTTATTTGGATATTCTCTGTGTTTCCTCCTTTGATCTGTTCGCTGTTGATGACCCTGCCTGTACGACTACTCTGTGAATAAACTGCATTTGGATCTTCACCTTCAAGTCTCGGAGCTGTTTCATAACAGAAGACTTCGCCACATCAAGATCCAGCAGCGATGCAAACCATGGACCCAGTAATCCGTCTCTTCCGTCTCAGCCAAGGTGACCGCCCGATTGAGAACTATGTGGAGGAGTTTTGTGAGCTCTGCCATGGGGTGGACCTCAACGATGCGGTCTTAAAAGACATGTTTCGCTATGGGCTTGAGGACATGTTAGAGTACCTCATGCCTGACAACACCCCTCAATGGACTTTTATACAATATGTCGACCTCGCTCTTCGGATAAGCGGCTCGTCGTTTACTGTGGGCTTTGTGGATGAGGGGTCCCACAATCTCACAGCATCCCCTGAGCCTGCACTTCACGCCAGTCCTGCCGAGCCTGCACTTCACGCCAGATCTGCCGAAGCCAAGGCAGTATGCGTCATGCCCGCCGCCCCTGAGACTGAGAGCGTCATGCCCGCCGCGCCTGAGACAGCAAGTGACATGCCCGCCAAGCTAGAGCCCTCTTCACCGCTGGTCCCGTCCAGCACAGAGCCCTCTTCACCGCTGGTCCCGTCCAGCACAGAGCCCTCTTCACCGCTGGTCCCGTCCAGCACAGAGCCCTCTTCACCGCTGGTCCCGTCCAGCACAGAGCCCTCTTCACCGCTGGTTCCGTCCAGCACAGAGCCCTCTTTGCCGCTGGTCCTGCCCAGCTCAGAGCCCTCTTCGCCGCTGGTTCCGTCCAGTTCAGAGCCCTCTTCATCGCTGGTCCTGTCCAGCTCAGAGTCCTCTTCGCCGCTGGTCCTGCCCAGCTCAGAGTCCTCTTCACAGCTGGTCCTACCCAGCTCAAAGCCCTCGCCGCCGCTGGTCCCGTCAAGCTCAGAGCGCGCTGATCCTGATCCAGAGACTGAGCTTCACGTCACTTCTGCCGACCCAGAGACTGAGCTTCACGTCACTTCTGCCGATCCAGAGACTGAGCTGCACGTCACGTCCGCCCATCAAGTGTCTCGTCCCGCCGAGACTGAATCTGTTCCTGAGCCTGAATCTGATCCTTATACTGAGCCTGAATCTGTTCCTCTTCCTCTTTCTGCGCCTGTGTCTTCGGACAAGATGGCCGACTCCACGCCTGTGTCTTTGGACAAGATGGCCGACTCCACGCCTGTGTCTTCGGACAAGATGGCCGACTCCACGCCTGTGTCTTCGGACAAGATGGCCGACTCCACGCCTGTGTCTTCGGACAAGATGGCCGACTCCACGCCTGTGTCTTCGGACAAGATGGCCGAAACCACGCCTGTGTCTTCGGACAAGATGGCCACTGCCGAGCCAGTGTCTCAGGACAAGATGGTCTCCGCCGAGCCGGTGTCTCAGGACAAGATGGTCTCCACTGAGCCAGTGTCTTCGGACAAGATGGCCGCCGCTGAGCCGGTGTCTGTTCCTGTCCCTGAGCCGGTGTCTGTTCCTGTCCCTGAGCCGGTGTCTGTTCCTGTCCCTGAGCCGGTGTCTGTTCCTGTGCCATGGTCGTCTCCTCCCTGGCTGCCTGAAGGGTCGTCTCCTCCCTGGCCGCCTGCACAGCCTGCCCCGCCCTGGCCGCCTGCACAGCCTGCCCCGCCCTGGCCGCCTGCACAGCCTGCCCCGCCCTGGCCGCCTGCACTGCCTGCTCCGTCCTGGCCTCCCGTATTACCGCAGTCTCAAGGTCCTCTTCCGCTCCACGGACCTGGCCCTCCATCCCGCCCCCGGATCCGCCTCCGGGCCACCTCCCACCTGGACAGTTTTGGAGCGTCTGGAAGCCGCTCTTTGGGGAGGGGCTATGTAACGATAACCAGCTGGAGTGCCCTCGAGAGCCACCAGAGGGCGCTCCACAATAGACTAGGATCACTTCCTCATAAACTACATTTCCAATCCTGCATCTACCTGGACTGATTACTTCATACACCTGCACTGCATTATTCACCTGCACTGTTCCTGATTACAGTCACACCTGATCCTCATTCTATGGACTATTTATGTCTCACACATTCTCACCCTCACTGCGAAGTCTTGTTTTACTGTTATTACATTTCTGAGCATTATTTACCCGTGTTTGATTCTTGTTTTGCTGACCTTGGACTGTTTCACCGTTTCCTGATCGTTTCTCCGCCTGGCCTGACTCGGATTGTTTATTGGACTCTGATTATTGCTGCCTGCCCTGACCTCTGCCTGTTATTTGGATATTCTCTGTGTTTCCTCCTTTGATCTGTTCGCTGTTGATGACCCTGCCTGTACGACTACTCTGTGAATAAACTGCATTTGGATCTTCACCTTCAAGTCTCGGAGCCGTTTCATAACAACTGGATAATTAGAGATGCGCGGATGAGCTCCAACATCACCCGAATCCGCAGCCAAAAACAAATCATCCACCCGCCACTCACCCACACCAATAATTTTCTCTGATTTAAGTATCCGCACCCGATGGTCAAATTACTATTATTCTTATGTGTTGTTACGCGTGAGGATAAATGGATGATCATCACCTTCAACAGCGCTGCTTTTAAATTAACATTTATTTAAAACAAAATTTATTTGACAGAATTTAATTTTCTTAATGGCATAAACAGGCTTTACTCCCTTGAAACTTAAACTGGAATGGAACATGCTCATATTTTAGAGAATGTAGTTAAAATTTCCATTAATATTGATTTACCATATCCACCCGCGACCCACCCAAAATTAATCAGAATGTTATTTTTATTACTTGACCCGCCCGATCCGCAGAGCCCCCGCAGATATAACTGCGATCCGCGCATCACTATAATCATTTTGTCTGCTTCTGCATCCATTGCATATCGAGCTGTTTTACTTCATTTTCCGGGTCAGAACGTCTACATTGAGTTGTTTCGGCAGTGTATAGTGTAAATGCAAATATCGGATAGGGGTCAGTTTTAAAAGATGATGTAAGCAGGTCGTCAAAAAAAATCGAATATAGTCAGCAAATCGGAATTGGGCATCAAGACCTGCAGTGTAAATTCAGCCTAAGTGATATAGTTTCCTAATCTGAGCGAAATAACGAGTGCATACATATGAGAAAATGTATTTCATTTAATCTTGTTGTGTTGCATAAAAGGAAAGACAAGAAACGTGCAAAAACCTTCACCCGTATTATTGGAGACATCCATTGGACCAAAAGACGGGCTTTCAGTAACACAACATAAAATATTAATAACAAAAAAAGTATGGACAAGCCAGGTTACAAATAATTAAAAACACCTAGCATGGTAAATAAACTGCTGCATAAAACTGGAGAACAACAATTTCTACCCAGAGAAACAATAGAAATACTGGGGGAAAAAACAAGAAACTATGACAAATTTTTCCATACATGTATTATTGCCTCAGGAAAGCCAGAACTCTTTGGAGAATGGGTATTCCCAGCGAACCTCTGTCCTCACCAAGAGGGTCACATTTTTCAACAAGTTGCAGCAAACGCTTTTGCACTAGTTCAAACAGTGTATCAGGAACATGCACTCATAGACATTATGACAAATTTTGCCATACATGTATTATTGCCTCTTATACAAAGCCAATTAGACTTTTCCAAAGCCCACAGAATCCTTAATAGCCATCTGCATTAAGTCTTTAAACATTGCCTCTTCTGTAATGCTTCTTGGCAGGTACAAAATGAGGGCACAGGTGGAAGAGTATGGAATTTGTTGGCTTCCAGGTTCTTGGTCATAAAACTGGATTTCACAGTTGTGTGGAAAACCCAGTGGGGGTACAGAATCTGCTCCAGTTACAAAAATGAGTATGTCCTCCAAAGTAACATCTAGCTCGTTATCTATATAAACAGAAAAATAAAAATTAATCTTGATTAAACACCATATAGCAACATTTGGATAATGCATTTTACACTAATGACTAGGCTACTTACTTTCAATTGACATCAACCACCACTCCCAAAGAAAGATGGTGTCCTCTTCCTGATCTCTTTTGTTGCTGCCTTGCGGACTCCATTTAATGTCGAAGAGTCCTCGCATATCATTCCGTGACAGCTTTTTAGTTGTATGTGTGAATAGTGGTGCAAAGGTTTCCCATTTTCTCTGGACAACTTGCCACATCTGGCCACAAGCATTCATTCCGGCGATGAATTGCTGTATCATGCTGGAAACCCTAAAATGAAAACAATTATCTTTTAAGGTGTTGGTATTTAATTGCATTTCAAACATCTTTTTGTGATCATACCAGAATATGTATGTGCTTATAAAAGTGTATTATGGCTAAAATAACATTATTAATGATATTTGAAGAACTCTTGCCAGTGACATGAAGTTGTCAAAATTCCAAACTAGTATTTTTTAATACTTAGCCAACCATATATTGACATGTATAAATATATAGAATATGCACATTTAAATGCCCAACCTGTGGCACATGTAGTGGGTGATTACTTGTTGGTAAATGACAGGAAAATCAGAAAGTGATGCAGAATATATGTTGGGGAACCCACATTCAGCAATCCAGTCGCCCAGTTCTGTTTTGACCTCCAACATTTCCGCTGTGGTCTTGCATTGTAAAATTTAATTTAGTTAAAATTGATAAACACATTGTTAAAATCCATAATTATGACAAAATATTCTATTCATGACATAATCACTCTGTGTATATGAAAGTATTTTACACAAGCCGATTAGACTACACATTTTACTATTATTTATTAATACAGTACATTTTCCAGTTGATGTTGTACATCTGTGTCGTGGAAAGTTTCTAGGTCAAACTTGCTTAGGTCTATTGTACAACCACACATCATTTGGAAAAGGTGCTGATTAAGGCATTTAATCCCAGGTCCAGTGTGAAGAAAGCCAGCTTTCCTGCAGTGTAGTATTTGTTCTGCAGCAGTGCATCCTGATTATATGCAAAGAGTAAGTTAAGTAAGTAAGTAAGTAAAGTTTATTTATAAAGCGCTTTTCACAGATAAAATCACAAAGTGCTGTACAAGAGAATAGGTAAAACAAACAATATAAAAATGTATATACATATGTAAAATTAAAGTGACACTAGTGAAAACCCATCAACCAAAAGCTTTCCTAAATAAACATGTTTTCAGATCCTTTTTAAAAGAGACAACAGAGTCTGTCAGACGCATGGACAGGGGCAGGGAGTTCCACAGTCTGGGAGCAACAGACTGAAAAGACAGGTGTCTTATAACGAGTCTTAGGGACTACAAGCAGGTTCTGGCCAGAGGACCGAAGAGTGCGGCCAGAGGAATACGGCCTCAAAAGGTCCAGGATGTACTGTGGGGCCTGACCGTTTAAGGCTCTGAAAGTCAGCACTAAAATCTTAAAATCAATCCTGAATTTTACAGGGAGCCAGTGGAGAGCCGACAAGACTGGAGTGATATGAGACCTTCGAGGGGCACCTGTTAAAAGTCTAGCAGCAGAATTTTGAACAATTTGCAGTTTGTTCAGAGCAGACTTATTCAGACAGGTAAAAACAGAGTTGCAGTAGTCAAGTCTTGTTGATATGAAAGCGTGAATTATCATTTCCAGATCCTTCTTTGACAACATTTTGCGAATTTTAAGTTTCTAGGTTTCCCCTCAAAAATGCCAAGGGATGTCTGCACTTCGCTCATGAGAATTCTTAAAAAAAAAGATCAAGATGTCACATTTCATAAAAACACATACATCCCTAAATGCTGAAAGTATCATTACTTTTTTGGGGTGTAAAAACTTTAAAATCAGTAATCACCTGAAAAACTCTCAACGTGGTCCTCAATAATCTTCCACCATCTTCAATGTTTGGTATTTTATGCCAAGAAGGGGGACCGGAGGGTGTGTTCCAACTACAGGGGGATCACACTTCTCAGCCTCCCCGGGAAAGTTTATGCCAGGGTACTGGAGAGGAGAATACGGCCGATAGTAGAACCCTTTGATTCAGGAGGAACAGTGCAGTTTTCGTCCCGGTCGTGGAAAACTGGACCAGCTCTATACCCTCTCCAGGGTGCTGGAGGGTTCATAGGAGTTTGCCCAACCAATCCACATGTGCTTTGTGGTTTTGGAGAAGGCATTCAACTGTGTCCCTCGTTTGCATTGCTGGCAGTAAGTCAGATCAGAGCAAGCCCGGTGCATGTTGGACTTCGGCAGGGCTGCCCTTTGTCGCTGGTTCTATTCATAATTTTTATGGACAGAATTTCTAGGCGCAGACAGGGGCCGGAGGGTGTCAGGTTTGGGGACCACACGATTTCGTCTCTGCTTTTGATGTTGTCGGATGATGTTGTCGTGCAGGCCCCATCAGACCAGGACCTTCAGCATGCACTGGGACGGTTTGCAGCGTGAAGCGGCTGGGATGAGAATCAGCGCCTCCAAATCCGAGGCCATGGTTCTCAGTCGGAAAAGGGTGGCTTGCCCACTTCAGGTTGGTGGAGAGTTCCTGCCTCAAGTGGAGGAGTTCAAGTATCTTGGGGTCTTGTTCACGAATGAGGGAAGGATGGAACGGGAGATTGACAGACGGATCGTTGCAGCTTCTGCATTAATGCAGTTGATGTACCAGTCTGTCGTGGTGAAGAAAGAGCTGAGCCGCAAGGGGATGTTCAGAAGAACGCAGAGCTAAACTTCTACAAGCTCAATAACATCCACATCAAAAAAAAAAAAAAGAAGGTAAGAAAAAAAGTCGGAAAACTTTGCCCATTAATTAGATGTGCACGGCAAACAGGCAAGTTTTCGGGTTGTTATGGACAATTAAAAATGTGAATATTCACGTTGCACTAGCGGTGGACTTTCAGCGAGTTAAAACATTTATTTTTTAAAGAGCCATTTGTGAGTCAAAAGAGCCGGCTCTTTTCAGTGAGCTGAGTCAAACGAGCCGGCTCACGAAAAAGAGCCGAAATGCCCATCAGTTGTTAGGTGGCCAGTGTTTCACTTTCCCTCCAATATTATTATGTTCCCAGTTGCGGCGACATATGTGTGCTTACTGGGAACATAATAAAGACACCTGGACTCGGTCGAGACCAAAAGCCATATTTGGCAAGACCAGTGGCCGAGACCGAGACAAGTCCGAGTCCGAATACCAGCGAGTCCGAGACAAGTCCGAGACCATAGAAAAGACTTAATATTTATCTATTTCGGGTCCTAATTAGGAGGCAATGAGCACATGAAGCTTTATGCCGTGCTTCTTATATTTATCAAGCAGTACAAATGCCCCTTTCTGCATCCTTAACAAGGCGTCTATGGATGAGAGTCCGAAGCAAGGACTGCTGGGACAACGTTGTCCTGCACCACTTTACAGATGATGGAAGGAGAATTTTACAACAACATAGCAGTCATTTTATTACACTATATTCATCAAGAGTTTGTTCTATGCATCATACGTCAGTTTACACCATATCTACATCATTACACATGCACAGAATTTTCCAGTTTCAGTTTTCAATCCGATCAAATGTTTACATGTCCTATCGAACGCATTAGAAAAGGTTTAAACCACCCCTTACAAACCGAATGAAATTTAAAACGGATTTGACCAATTCCGATTGATGTGGATTTTTTATTCCAACTGTGCCAGCCTGATTACAAACAGATTATTAGGGTCTATGTAAACACAGCTACTGACAATAAAAACATCACAAATATTTTTTACAAATATGCTTCCTCCATAACTCTTTCATTGACACTTTGATGACTCCATTGCTGATCACATATCAAGTGCTTCTATTTTTGCTGACATTGATTGATTTTTGCTGTGATTGATCTGCCCACATGAGAATGACAATGGATAAACCCAATATTAAGGGGTTTGGTGCAAACCAGAGGGCACCATACAGTCCACAGGGGTGCACAAGCTGCTCTAATTCTTGGGTCCAGAACTAAATGAATCCTACAAATGCTAAAGTTCCTGAAAGAAAAGAAAGAAAACTGGCATCACTTTCATCCCCAAATTGAATTGCACAAAAAATAATGACTGTTTACAAAAAGGTTTCCTGATCACTCCCCATCTGCCACTGGTCGAAAAACAGATAATCTTGCCCCATGCCATGGTTGAGCCAGGTACTATGTCCAGCTGGCCAGCATTGTTTAACAAACAGATAAAAAAAAAGAAAAAAGAATTGTATTAGAATTTATAAATTCTGTAAGAGAATTAAATAAGAATAAAAATAAATCTGATCGAATGTGGTAATTTTACATTTACATTTTACAGATATTTTTTTTGTGTGTCAACAGGACTCCCATGGGAGCCCAGCAGACATGGGACCTAAAAATAAAACCAATGACGACATTATTACATTCTCTTGTAAAGTTAAATGTGTACGCTCAGCTAAGCAGTCTCTGGGACAGAAACTAATTTGAATACGTTGTAGAAAACGAGGTAAATGATGTGTCTTGTGTGTTTAGCGCAGAATGGTGCAGTGCAGTAAATCTGGCCATTGTGCGCTTCATGATGCAATCACCAAACACACACACACACACACACACACACACACACACACAAATGCACATTACCAATGAATGCACTCACACACATCTGTCAGTTCTACTCCATTTCCTTTGGTTGTGGTGTGACACGCAGCTAATAATAGCACCTAGCGGTCTGACCCAACAGCCCCTAGGGCTCCAGCGTTCATCTTGAAGGGCACCGCGTGAGTCTCTTGCCCATCTTCATTGCTACGGTTCTTTTAAATAGAGCACAAGTGTTATATAACGGCCCGGTGCATTCATGAATGAGAGTGGAGGAGGGGTGCTACATTCATACTGGAAGACTGCACCTCTCCTCAGCTGTCCTTCTGCTGAAACGAATGCGGGGAAGCTAAATGCTGCTCGCAGATCTTGTTTGTGTGAGGGGATCTGTGGGAGTTTACGAACAGGACCCATTATCCTCAAGAGCGTTCACGTAAATGTGATCACCCTTTCAAAATGAAATGATCTCTGAGGAGGATCCCTTGAAATGAAATGAGGAACAGGGCTGTCAGAGACGTGTAGTACACTAGCGACTGTTGCTAGGCAAAAAGCAGAGGGTCCACATCAGCAGGTTTCCACACGAGAAATACTCTGAGGAATTTGTTTCATGTACACTCGGTCGTGAGAGTATTCCTGAATCTACGTTTAATTACATTCCATTGGTTTATTCATAAAGCTGCAGCTGAAATAATTGCTCTTTTTTGGGGGGAGGGGGAAATTAGAGTATCTGCTTGATCCCTGTAAAAACATGTTCTAGTACTTTATGAAAGGTCATAATGGGTTTATCATTCTTGAAGAAAGCACAGCATGGTCAGATAACAGGAGTGAGTTTTGTGGGGAGGTGCTCTTTAATGCAGTCTGACCTTGAATTAAATCCAATGCATTTTTTATTTTATTTTTTATGTGTAGTGCTTTTCACAATACAAACTGCTACCAAGCAACAGCAAGTACATGAACAGGTCAAATTTAACCCCAAATTCGATATGTATATTGCTGAATATTAAGTATTTTCATGACATTTAAGCAAATTTTCCCCAAATTCTCCTTTTTTGTATGTATGTATGGTCAATTATATATATATATATATATATATATATATATATGTTTTTATATTTTGTGTGTATATATATATATATACATATATATATATATGTTTTTATATTTTGTGTGTATATATATATATATATATATATATATATATATATATAATTACAAAAAAATAATAATAATAAAATGTTCAGATGAAAAGAGAACTCTGTTGGACCACAATATAGATGTGGCATAACTGCTCTTATACTCACTCAACTATTGAAACTGAACTGAAATGTCTTATTACTTAAAGTTGTTTACTTCTTTTAAATGTTGATTTCTGCTTTAACTTCCCCAAACATTATTTAATGTACACTTTGAAGAGTGGGCTATAACCAGGAAAAAGGAGGTACTGATGAACAACTGCCATTCGGCATCTGAAAACTGTTCATGTCAAAAGGATGATATAGCAAAATAGGTTATAGCTACACAAAAACAAAATAATTGATTAAAACAGGACTTTTATTCTTCTCTATTTTTGCCATACTCCTTAAGTATTTATATGTCTTATCTTCATTTCTTCTTTTGGACCTTTGCAAAAACCTTGGACCTAGACATGTTCCTGGTCAACATATTTTGTTGATCCTGGATCAACACATCCACCCCTAAACATAAAAACGATGGAAACCTTGGTTGTAAGCCTAAACTTGACATAAACTGTAAACTTGTCCCTCAAATCTGATTGGTTGATTGGAATGTTGTTTTAGGATCAACAAAAATGTTATCCAGGATCATGTTGCCTTTGCTGAAATCAGATTCTGCAACCTTTCCAGTGGACTTTTCAAAGAAAAGAAAACAACAACATGGTGATCAGTGACCAATATAATGACAACCTATACACAATACAGTTTCATAGTAGCAAATTTTATCTACACAAACTGCTGAAATGAAATGAAGAAATTACATTTTATTTTACACTGTAAATGAGTGTGAGGTTTGTTGTTTGTGCTGTAGTGACAGCAGCGGTGTATAAACCTTTTTCCTGTTTTCCCTCCTCCTCTCCTCACTCTTTTACTAACTCCTGGTTGCCATGGAGAATTGTGTTGATCTCTTGTACCGAGAGCGATTGCGCTGTCTACTGAGGACTGGATGATATTCACAGAGCTACAGTCTCCACATTGTACATCTCAATGATGCTTTGACCAAACAGATACTGGTTCCCATTTTTACATGAAAAGGCATCTAAATGCAATCTAATGCAGAAAACTCTAACATGATCAACCACCACAAATCTCAGGTGAATTATTTGCAATCTGATTTAAATATCAGTTGGAGACACAGATGTCAAGATATGTTAAACACGAATAGGCCCTGATTTATTGCACAATTTGTATGTAAATATGAGCAAAATAAGTAGATCATTGTGCTAGCAAAGCCAAGGTCACAGGTTTGAAAATGCAAGTGCAGTTATTTTTTACTTCATCCAACCCTTTAAATGTACCTTTGTTGGTGGAAGAAAATGACATCAGATTGCTTGAATCATATTAAATAATATTTTATTGAATCATTGTTTTAATTTAGATATAGCACATTTTTAAAGTGTTTATGCCTCGAATACACATTAAGTCTGCTCAATGCTCCAAAAAATGTTAATAGAATACTGTTGAATTTAAATGAACATTTTTACTCTAAATAAAATACCAAAAGAGTAGAATTCTGGTTTGAGGTTGCATGCAAATTAGTGCATTCATATATTTAACTTTATTAGTATATACATGTTAATCTGTTTTTATGGCAATTTGTGAACAAAAAGATACACTAATGATAGAAACAAATACCATTTAAACAGGAATTTCTCCTTCAGCTGTAGTGTGTCCCATCTGATGTGTGGAAAAGGACATTTGGCAACATACTGGAGTCTGTCTGCATTGCGCATTACACATCCACTCACTCACTCACCCACTCACTCTCTCTCCCTCGCTCACCCTCCCTCCCTCTCTCTCTCTCTCTCTCGCTCTCTCTTTGTATGTGTCTCCACTGTTCTGCTGCACCGCTTTGAGGAGCACTGCAAGTTTGCTGTTGTCTGACGGCAGTAGGATGTGTATTGTGGATGTATTTTATTCTTGCTGTATGAATGTGAGGCTGTAATGTGAGATCTATTTTTAATTACACATAGGAGGTTTTGCGCAGATCTTTCCTGCACTGTTCCTCAATCTGACTGCCCACGTAAGTACAAAGACAGTCATTTTATAACATCCCCATTGGCATCATTTGGTATCACTCTCATTCTCTTTGTTATAAATGAATAATAATCATATTGGCAAATAGTGTCCTGATATTTGCTGAGAGCTAGTTAAAAAAATAAAATAAATTATATTGATGAAGAACCATATTGCATGTTTTGAGTATGTGTGTGTATATACAAGAGCAAGAGCATATGTTCTCTACATAGCTGTCTCACAAGAGGAAATGTTCTGTCTGCTTCTGTAGGGTTAAACTTGCTTTCAGGACACTTGGAAATCTATTTGACAAGCAAGTCCATTTCAAATTCATTTCACCCAATCAGATCTTATTTGATCCTTAGAATCGTATTAAATATTATTGTGCAGTCTTAACCAGAATGTTATGTGCATTGTATTAGAATATCTTGCTAGTAGACTGAAGAAATTCACTGATCAAAGATGTTTACAATCTGATATTTTCTTAGACTGACAAATCGTGATGGTCCTGTTGGGAACTTTGTGTTCTGAAAAACCTTTTATTTTATTTTTGAATATGATTCAAAATATACTTTAGCATCAGTAGAAATTTCTTATCACTTCCCTGTGGATTTTTTTTATTTTATCTAGGTACAGGACATATTACATCTCTGTCATGGTATCTGAGGTATCCCATTACTCCCCATAATTTTCTGGCTGACTATGAAGTAGATGCAGAGCTCCATTGGACATGGAGATGGTCGACATTTGGTGG
Source organism: Abramis brama (assembly GCF_963993115.1). Lineage (NCBI taxonomy): Eukaryota > Metazoa > Chordata > Actinopteri > Cypriniformes > Leuciscidae > Abramis > Abramis brama. The sequence continues at coordinate 34,880,764 of NC_139966.1, read as the reverse complement.
AACATGATGCTGGATGTCCTGTTGGGTCATTGACTATTCAAACTGCAGGGCATTGGATGCGTACTCAACCCACCTGAACATCCACTGCCATCCAGTACTGCGAGTTTGATCTCCAGGATGACTGTGGTGGTTGCTGGAGATAATATAGACGAGACGTCCTCCACTCTGCAGGGGCAACCGCAGGACTCGCAGTATTCCCCCGAGTGCTGTGAGCGGGTGGTCATAAACATCTCAGGGCTGCGCTTTGAGACACAACTCAAGACGCTTGCCCAGTTCCCAGAGACCCTACTAGGCAACCCCAAAAAAAGGATGCGCTACTTTGACCCTTTAAGGAACGAGTACTTCTTTGACAGAAACCGCCCAAGTTTTGATGCCATACTCTACTACTATCAGTCAGGGGGGAGGTTAAGAAGACCCGTCAATGTACCCTTGGATATGTTCTCTGAGGAAATAAAGTTTTATGAGCTTGGAGAAGAAGCTATGGAAAAATTTCGAGAGGATGAGGGCTTTATTCGTGAGGAAGAGCGCCCCCTGCCGGAGAATGAGTTTCAGAGACAGATTTGGCTGCTGTTTGAGCATCCTGAGAGCTCAGGACCTGCCAGAGGGATTGCGATTGTCTCCGTCATGGTTATTCTCATTTCTATTGTCATATTTTGCTTGGAGACTTTACCAGAGTTGAAAGAGGATCCACATGGACGGCTCCAGGTGATAGGCAACAGCACATTTTACTACAAACCAAATATTTTTACCGATCCGTTCTTTGTCGTGGAGACACTCTGCATCATTTGGTTTTCTTTTGAGTTGATTGTCCGTTTTTTCGCTTGCCCAAGTAAACCTGCCTTCTTCAAAAACATGATGAACACGATCGACATAGTGTCCATCATTCCATATTTCATAACGCTCGGAACGGAGTTGGCAGAGGATCCTGATGGTGGAAAGGAGGTGAAGGGTGGAGGAGAGCAGGCCACGTCTCTAGCCATTCTCAGGGTTATCCGCTTGGTTAGGGTGTTTCGGATATTTAAGCTGTCCAGACACTCCAAGGGGCTTCAGATCTTGGGCCAGACTCTGAAAGCTAGCATGCGTGAGCTAGGACTTCTCATCTTTTTCCTTTTCATCGGCGTAATCTTGTTTTCCAGCGCGGTGTATTTTGCCGAGGCCGAAGAGAAGGATTCCTTCTTCACAAGTATCCCAGACGCTTTCTGGTGGGCGGTGGTTTCGATGACAACCGTGGGGTATGGAGACATGTACCCTGTTACGATTGGGGGCAAGATAGTAGGCTCTCTATGTGCCATTGCTGGAGTGCTAACGATTGCGCTTCCAGTGCCTGTGATTGTGTCCAACTTTAACTATTTCTATCACAGAGAAACCGAAGGAGATGAACAGGCACAGCTCCTCACAGTGAGCAACCCGAACATCGCGTCCGACTCCAACTCCAGTCGTCGCAGCTCGTCTGTTGTCAGCAAGTCAGAATACATGGAGATTGACGATGACCTCAATAACAGCATTGATAATTTTCGAGAGGCGAACCTGCGAACTGGGAACTGCACAGTTGCGAATCAGAACTGTGTAAATAAAGGGAAGCGTCTCACAGATGTATAGATTTCCAGTGTAATTCTAGGCCATTACAAGACTGTACATATTGTAGTCTATTCATATATCAGAATGCTTAAACTGGGCCTCTGATAATGTATTATTTCATTGCGTATGTTTGATCTCAAGTCCACAAGAATTGCTTCGATTCTGTTTGAAGAACAGAATGGTAGTCTAAAATATGCCTATGGACACCAATAAGTAAAAGACAGAATAACTATTAATCGGATGGTTAGAGTACTTGGATATATAAATGCACCTTACCCCAAAATATTATTAGTTATTCAGTGACTCATTTGCAAAAATTACATTTGCATGTAGAACAATTACTTTTTTGTACCGTATGTTCATCATTTATTTGCTAATTTTAGGCTACTTTAAGTCATTTGCAAACTGAATGTTGATTAATTATGCAGATCATGGCATGTTTTATGAAACGTTGAGGTCTGTTTGATATGGTACTATGTATCTTGCTTTAATAATACATGACATTAATATGAACATCATCACTCATAGCCAAGCCGACAGTACGACTCTCTTGGACACCAACCACTGCCCATTATAAGCACAACTTTCTTAAACATCTTTAAAAACAAACTATGTAAAATCTGTTCCAGGCAGTATTACATTTTTAAAAGTATAACTTCATTTGTTAAAGCTTTTTAAATGTACATATTCAACACTATGCTTAATTAATCATTCGATTTATTTATCTATATAAAATAATTGTAATAATTATGTTGAAATATATATTATATTTAATACATTATGATTACATATTTAATTATTATTTAAATAAATAATTTAATAGTGCCTTCAGTCCTCTAACTGACATAGAGTGTCTCTACATGCAATAGTTACTGTAAAACATTTGCAAATCTTAAGCATATGATGTGCCGAGGGATATTCCAGAGCTGCTGGGATTGAATATCAGGACATGGTCCCTCAACATCCTTGTACATAAAATAGAATTAAGTACATCTTGCTGCATCAGACATTGCTTTCAAAGAAGTATGAAACATGTTTTTCATCTTTATGTATTCTTTTGCAATGGCTGTTTTTTGCTCATTTGTTTCTTTGGATCTACCTCAGTGTGGTCATGCATATGTGAATGCACAACTTCATATCCAGTCAAATTATCCTGTCCTGTGGGTTTAGCGAGTTGGGGCAATGTGAGTATGCAATAGAAGTGAAACACTTGCATTTAAAATAAGTCCACAAAACTAGAATTACAAACAAAGTTTAGAAATAGTACACAGTTTTTGTTTAAAGCAATTAGACGATTCTGAGTGATGCAAAACACAAGCGCTAATAGTGCTGTATAATACGCACAGGTCTGCATCAGGGACTGTAACTGGTAGAAACTGCCATTACTTTAATATCCGTATATCAATGTGAGTTGCGGTCTAAAAAGAAAACCTTTAATTTGAGTGTACATGTTGTCTTTTGAAATCGAATGCACTTTAATGAGAATTTATGTATTTATAGGTTTAGCAACGAGAATGACATAAAAGTACTAATAAATGAAGACTAATAAATCTGTTGATTTGTCCACGCTAAGGATGTGTGTTAAGCACCTTAACCAGCATAGGTGTTTTACAACCCTTTAATTCGTTCTTTGGGGCATTTATTATATTCACTTAAATACTAAACATCACAACTGTGATGTAAAAGTCTGACAACAAGTCTGTAAAAGAAATACATGCCAGAGTGGTGTTTATTTACTGTGAATATAGATGTCTGCATTTTAAGAAACACTCACGTTTATATAAAACAATAAAGAATAAAATATAATACAAAACAGTGGACCAAAAAAGAGTTTTTCATGTAATTTATGTAGATTATGAATATGGAAGTAAAAATGGCAATAATTAAAATTTGTCAATATATTATGTTACAGTAAATCAAATTCTAATTTACCATCTGTGATATAGAATGGATAAAAAAAATAGAAACAAGTTAACAGGGTTCTGAATCTTTATAATGTGTGGGAATTATTCTGTGTATTTACATAATCATCCAGGCTTCTAACTTTGTCAGCATTATTTTGATTTTTTTTTTTTTTGAAGATGGAATGGTTTGGTATCACTACATCACTGCTGAAAAATCCAGCATGAATTCCATGTTGGTCCTGGCTGGTTTATGCTGGTTAGAGTTGGTATAGTGCTGGTCTAGCTGGTGCAAAACAGGGGATATATCTAACTGCAGAACCACACGTCACAGCAGTCTTAGGACAGCAGTGTCAGACCTGAAGTTTGAGTGGTGCTGACGATCGCATATCCCGCCCCAACCACTAAACCCACACTTCACTATATCTATAAGCTCTACCTTAATGAATGAACCCACTGAACCTACCCTAAATGATGCTTTAAGCTCCACACCAACACCGGTCTGAGACTGCTGGCCTGGCGCTGCTGTCCTCAGACTGCTGTATGGCTCTGCGGTTCTGCAGCTGGTTATTATCGCAAAACATACCTTATGCTGGTGAATTCATAAGCATTTCTGTATTAAATGGCTTCTTTTTAAAAACAAAGCCTGGTTTCCATGTTGGGCTTGCCATATAAGTGTTATGCCATAAATGAAACTAAAGCACTTTGATATTATGCATGCAGGCAGCTCTGGGCTTATGTTGCTCTGACATGAATCATGCAAATGCTGGGAAAAGCTTCTTTTTTTTATTCTTAAATAATCAAATCACTTCATTGTTTTTTGGGTGGTTGGCATACTTTTAATATGTGTTGACTATTTATGTGCTGATAAGATGTATTCTATAACATTGACACTATGACCATTTTAAATCACTTTTTTTTTTACAGTTTTTAAAGAATGTTTTTCTAAATTCATTTCAACTCAAACTTTAGAATAAATGAAAAGCTTCAAGGATTCACATTGATAAATAAAAATAATTAAAATCCCTCAATGCCTCAAAAAAGAGTTGTTATTTCTGTTCCATTTCAAAAGTTTAAAGGGCACAAAGCGGATGTTGCGATAGTCTGTTGTGACGTATCCGAGTGAAATGGCTTCTGGAATGAGAAAAATGTAGGGCGGGATTTGATTTCATCCCTCGGGAATTGATTGTATTGTAGGAAGTTGGGCGTTGCTAAATAAATGAAGGCAGATCTGAATGCCAGTTTGCATTTGGTTGTGGACGATATTTTGCGATGTCAACGAAAGCCAGAGATATCGTCAAAAGCATATCGGCCATATCAAGTTTTAGCATTTCCAATTAATGTATTAAATTATTATTATAAGGCTACTTTTATTATTAAATTAATATTACAATTAATTTGCCCTGCAATAATTTCATAGCGCATCATCGCATAACGATGAGCTACAATGATAATAAAAAGATGTTAGATTAGCTTACTCCTCATTTCAAAAGCAACTTGTTCAACACTTAATACTTCTCGTTTTTTCACAACATGTGGGCCACAAGAGAAATATTAAGAAAATAAATTGAGACAGTAAGGCCTATATACCCACCGTTATCAGCATGTTGAAGTAGATTCAGGGCTCATCGTCTCTGAAAGAATCTGTGACATTAATGCAGTGGTCAGTTTTTACTTTCGCTTTCTGTAGTGAATAATTGACTAGGGTTTGAGACTCCTTCACCAGGTCGAGTGGGACCGGTTACAAATGGTAAACTGTTAGTCAGACAAGTGAGGTTTGGTACAAAAATGTGAAAAATGTCATGATTTTGAGCATGTCTTTGGATGAACTCATCTTTTCAGGTTTCTACATCACAATACAGGTATTACACCTATTACATTTTCAACAAATATTGATTGATTGATTGTATGTTTATCCACTAAAATGATGTAATATATATATATATATATATGAGCATCAAATGCAAAGGGCAAATGCAGAGACTAATAATGGTCCACTTGTTATTTTTACTACCTTTAATAGCCAGTACAATCAAAAGCAATCTGGTGTGTATTTTCTATTGAGGAGTGTATGCATGCACATGGTTTAAGAAGAAGGACAGTTTGGCAGAGCCTTTGAGCTCTGTGCATGTGAGGTTGGCGTGGGAGGAGAGAAGCAGTGAAAAATATACAGACCTGAAGAGAAGAGGGTGAGAGAGAGAGAGAAAGACTAAAAATGAGAGTGAAAAAAAGAAGGAGAGGTAGGCAGAAAAGAGGAGAGGGAGTGAAGAGCTAGTGATTCAGCCACAGAACGATGAAACTGGGGCCTGAATGCCTACAGGGGAGAACGAGCGTGTGTGCGAGAGGTGCACAACCTAACGTGAATGCACTGACTAAAAGCTCGCTACCACAGGCATTCTGGGACTTATTGTAGACTAGGCTAAAAATACAGCGTCTTTTATGCCGACATATGTTCACATATGGGGAAGCACAGCAGGAGGAGAGCATAGTCACTGATGTCTTAACTTGTGAAATCACAGGGCTACAGAAAGCACCGTAATGACCTTGGTGACAAGATGTGTCCCTATAGCAGCAATTTACACTTATATTTGAAATCTTTCCACAGACCTTCTTCCCACACACTCCCAGGCACCCGTCCCCTGGATCAGCCTCTCTTTCGCTTCGCTGCCCTTCCCTCTGGCAGCCCACTCGTAAGGCCTGTTGCGTAACACCACCGGTCTGTTCAATTATTGAGAGTACTTCCATTTCTCCATTGTTCGGGTGGAAATCAGTGAGCTGATCTTTGTGAAACCAAACCCTTGTGAATGGGCTTTGTCCCCCAAACTTCCCCCTTGTATAATCTAACCTGACAACAATTGTTGGATTGATTGATTGATTGATTGATTGATGGATTGATCCAATGGTACAGCTTTGATTCAAGCAGAGGAACTCGTCTCGTAACCTTGTAAAACTTAATTATGTTACATTAAACATTGAAACTTGTGTATTTACACATGGTTCCAATCACAACCTTTAAACGCAGATAAAATCCATGGAAAGTAAGTCCACCAAAAAGACCTCTACACCGAGGGAAACTGCTCAGAGCTGTTATAGTCATGCTGTTCTCAAGCAAAACTGAGCTGGTGTAGTTGGTCCATCAGCACTCCCACTTCCCATCAGCAACCAACATCCCATGTTGGTCCCAGCACGCAAAACACACCTGGTTGACCAGCAGTACTGGATTTTTTTCAGCAGAGCAGTCTTCAATAACTCCTCAGGTTTCATTTTCCATCGTACACGTTCATGTTATCACACTGGATGTGACCTGAAGAAGAGTGGAGATCTGGAAAGTTCCACAGAGTTTGTAAGTCTGCCATCTCTGACATCAGCAATGGTTTGTGAGAATGATTGCTGTGCATGGATCAGTTAGGTGGGCTCAGAATTACTTCTCAAAACAATATGAGCCATCTGGGTCAGGCACTGCGCAAGCTCGGCCGCACAAGCTCTGATGACAACACAGCTGTTTCATGATTGGACATATTCACAGATGACAATGATCACGTGTGTTTTCTATTTTTTTAAATGAAAACGCCATTTTCAAATGTATCCGGATCTAACAAGATAAAAAGGGAAACAAGAAACATCATTTTATGTATACATAGCACACTTGCTAATTACATTTAATAAGCAGTAGTTGCAACAGATTCTGTACATTTACAAATGTATTCATGGTGTAATTACATTTATTTTACAGCTTTGTGAAATATCTAAAGAGTTTAAGAGATTACAAGACTTTTTTTTACATTCGCTAGCTGAGCCAAGTCATGTGAAGATGTGTGAAGCTGGTGTCCTGTTTCCACTTGGATTCATCAGGTAATAAAATATGTATATTCTTTCAGAGAGCAATTGGACTTTCCAACAAGTCTCAAAGCCTTCAGTGTTCTGACCTTTTCACCTCTCAGAGCACTCAAATATCTATAAAAATTGTATTTGGGAGAAGATGAGATATACACGCCATAGGATCATTCAATGATATTTTTTAGTCTTGGATGGTATCAGGCATGTTATACAGGTGTGACAGACTTGTTTTCTTCCCAGGAATATGTGAATAAGACTAAACAAAAATTACATGACTTTTAAAATAGTAATAGAAACAGATTGCTTAATTTAAAGTGTATGGGTGTTGTAGTCTTGCTATAATTCACACAACATAAACTATTACTATTATGTCTTCAGTTGAAACCTGAGGGACTTGTATCTTTTTGATCAGTGGCATGCGGCCCTTGTACTTGCACACACACAGAGGTCAAACTTGTGCGTGACCCGCTGGGAGTGAAACTGAGCTGTTGCTGAAGGCAGGTAGAGGAGATGAGACATGCTAATTACTGATGTAACATTAGCCTGGTGGGAAGGCCAGGTGAAAGTGTTTAGATTGAGGCCAACAGAACAAATGACATCACATGAGCCAGTGCGCACAAAGAAAGCTGTTCACATGAGACTTTACACTGTAGGTATGCTTTGGGGTAACTTTAACCCTCAAAACCTTAAACATCAGCCTATTTGGCTTGATTAAAACATGGAAGTCACCTTATATTTGAATAGCTATACAGCTACAGAACATCTTCATACATCTATTGAGGTAATGGAAAAGCATTTTTGATTTGAGCAGTCAATTTCTTCAGAGCAGTGATTCTGTATTTTCAGCATCTTTGGGTTACATGCAAATGATTCTTACACATGAATGACAAACTAGCAGCATTTGATCATGAAATCCTTTAACAAATACTTAATGTAGCTGGGCATGATAATGTAGCTGGGTTTCAGGGACATGTGCTGAAGTGTAGTAGGGAAATGTTTCTCATCTCATGCTCAAATCTCTTATATTGTTCCGCAGGGTTCCAATTTGGGTCCTCTTCTTTTTACGATATATATGCTTCCCCTAGGTCATATTATTCAGAAACACAACATATCATTTCTATGTCAATGACACTCAGCTTTATTTTCCTGTTAAAAATAACAGCTGTTCTGTGTCTAGTCTGTTTGAATGTCTGCATGACATAAAATGCTGAATGGACTTGATTTTTTTTTACAGTTTTTTTACAAGTTCCGTGTTGATTCGGAAATTCTACAATTTGTTTCTAAAGCTTTGCATGGACATGCTATATATATTAAAATAAATATTGTGAAATATTAAATTATATTTATTATAATATTTATTATATCTGAAAGACAGAGAAGACAACATAAATGCAAATAATAATAAATAAAATAAAATAAATGTCTTAATGTCTTAAATGCCTTAAATAAATATTAAGAATCATTTTCCTCTTTCGATCTCAAACGACTCATCACCACAGGAACTCACAAATCAGGCAACCAACTGGACCTGGTTTACACACGCAACTGCATCACAGACAACATTTTGGTGAGACCTCTCCATGTTTCAGATAATTTCCTCATTACTTTCAGTCTACAACTCTCTACCCCTGCACCTCCAACCCCACCACCAGTCACTTTCAGGCGAAACCTGCGCTCACTTTCTCCCTCCCATCTTTCCTCTGCCATCCTCTTCTCTTCCCCCACCCTCACAATTCTCATCTCCGGATGTGAATACCGCAACGGATACCTTATGCTCCACTCTAACCTCTTCTCTAGACAATATCTGCCCTCTCTCCTCCAGGCCAGCACGCGCTACTCCCTCCAACCCCTGGTTATCTGAGGTTCTTCGTGAACACCGGACCGAACTCAGGGCAGCGGAGAGGAAATGGCGCAAATCAAAAGACACATCCGACCTGAGTATGTATAAATCTCTCCTCTCTTCCTTTTCTGTTGATGTTCATGCTGCAAAATCTTCATACTTCCACAACAAGATCAACAGCTCCTCCAACACATGATCACTCTTCAAGACATTCAACTCTCTCCTCTGTCCACCTCCACCACCACCCACCTCCTCTTTAACTCCTGAAATCCTTTCACCAACAAAACAACAACTATCAGCAGTCAGTTCACAGCTCCACACACACAGGAACCCAGTCTGACCCCTTCCACAGCCAATATCCCTCTGTCCTCCTTTTCTCCGCTAACCGAGGAAGAAGTATCTACACTTCTTCTCTCCAGTCATCCTACCACCTGCCCTCTAGACCCCATCCCCTCACACCTTCTACAAGCCATCTCTCCCACACTTCTACCAGCACTCACACACATCATCAACTCATCCCTACATACTGGCACTTTCCCTACAGCATTCAAGCAGGCTCGGGTTACTCCACTGCTTAAAAAACCAACACTAAACACATCATCTGTAGAGAATTACAGACCTATCTCTCTCCTACCATTCATTGCGAAAACACTTGAAAGAGCTGTTTTCAACCAAGTAACATCCTTCTTGTCTCTAAACAACCAGCTGGATGTCAACCAATCCGGCTTCAAAAAAGGGCATTCAACTGAGACTGCATTACTGTCGGTCACAGAAGCCCTACGGATCGCAAAAGCTGCTTCCAAATCTTCAGTCCTCATTCTCCTGGATCTGTCTGCTGCCTTCGACACTGTGAATCATCAGATCCTTATGTCCAGCCTCTCATCTCTGGGCATCACAGGAACTTCACTCCACTGGTTCGAGTCCTATCTCACAGGTAGGTCCTTCAGGGTCGCATGGAGAGGCGAGGTATCCAGAGCACATCAACTGACCACAGGGGTTCCCCAGGGTTCAGTTCTTGGTCCCCTCCTCTTCTCCATCTACACCACATCACTGGGACACATCATACAGGCACATGGTTTCTCCTACCACTGCTATGCTGATGACACACAGCTCTTCCTCTCATTTCAACCAGATGATCCCACAGTAGCTGCACGGATCTCATGCTGCCTGGCGGACATCTCGACATGGATGAAGGAACATCACCTGCAGCTTAACCTGGCAAAGACTGAGCTTCTCATCCTCCCTGCCAATCCGTCTCTACAGCACAACTTCACTATCCAGCTAGAATCATCATCAATCACCCCATCAAGGTCGGTCAGAAATCTTGGAGTAACATTTGATGACCAGCTGACCTTCACAGATCACATTTCAAAGACAGCTCGATCATGCAGGTTTGCACTGCACAACATCAGGAAGATCAGGCCTTTCCTTACTGAGCATGCAACACAACTTCTCGTCCAGGCCCTGGTCATTTCTAGGCTTGACTACTGCAATGCTCTTCTGGCCGGACTTCCATCATGTGCAACTAAACCTCTACAAATGATTCAGAATGCTTCAGCTCATCTTGTCTTCAACGAGCCCAAGAGGGCCCACGTCACTCCTCTGTTCATCTCTCTGCACTGGCTACCTCTCGCTGCTCGCATCAAGTTCAAGGCATTGACGCTTGCTTACAGATCTATCACAGGCTCAGCTCCCTCCTACTTTCACTCACTCCTACGAGTCTACATCCCTACCAGAAGCCTACGATCGGTCAAAGAGCGACGTCTCGTGATTCCATCACAGAAAGCCACAAAATCACTTTCCAGAACATTCTCATTCACAGTTCCATGCTGGTGGAACGCTCTCCCCACCCTCATCCGGAATGCAGAATCCCTGACAACATTCAAAAGACAACTGAAAACCCATCTCTTCCGTGAGCACTTAACCTCATAAAAAAAAAAACCAAAAAAAAAAAAACCTTCCCTTTCCCTTTAAAACCTCACTTATCGGGCTTATGCTACTCTGAATAATGCCTGAACTTCGTATTTTGAGCACTTCTTGCGTTGTTTTTGCCTCTTCATGATGACTCGCTTAATTTAGTCCTAATTTGTAAGTCGCTTTGGATAAAAGCATCTGCTAAATGACTAAATGTAAATGTAAATGTATTCAACATATTGGTTTGAACAATTATATAAGTGTTAGATCTCTCAAACTTTGATACAAGCAAGCCACATTTGTCTATTACAAATCAAACAACTTGGACATGTACTAAACAATCACAAGATTATGTGAGTTAATGTCAAATACAAAGAGTTCTGTTGTTACAATCTACCCCTCTGAGGGCTTGGCATTAACTTTTTAGCTCACCAGCCACTGTGGCTAGTGGTTCCCATTCAGTCAGTCACTACGCATTACGTCAGTGACTGACGAATGGGGATCGTGCCTGAGAGACCTATCACCTTCGAGTGTTAACAGAAACAGCCAATGGACATTGGCAAGTGAGATTTGCATCGCAAACCACGCCCCTTGCTGCGGGTATATAGGAAGCGTGCAGAGAGACACTCACTAAGCTTTCGCTTTGGAGCCGAATGTTTATTGGTTGATTCAGCTCTGCTTTTCATCTACGACTGTGGTCTTCAGAAACCCGGAACAGTCCCTGTGTTGGTGTGATCACGTTAGTGAGAAACTCGGCACAAAAAGAGCCTTCTCTGCATGCCGTGCAGGCGATCTACCACTGTGCACCTCAACACAAAAGAGCTTTTCCATTATGAAAGAGTAACACGGCTGTGCTTGCGTCTTTGTCAAGATGTCATTCCACATTCTCTCGTGTCTGGGTCATAAGCAGGCTGAGGTAGCGTTCGTGGATGAGTCATGCACCCACTGCGGGAAGATGACCATCTCGATGCTGAGATCGAGACTCCAATACCTCGTAAGAGGTAGGGTCCCCTCCGATGTCCCCCAATCTAGTTCTTGACACTAGTTTGGTTGACACGCAGGTTTCATGAAGCCTGAAAACCAGTATCCTGCCATGTATTTCTCAGCCCATGACTGGGGGTATTTACATTTACTGTCCACTGCCAACTGGTATGCAAACTTCTTGACCTAAAAGCAAGTCAACAGTAAACATGTTATCCTCATGAATGATGTATGACCCCTTGGGCAATCAGTGATAAACAAGCCACAACAACCATAGCAGAAAATCTATTGGCCTCTACCTCTTCATAGTGGGGACAATAATTGTGGAGTGAAATATTTTCCTTAAACATACAAGTAACACATTTTTTAATTAAGTCCTATCTTGTTAATCTATTGTACAGGTCCACTGCTTCCTTCAAATAATCAGTCAAGAGTTCCTCCTGTGCCTCACTAAAGACTCTCTGACAACTAGGGCTGCCCTCGACTAAAGATTTTTCTAGTTGACTAATGGTCATTCATTTAAGCGGTTAGCCGAATAATCGTGCTTGTACATGAATAAGCCATTCATAAATCATAAAAATTAGCCTTTATTACACATAGCCTAATCAGCGCTCAAATGCACGCATAAAGCTTTTCACAGTCACCGGCAACTGTCAAGATTATGAGTGTGTCATGAAAAAACAGAAGGAGACTGTCCAAACATTTGAATAATTTATTGATAATGTTTTGGGTTTTTGGGCTGCAGAGATTAAGTCATCGATAAGCCCTCTGATCTTGGCTTCTGTGAGGCTTTACAATATCTGTACAGTGCAACATGACAGATGGAATGGGCCTGAGCAACTGATCTCACTGATTTCCTTGACTTCAATTGCAGCATTTCTCAGAATTTCTGCAGGGACACCCCTGTCTGTCTTATGTTTCCACTGCCTAGGCATGCTGGAAAAAGGAGAAAAGTAAAAAAACAATCAGAATAATCTTCTGGGTTGATTGTAGCATTTTTAATGTTGGAATTGGAGTGTCTGCAATGGAAGCACCCCCTATATATATACAGTATATATATATATATATATATATATATATATATATATATATATATATATATTGTTGTGTGAAATATGCAATTTATTCTGTTATGAGTAATGCCACATAATATATAGGCTTCTAATAGGGTATTAAGTATAATTGTAACTTTGTGTAAGAAAAGTGTTGTATAAGAAAAACACTTTATAAGGTTTTTATAAGAAACCTTATTATTAAGAAAAACACTGTATAAGGTTTTTATAAGAAACCTTATTATTAAGAAAAACACTTTATAAGGTTTTTATAAGAAACCTTATTATTAAGAAAAACACTTTATAAGGTTTTTATAAGAAACCTTATTATTAAGAAAAACACTTTATAAGGTTTTTATAAGAAACCTTATTATTAAGAAAAACACTGTATAAGGTTTTTATAAGAAACCTTATTATATAGAAACAATGTAAAAGGTTTTTATAATAAACCTTATTATGAAGAAAAGCACTATAAAGAGTTTTATAAGAAACTCTTGAATCTGGTTTATAGAAACACTGAGACATGTTTTTATAATTTGTTTTATTGGTTTATATAAAAGACACTGAGACATGTTTTGATAAATTGTTTTATTGGTTTATATAAAAGACACCACAACTGTTGTTTGTAAAGTCATTTATTGAGAAAATGGTTTATAAAAAAGAGACACTGCAATTGGTGATGTAAAGTCATTTATTGAGAAGATGATTTCATAAAGAAAAACAGACCACACTGAATGTTGTAAGCATTTATTAAGCAAATGGCAAAGTAGAGAGGAATTGAAAATGTATTAGAAAGAGCTTTACCAAAGAAAGAAGAAAAATGCAAACATTACCGTCTATGTGTTGCGGACGAGATGCAGAAGATACAGCGATGAAGAAAAGGTCCAGAAGGAGGCTGGAGAGACAAGGGCTTTATAACCAAGTCCTAGGGGGTTTCCAGGAGAGGATGACCAATGAACAAGTTTTAGGGAGTTTCCAGGAGGAGATTCCTGAAGATGTCCAAAAGTTGATGGACTTTAAAAGAGCTGGAATGACATGTCCAGTTAGACGCTGATTCACCAAGGACGGCCTCTCCGGTGTTAGATGCCTTGCCATTGCGCCTCATGAAGATGAAAGCTTGTAAATTATTTGGTTTTGATTTACTTTTATTTTTATTTTATATATTAGTACCGTTTATGTAAACTAGTTAACCTGTATTTAATAAAAAATACATATAATTGAAATTAAGAAGCTCGCTTGCCTTAAATCTCTGTTTTACAAAATATTGAGCTGAACTAAACCACGGAGCAGTCTTTCGACTGAATTGTAAGTATGGAAATTTTTATACTTATTGTTTAGAACGAATTCGACTGACTTTACCTAACCTGAGAATAAACAAAATAAGGTAGAAGGTGTCTATATTTAAGACCCAAACAAGGGGTTAAATTAAGCACCATAAAACAATATATATATATATATATAAACACTCCAATTCCGCCTGGCGCTCTTCAGAGAGGGCTAGCATTACTTTCGTGCCCTCTCATTCTTTATGTGGAAGAAACCTTGGTTCCTGTCCCAAGGTCCCGTGTTAGGAGCTCCTTGTCGTCGCAAGATACTAACGACAGATGCTTCTCTCTCGGGTTGGGGAGATCTAGTGTCTCTTCTCGACGGGCCTCCGCCGGAGTTACCCGTCAGAACGATTCTTTCACCACCATCCGAACATAGTATATCTGTAAATGATGCTCGATTCTTCACCCCCATCCAGAACTGTGGAATATTTGGGCCTGGCCTCTGAGGGGGCCCAGCTCGTAGATTCTAGTCTCTCAACTGAGGTTGTTGAGAGCATACTTCACTCCAGAGCTGCCTCCACGAGGAAACTGTATGCCCTGAAGTGGAGAGTGTTCACTCCTTGGTGCAGTGATCATTAGCTGGACCCAGTTAACTGCCCTGTTGCTACAGTGCTAGAGTTCTCACTACCTTTAAGCCTATTGAGGAGGCCTATTAAGGAAACAAAGACCTTAAAAGCTTTGTTCCTCCTCGCTATCACTTTTCTTAAAAGGATAAGTGATCTGCAAGCCCTGTCAGGTTCACCTTCGTGCCTGGAGTTTGCACCTGGTTAGTCAAGGCATTCCTTCACCCTGGGCCAGGCTACGTTCCTAAGGTCCCCACTAACATGGCTAGATCAATAATGCTGCAGGCCTTCTGTCTTCCTCCGTATGTCCTTCCCCTATTTAGCCAGTTTAGCTGTAACCCCCTATGACCAGCTTCCCCAGGCTGGTCCTCACCGCACACATTCGTAAAGTTTTACTCTCTGAACCTGGACTCTACACCAGGTTCCCAGGTGCTCTCGTCCTAGTGCTGCTCTTCACTTTTTTACACAGGACAGACACTTCTTGCTATACTTGTTGGTATAGACATTCCCACAGCGTCAATCAGCGCAGCGCGAGTGCCCTTTTAAGGGAACGCCTTGGTTAACTGAAGAGGGAACAAGATTCTGCGTCGCCCTGCTATATCTACTACGTGCCTGTCAGTGCCTTACTCCAGCCTATTAGAAGCTAGCGTTGGGCAGGCTTTATAGTTTCCTGGTTCGTGACGTCACCCGCCTCTGACATTTCACCACACCATTGGACTGATTTCATATGTGCTTCAAGACGTAAACACGCAGAGTGTTTCCACAGCATCAACTGACGCAGCGTCTCGTTCCATCTTCAGGGAACCGAGGTTACAGTCGTAACCAAAGCTTTAATACCCTGCAATTATACTTTTGGTATACTAAATAGGTATACTTAAAGTCTGCTAAATTGTAACAACTAATTTTGTACTTAATGCACTTTAATTGTGCAGAAGTAGTGCTGAAGTCCAACTAAAGATAAACAAGTATACTTGATTGTGCTAAAGTGGAACTATTGCAAGTATACTTAAGGTTCACTTTAAATATCTTGCATTTAAATACTGATATTATACAGAGATACAATCCTGATTAACACATTTTAGGCTTAATATTAAGAAATGTGCATTGTGCAGTAAAGAAATACTCCAAATACAGTTTAATCTGAAATCAGTATCTCTTATCTCCATAATTATTTATGTGGTAAAATGCTGTGTAATAAGGGGTATGACTCGATACCGTATCTCTGAAATGTCCGTCTAGTTTGAACTTGCCGTGCTAGCAACTGTTCTCTCCGCGGAAGCTTTGCGCTTAAAGACCTAATAAAATATTTCAACTCAGATCAATATTTTCTGTCTAATTATTTACTTATGTAGCAAGTAGCTGTGTAATAAGCGGGATAATGTACATCTGTACTGGATGTACATTATCCCTTACATATCAGTCTTAAGTCTTAAGTGATATGTCAATAAATATGTTAATGGATTTAAAGTATACTTAGTATGAAATAAATGTATTTTAAATAGATTTTGGTATAGTTTTTTTTTTTTTTACTAGGGGTGTCATATTGAGAACATGCAACTAATAATCCATTTGTGAAAAAAGAAAACGTAGGGTAGGCTATTTTTTTCATAAACACATGTTATTCTGATTGAAACTCTCTTCACATCCTGATAGCAATGGATGTCAAGTCAAGTCACCTTTATTTACATAGAGCTTTTTACAATACAGATTGTTTCAAAGCAACTTTACAGTGATTCACAGAAAATGAATGCTACAAAGATTGTTTTGGATCCCCAATCACTCCAGCCCACCGCCTCGAGCGTCCATGGCTGCAGATGTTCATGACACCGCGGATTCCTCTCAGCGGCGAGGGTTCCATGACAGCACGTTCCTCCTTCCTCACGGGTTTCGGCACCAGTGTAATGAGGTATGTTGTTATGGGAGGGAGGTAGGAACCGGCGAACATTTAAAGACTTTAAATATATACATAAACACAAAACGAAAGTAAAGTCGCCCTCACGCCCCTCATGTACGACTGCCGCACACAGAACAAAACATAACATAAATAGTCCAGGCCTGGTCCTCTCTCGTCCTTCACTGTTGTAAGGATTTATAGTCTGCTCCGATCCAACTTCAACTCCAGTGTCTACATTTAAATATGCTCCTTCCCTAAAAAGAGCTTATTTATCATAGAGACAATTCCTTCCGATCTCAGTACTATGTAAAGTGGAGTGATATGGTATCACTTATAGCGTGGGAGCAGCAGCGGGCAATCAAGAACCATCCTGAATACAGGGATTTCAAACAATCTTATCACCTTAACATTTGTCTGTTCTTATTTGAAAGAATATTGAAGATGTGGGAACAGAAGGCTATCACATTTTTTATTGTTATCTTCAATTTACATTTAAGACAGATCTTCATTTACATGCTGAGAGGGAAGACGGATGTAATACAGTATAAAATGTTTGAGCAGAGATTAATCTGCGTTCATTCTGACACTGGTGAACCCAAGGTGCTTTGTGTACTTTGCTAGTGCTATGCTGTAATAAACTTCATTTTTGAGATTTTCAACGTCCACATAATTTTTTCTTACACTGTTGTCGCTCCTACTTTTATGCTTCCGTAGCTCCTACGTGATGTATGAGGCCGGTGCGGCGCTCATTAGTGCCACCGGATCGCGTCATTCTCTTATGGCATTTCATGAGACATGAGGTATTTTAATGCCATCTTTCGTGACGCTTTGCTGAATCTGCTCCGGCAGTGTGCGACCTGCGTGTTCATGTGTTTTGAAAGAGGTGTGGCTTTGGAGACGCTCTGAAGGGAGGGTGGGATCTAATGCTTTCAAAGCTAACTTGCTATTGGTAGCCGCACTGAAATGTCCTACCTTACCTTTAAATGTGTTTGAAGACAAACGAGATTCATGCAATTGGCATTTGTCTAATTCTGGAGCAACAGCAACAAGGACATCATGCAGTGGATGACTCAAGTGTTTTTAAGAAGCTTTTAAAACAATAACTCTTTGGAAAACATTAATACAACCAAATATGTATGGCATACATGCTGAAATCATAAAAATACAAAAATAAAAGGCCTTTTTTCTCACCACAATTGTGTAATTTTGACCTATACCAGAAGCTTAATGGATCATGCTAACCAATCAAACCTAGACCTCTTGCTTTCATTTTGAAAATGTGGACACTGTGCACAATATACAATTCATACTATAAACTGCATAAATAGTAAAAGTTGCATGTTACAAACAGTTAAACAATGCTTTCAAACTGAATGGGCAACAGTGAAGAATTGCAAATAGTGCTAAAAACTATTGCTAGCAGCTCTGCATTCCTCTGCCTCAGACCTGACCTATATTGAGAGCACATTACATAATGAGTGAGTGTAGATGGATAGAGCTAAAACTGTGTTTGCCCTCAAGTGTCTACAGATGCTTCTCACATACACACTGACAGAGGAAGACTCCATGTTATGGTGATTCAATACAGTACATCAACAGTACATGGAAGGGCGGTTTATAGAATAGAGGATTTTTAATTTTTAAAGTTCCTAAACATAATTTCGGGAGGAGTGAAGTCGAGTCAAGTCAGGTCACCTTCAATTATATAGCAATTTTTACAATACAGATTGTTTTAAAGCAGCTTTACAGTGAAAATAGGAAATTAATGCAACAAAGATTGTTCTGGCTGTACAGCAGCTCTAGAAGAAAGTCATAGTCCAGCTTAAGAAGCTTTTGATTAGTTAATTTCCATTGTAAAAGTCATTAGTTATTAACTAATAACTGCCGCTTACGAGACACAGTTTTTAAACTGAAAACAGAAAATGCTTTCTGGCCATTCATTTACACAACAACAGCGTTTTGGTGGCCAGGGAATGCAAACTTTGAAATAGAGTTTTGAAAACGATACTTCAAAAACGTGAATTGTACTGTAAACTTCAAAAACGGGAATCTGTGAAAACAGTGATGGCATGCAAATGCTTATTACATGTTTAGTCTATAGGCATTCGGTTTTTAATGTGTACCATGTAGTCTTTCTTTCCAAAGTGACATCGTGAAATTACTTGTCTGGCATGCAAAATATAGCGTTTTTAGTTTTTTCCACGAATCCGTGTGAACGGGAATCATTTTGATAACATTTTCATCTGTACAGAGGAAAAAAAAATTGTTGTGAAAAAAAAACCAAAAAAACTTTTGTCGTGTCGATGAGGCCTTTGCAGGGGATAGTCTTGTTGACACTTCAGAGCTGCATTGTGGTCGTGTCTAGGCGCAGGTCCTACATCTGGTTTGGATACGGCCCGGATACGGCTGAGACTAAGACCATTCTTCTTATGACGTAACGACTACATCGGGTGTTATAGGAAGTGTTAGAGGGGTATATCTAAGCTCGAGTTGAAACTGCTTCCTCAAGCCCCTCCACTGCGGACAGCAAGCCAAATACGTTTAAACTTGATAGCTTAAAGGTTGTATGGGCAAACAAACTTGTGAAATACACTTAATTCACACTCATGTAAAAACACAAATACTTAGGTCTATATTAATTTCCAAGTACTCATAAACACATTATATTTGCAGAGATAAAGCGCTTACGAGTAAGTAGTTTAGTTGTATGGATGCCTCTTTATATTGCTTTAAAGGGATCGTTCACCCAAAAATTTTAAATACTGTTCTTTTTTACTCATTCTCAGCCGTTAATTTTGAGACTAGACGATGGAAGTAAAATAATGACAAATGTTTTTGAAACAAAAAAGCTTGTTGAATTGCACTACTTAACCCTGCTTGCATTTTAATGCATTGTATTTTTAGGGCTTGCATTTTTATGGGCTGAAATTCAACATGGTTGTATATTTAAATTGTGTGTGGGGATCTACTCAGGCAGGCATACAACACAGCTGCATCACATTCACTCAATCATGTGATCTGTTGTAAGGTCACATGACTAATCAGGAAGTGATAAATGTTTGCTGGCTGCAAGGCAGACTCTTTTCGTGTTGATGCTAGACACTGTTGTGTGAGTTGGGCCCCCTTTTTCATGCAGGTAAAATTGGTCATTGCAGAGCATGTTTAATCACTGCCAGTAAATTTTAATACTTATTTATTTCATTTGATTAGGGTAATTCTAGAGGCGCGTGTCTACTCTTCACGGAGGACACAGGCTGCTGAATGGAGTTTTAACATTTATGCGATCACCCCAGTGTGACTCGAGCTGCTGAGCTGCACTGGTAAATGCCTCAATATGTACATTTTCCACTGAATGTTTTATACCTGCATTGAAACATGTTTTAACGACTTTCTCTGTCTGTAGCAACGGAACGTTCACCTTTTCTCTGCATGTGTTAATGCGCTGTGGGACAGTTGAGCATACTGAAAAGTAGGCCTATATTTTCTAGTTATGTTTTAGTTGACTATGTTATGCTGTTTAATGAGGTTAACTAACATGCTTGGTTTCTTTTGAAAAGGGACCAGGCCAGCCACTGTTTTCCTGTAATTAATAGGCATTTCTTTATTGCTTCCTGTTGTTTGATTTTTTTTTTTTTTTTTTTTTTTTTTTTTTTTTTTTTTTTTGGGTTATCCATAATTTTGCCACTCGTGCTACATTTATAGTATTTCTTATTTTGACTAAGTGTTGCCATTTATGCTGGTGATTCTCCTCTCTAACTATGTCTTTTGCGTAGGTTATACTTGTACAAGGCCGGATCCACACTGATGCTTTGCCCCTTCTCTTCAGGGGACCACACTGGGAGAGACACTGTATTGGTGTGTACTTATAACTACAACACGGTGTGATATTTTGTAGTGGTATATAAAGATCTTAAGTGTGTAGTGCTTGTTGTGTTGCATGCTTCGACTGGTGTTGGGTTGCTGTCTCCTGTTTCTGTCTCTCCAGGGGCCTCCTGAGCAGGGGTTTTGCATTGGCTGATCCGACCTTCCTAGATTGAGGAAAATCCACCAGTCATTTATCACAGTATTTTTTTAAGATTCGTTTTAAATAACTTTGTCTTTTTGTACTAATGTAATAAATTTTGGAATACATTTACATTTCTGCCTCTTGTTGACTGTCCCTTTGCGGGGATAAACGTATTATTAGCCACACTGCATTCACGGGAAGAGTTGGGGTTCCTCCTGCCCATCATCAGGGGGTGGCGTAGTCAGACTTAAAATAAGGTATACTGCATGGCAGGTACCACATGTGAATATTTCAATTCAAAACATTTCACACATGTTTTCATTATTAAAAAAATTCTCTTTACAAATTCGCTTCCACAAATTCAGTGGTTCAAATTCGACAGAAAATTCAACATTTGACATCTGGGAATGGCAGGAATAGCAGTAGATTACTGATTAATAATCTCCATAGCTGTTAGTTGACCTCACCAGCAGGTGGTGTATGCGGCTGTTGACGAAGAAAACTGGGTGAGAGTCATTCATTCATAAAAACGGATTTACAGAAATGGAGCAAGCAGTAAGTATTTGTGATGATTATCAGGGCCAGTATACAGGTGCTGGTCATAAAATTAGAATATCATCAAAAAGTTGATTTATTTCAAGAATTCAACTCAACAGGTGAAACTAATATATTATATAGACTCATTACATGCAAAGTGAGATATTTCAAGCCTTTATTTGTTATAATTTTGATGATTATGGCTTATAGCTTATGAAACCCACAAAATCAAAATCCCAGAAAATTAGAATATTACATGAAATCACACAGTAATTACACAGTAATACCATGGTCATTGAGCCAGGTTTTGGTTCTTTTGGCAGTGTGGGCAGGTGCAAATCCTGCTGGAAAATGAAGGAAGCATGAAGTGCTCTGAAAATGTCCTGGTAGACGGCTGCGTTGACTCTGGATTTAATAAAGCACAGTGGACCAAAGTCCTCTTTTCTGATGAGAGCAAATGTTGCATCTCATTTGGAAACCAAGGTCCCAGAGTCTGGAGGAAGAATGGAGAGGCACACAATCCAAGATGCTTGAAGTCCAGTGTGAAGTTTCCACAGTCTGTGTTGGTTTGGGGAGCCATGTCATCGGCTGGTGTTGGTCCACTGTGCTGTCCACTCAACGCAGCTGTCTACCAGGACATTTTCAGAGCACTTCATGGTTCCTTCAGCAGACAAGCTTTATGGAGATGCTGACTTCATTTTCCAGCAGGATTTGCACCTGCCCACACTGCCAAAAGAACCAAAACCTGGTTCAATAACCATGGTATTACTGTGTAATTACTGTGTGATTTCATGTAATATTCAAATTTTCTAGGATTTTGATTCCGTGGGTTTCATAAGCTGTAAGCCATAATCATCAAAATTATAACAAATAAAGGCTTGAAATATCTCACTTTGCATGTAATGAGTATATATAATATATTAGTTTCACATGTTAAGTTGAATTCTTGAAATAAATCAACTTTTTGATGATATTCTAATTTTATGACTAGCACCTATACATTTAAGTCTTCACAGTTAGTTTTGTACATGTAAGCACATTTGTACATGAACAAGATTATAATGTTATTCCCGATGCTGAAGTACAGGTCATAAAATGTTATATCTGAGGTAGTAGACATATATTTCTCTCGGTTGTTTAGTTTTCTCAACTTTATATGCACACTGTGCTGCAGAAGTGGGGATTCCATCAATATGTCATTCTCCAGGATTCCCCTGCGGTCAGGACACTTAAAGTAGTTCAATGGACTAATACAGTGATGTAAAAGATCAACCTCGCACCTTATTGGGGATGTAGGCTATACTAGATATAGGTGTGCATAATGCCTGGCACCTACATGAACACTTTACAGTTGGTTTTATGACTAAGTCATTCTCTTCAAATGCTATTGAAGTTAGAAACATGTGTACTAATGTCATGTAACTTTAGAGATGTCATGTAACTAAATGTGCGAATATATCCTGTGTCAAGCCAACTTTATGCCAGTATTTCACTGGGAATTGCTTAGTGTGAAGTTTTGCACGTTACTTTCATATTCTGGGTCCGCTTGCCTGTTCCTATATCTATTATAGCCTACATCCCCAATAAGGTGCAAGTTTGGACTTTTATATCACTGTATTAGTCCATTGAGCTACTTTAAGTGTCCTGACCGCAGGGGAATCCTGGAGAATGACATATTGAGGGAATCCCCAGTTCTGCAGCACAGGGCTGCGATATAAAATTAAGAAAACGAAACAACTGAGAGAAATGTCTACTACCTCAATGTTTTTTTTTGTTTTTTTTAACAATAGCCTACCATCACGCTATCATTGATATTAATTAATCTATTTTTTTTATTAATTTATCTGAGGTGCCGGAACGCCGGTCCTGGACCGTTCCGGCCCACTTTAACCTCTGTATATATATATATATATATATATATATATACTGGCCCTGATAATCATCACAAATACTTACCGCTTGCTCCATTTCTGTAAATTCATTTTTATGAATGAATGAGACTCTCACCCGTTGCTCTATAGTTTTCTTTGTCAACAGCCGCTTGTACCTAGCCTGGGAAAACCCAGACAAACTTTCGGCAAATTTAGATAAATTTAGTCTGGCAAAGAGCCCATTCAAGCCGATTTCTAATCCGTCCAAACCGAGGCACCAATCAGAAACGTTGAGGCGGGCCTTACACGATGACGATCGCTCTGATTGGTTTTAGGTCTATCCAATTGCGCCCAGAGGCATTTGAGCGACGTCCGTTGTTGAAGCGCACCAACTTTTAAATGCATTATTATATTCAAATTGCAAACACATGAGGACAGTCTCCATGAAAGACCCACTGGCAGATGAACGTGCTACTACATTTCTCTCTGAAACGGTAGGAAATTAAATTAGATTAATAGAGGATTTTAACTGTGACAAGATGATTGACAGGGCAGATTACGTGACAGGATGCACGCGACAGATCCGTCCGATAAAGATGACGAAGTAGTATGTCCCAAAGCTTGCCTACTTTTTTTGCTACACATTCAAAAGTAAATACCTTTTCTTCACAAAAAGAGTACATACTTTTATGGCATAGTGTAACTTAGGCGAATTGGGACACAGCATATGGCTTTACATGATGACGATCGCTCTGATTTGTTTTAGGTCTATCCAATTGCGCCCAGAGGCATTTGAGCGACGTCCGTTGGTGACGCCCCTTTGGAAATGAGTTATTAATGAAGCTTTGCCAGACCATAACTATATAAATGCAGTCCATAACTCAGTTACTACTGAGAATGGTCTGGTTTTAACCAGGCTAGCTTGTACCAGCTGCTTGCACCTGTTCTTTAGTGACGAGATAGCCATAAGAAAAAACACCTTAGAGTCAGAAGCTTAACTGGCACTGACTCAAGTGGATCAATGGGGTTGTTGACTAGCCTCTCAAGGACCACGGTTAAGTCCCACAAGGGAACTTTCACTCTGACAGGTGGTCTTAGTCGCCTAACTCCATGAATGAAGCGGGCAATCAGAGGGTGTTTCTCCACTAAAACCCTGTCAATCAGAGCGTGCCAAGCTGAAATGGTGGCCACAAATACTTGGAGAGTAGCAGGACATATCTCTGCTGACAACTTTTCCTGCAGAAACTCCAGCACTCTCTTCTCGACAGTAAATCTGCTCCCACATTCATGCTTCCAGGAATGTGAATGGCCCTGAGAGACAGGAACAGGCAGTCCGCCTTTGTGATTTATGTAAGCGACTACCGGAGTGTTTTCCACCCACACCAGCACATGGTAGCTTAACTGCCAGAGGAAGTACTTCAGGGCCAGAAATACAGCCTTCAATTTGAGGCAATTGATGTGCCAATCGAGATGAGGGCCTCTCCAGATCCCTTGGGCTGGACGGCCATCTAAGACCGCTCCCCAGCCTGTCAGGGAAGCATCTGTCATTAACATATTGTACCTAGAGTACCTAGGCTGCTTCTCAATATCCCTCCTCGTTCCCTTGCTCCTCCGTCCTCCATCCTCCATCCTATGACCTGGAAACCGATCGAGCTCAGCCATCTTGAAAGACATCTCAATTCTCAAATTACACCATGAGGAGGCGAGGATCGAGGAGTGAGGAATCTTTCAGATGAGTTATGAGTGAGGATACACAGGTGTATGATTTACGAAAGTGTTTTATCGACTAAACATGACACAAGTATAAATTCTCCTCCCCTTTCACATCTGTCTCAATAATTTTAATTTATACTTTACCTTTGCAGTTTAAATAAACCATACATCTCACATATGTCAACAGGGTATCTTGCTTTATTATTATTTATAATACATTTCTTAAATAACCAAATTTTAACAACACAAGGGCAGATCCTTTGAGTGCAACTGATGACGCTTTGAAGTGAAGTACTTGAGTGATCAAGTATTCCAATGTATAAAAAAGCTTTCCTTTGATTCCTCCATCCTCCTTTTCTTTCCAGTCTTCCCTCGCATCCTACAGGGGGTGGAGCTGAGACGCGAGGAATGGAAACGAGGATGCACAAATAAGAAATGAGAAGCACCCTTAGAGTGTGGGACCCAAGGTGAGGAACCAGGGTCTGAGCCACATAGAAAGGGTACGAATCGCCTTTGGGGATTGCCCCTAGGATGAAATCTCCTGGCTCTGTCCCGCAACTGAAACGGTCTCATGTGCAGAAGGCCCATAGATATCACTGTGGACACAGCTGCCAAAAGATCTAGAATTCTTTGTTTGAGGTGGTGGAGGTGTGACGGTTTTTTCACGTCCAGAAGCAAGCTGGAGGACCTCTCGATCTGGTGAGAGGACAAGAGAAAGGGGAGGACCCGTCTCTTGCCCTTCAGCCAGTTTGACATGCGAGCCCCAAGATCTTAACATCGAGGACGCGCAGGCTTGAGTCTTTGTGAAAAGAAGTGGAGCACTTTGATTGGAAATGATTTGCAGTGCTCACAATGATACAGCATGATGATCCCCCAGAGAGTCAATGCAGGAGTTATACGGATCATCCTCTGAGATGGGCCGTGAACAGGGTGGCATGTATCTCTTAGTGGATTCACATGCCAAATAACTATATTTTCTTTCAGTTCGGACAGAGAAAGAGAGAAAGGATTTACTCCTGCTTGACAAAACTAACTCCTGACAAAGGGTATGGTTTAAGAAAAAGTAGCACACACGACACAATGCGGTTCTCTGAAGACAAAGAAACCTAAGAACACACTTGTATCATGTCTATTTCTAGTAGAATTCTTGGCGTGCTTCACAACAGGTCAAACAAAGATGTTTCCCATAGCGCTAACTCAGCGCAGCATTGATAATAGCTTTTGAAAGGGCACAGATTTTCAAACTGCCTGAGGTCTCGTTCACACACTATCACCTCTAAATGGAAAAATGCTGTTTAATTTTTAAAGCATATTTGTGTGTGTGTGTGTGTGTATGTGTGTGTGTGTGTGTGTGTATAGGAGAGAGGTCTGGAATGCTAAAGTTATTGGTGTGAGTCAAAGATGGATGAGCGCTGCTGGCGGAAAGCTGTCAGACATCACTGCTGTCAGGCTGGAGCTAGACAGGAAACACCATGTCACATGGGGTGAAGGTTGTGTGTGTGTTTGAGATTATGACACTCTGACACTGGGCACAATTCAGAACTGCTTTGACAATGACTTCTTTAATTCTTAAATTCCAATTGCGGTAGTAAACAAGATGCAGAATTGTGTACATGCAGTTAGATGTCACAACAGATGTTTCCATCCGAGTCCACATTGACGCACCAGATAATACGTCAGCAGCGTCAATGTGGACTCGTGAACGCGGATGGAAAACAGACCGGAAGAGAATACAATGTTGAATAAAGTCGTAGTTTTTGTTAATTTTGGACCAAAATGTATTTTCGATGCTTCAAAACATTCTAAATGACCCACTGATGTCACATGGACTACTTTGATGATGTCTTTATTACCTTTATGGACGTGAACAGTGACACGTCCATTGACTTACAATGGAGGGACAGAAAGCTCTCGGAATAAATCTAAAATATCTTAAGATGTCTTCAGAAGAGAAACGGAGGTCTTACGGGTTTGGAGTGACATGAGGGTGAGTCATTAATGACATAATTTTCATTTTTGGGTGAACTAACCCTTTAATGTTGATTAATATAATAAAAATCGTTGTTTGGGTGTGGGGATGATACATGTCGTAGGCTACACAGACAAAACAATTTGAGAACCATTGAGAGTTATTTTTCTACCTTTTAGAAGATCAAGACTTCACACTGGTTATCTTAGTTGCATGAAAAATAAAACGGTGTCTGAGCTCCGAAAATTTTCAGGAAGAAACAGAAAAGCAAATAAAGAATAATTAGTGTAGCTGCTGTTCATAACATTTCAAGTCAAGTCACCTTCATTTATATAGAACTTTTAACAATATAGATTGTTTCAAAGAGGCTTTACAGTGATAATAGGAAATTTAAGTAACAGCGATTGTCTTGAATAAAGTTATTGTCCAGCTAAAGTTAGTTTTGATTGATTCACTTCATTAGTCATCAGTCATTAGATCATTAGTTATTAACGTAGGGGCCGCTAACACAATACAGCTTAATGCGCTCCGGCCCGCTCATTTGTACAACAACAGTGGTGGCTCGAGAACGCATACCCTCAAATAGGTTCCAAGGTGCAAGCGTTGACATTTTTTTAAAAACGTTATCTCCACATAAACTTCAAAAACACAAATCTGTGAAAACGCTGGCAGTGTGCACACTTCAAGCAAAAGATAATCATGTACATCTGATCTGATATAACTGGACTACATGGTTATGAGATGCATTTTGTGAATGCTTGGCTAAAGAGATGTGTCTTTAATCTAGATTTAAACTGGGAGAGTGAGTCTGAGCCCCAAACATTATCAGGAAGGTTATTCCAGAGTCTGGGAGCCAATGGCAAAAACACTCTCCCTCCTTTAGTGGACTTAGATATCCTAGGTACAACCAGAAGCCCAGAGTTTTGTGATCTTAAAGAGCGTGATGGATTGTAGTGTGAAATAAACTTAAATGTAATGCTGCAATCAACACTTTCATTCAATTTCACATTTCACTTTAATCATGAAAAATAGATTTAGTTAAATTTTGCAGGGGCTTTTTTTTTTTGCCCCTTATCTTGAATTTGGGGACCATTTAGTTCATTTTACTGGCTTTTTGTCACATGTTAATTTCTGACGCTGATCCTGATTGTCATTGAATGTTCATTCAGACAGTCTTGAAAATCTCTTCTTTTGGGTAAATGATTTTTCCTTTTTGGGTGAATTATCCGACTACAACTGTCCATGACTGATATTCACCCTGTTTACTCTAGAAGAACTGAGACTGCATGCTCCTATCTTAGATTGGACTGTGAGGCCTTGTGGCTGGGAGTGTAAAGACCTGTCATATGAGAAAACGTTGAGTTTAGCTATGCATGACACTTCTTTTGTCATCACCTCATTAATGACATATCTCAGCTAAAGACAGAACGGAGAGACAAAACATGACGGGTAAAAATAGCTTCATGTGGTCAAGAAAAACGTTCTTCGTTTTCCTATACACTGGTGTGGAATCATGTTTGTTTTAATTGTTTATTTTTTGACAGAACTTATTCCTTTAAGATCTCATTTTAACTACAGTTCAGACATCTCTCTCACATGTTCTTGTTTAGACCGATAGAAACAGCAGGCATGCTACATGCAGAATCGACAAGTATAGCCCACTGTGCTGTGGGTGACTTACATACTACTTACATAAGAGACTTCATAAGTGAAGATGACTAATGACTAATATAGAAACACACATCTAGCACTACAAAATGCCAACACATTGTCATCTGATTTTCTTAAGGCATTCCCTGAAGTTCCACAAAGTCTTCGCAACGTGATTTACTGACGTAAGACATGTTTCTGGATCATTGCTTTGTTCATCATGGAGCAACATTCTTGTCAACAACTGATCACAAAGGGTCACTGGATATATAAGTTAATGAATCTGTTCTCTTTGGTGAATGGATTCAAAATATGAGTCACAGGGAGGATTCAAAATGCTCCACTAATTCAGGAATATTTCCTACTTGGGTAAATCAGGTTAGGTGTCCCCTACATATTCTAGAAATAAAACAGTGTCTCTCTTATTTTACAAATATCTACAGTTTTTGTCAAATATTAATATTCTCATTCTTAATATTCAGACACTTAATATTCAGCAATATTATTGTACCAACACTATTGGATGAGAACTGAACTGTGCTGGATGACTTCACTGCTTTCTCCAGATCTGCTTAATAGATTAATTGAACTCATTTAATTTTTGATGAACTTTAGACAGATATTGAACTGAACTGAATCAACACTGATTTCAACTGAACAATGACACTATTTTCTTTTTAGAGATGCTTTACAGCAGAATCAAACTCTGTTTGCATCACTGAATCAGTTTCCTGTTTATCTCTATTGTATAAAGCACTATATAAATTAAGGTGACTTGATAAAAAAAAAAAAGAAAAAAAGAAAAGAAAAGAAAAACATTTTATTATACAGTATTTTAAGAAATTCTTTCCTCGCGTCTCAGCTCCACCCCCTGTAGGATGTGAGGCAAGGCTGCAGGGAAAGAAAAAGAGGACAGAGGAATCGAAGGAAAGCTTTTTATATTTGAATAATCCTGATCACTCAAGCGTCACTTCAAAGCATCAGTAGCTGTGCTCAAAAGATCTGCCCTTATGTTGTTAAAGTTTGGTTATTTAAGAAATAGATTAGGATAAAGCAAGATGCCCTGTTGATATATGTGTGATATATGATTTTTTTTAACTGCAAAGGTAAAGCATAAATTGTGACAATTGTGAAGGGGGAGGAGAATTTATATGTGTGTCAGGTTTCTCGACAAGAAAGACTTCCGCATAGGATACACCTGTGCATCCTCGCTCATAGCTCCTCGCCTCCTCGTGGTGCAATCAGAGAATTGAGATGTCCTTCAAGATGGCAGAATTCGATCTGTTTCCAGGTCACAGGCTGGTCATAGCAGGTGATGGTTGATCTGAGGGGTGCATGGTGAGTTTATTCTTTCTTATTCATTTTCATAAATGTTGCAAACTTTCTGACAAGGCTCTATAAGCATCTGGGGGATTACGATAATAACTTGCAGATTTTGCATATTTTCATCTACATTTTGAAGATGTCCCCTGTACTTGAAACAAATAGACATTATACAACCAGATTTTGAAGCAAAAATTTTGCCTTAGGACATTCATTATTATGTAATTTGTATTAATAATCATGTAATCTTACTTTTGATGAATTTCATTATTTTGTTCAATACATTTTTAATTATTACACCATTTATGCAATATGAACTCTATGGTGTTACTTGTTCTGAAAATGATTTCCTTCTGATTTAATCTTCAAATTTGAAGCTTTTAGACCTTGAAATAAAATAATAAAAAAAGAAAAAATCTCCCTGGAAATAGAGGCCAATATGAAAACTGAAATATTTCTTATTTTCTAAAAAATGTATAAACTGAAATTAATAAAGCATTTCAGCTGAATCCTTATATATATATATATTTCTTAATTATTACCTAATCAAACAACTGTGGTGAGTAGGATCAGTCAACAAACACGGTGAGTAATGTCTTCTCCTGTTATTGTCACTTGCACTTCGTGTCACATGTATAGTATAGCCTTCTCTGTCAGCGGTGAGGACTACACATGTGATAAATGCAGGGAGATAGTGAAGGCTGACGGAGAAGATTTTAGAACTAGAGACACACATCCAAACTTTAATCGAGGATAGTAAGAATGCAAGGGCTTTAGATACTGCTTTGGATGCTTAGTGAACTCTGTACATTCTTCGGTTCCAGCTGTAGAGCCTGTGCAGCAGGGCAACTGGGTGACCGTGAGGCGCTGTAGTCGTGGGACAAAACACCGCTCTTCTGTTCCGATTACAACATTAAACAGGTCCTCCCCACTCAGTGAAACACCCACTGAGAATCCTGCTGAATGTGCCCTAGTTATTGGTGATTCTATTACACGGAACATAAAAATAGAGACACCAGCTACCAGAGTCACATGTTTGCCGGGAGCCAGAGCGCCTGACATCAAAGCAAATGTAAAAGTGCTGGCTAATGCTAATCGTAAATTCTCTAAGATTATCATTCACGTCGGCACTAATGATGTCCGACTTCGCCAGTCGGAGATCACAAAAATTAACTTTAAAGAGGTGTGTGAACTCGCAAGTCAAGTCAAGTCAAGTCATCTTCATTTATATAGCGCTTTTAATAATGTAGATTGTCTCAAAGCAGCTTTACAGAGATAAACGTATAATTTAAGGTAAAAGAGATTGTTTTGGCTCGCAAGTACGATGTCAGACACTGTAATTTGT
The DNA here is from genome assembly GCF_963993115.1 of Abramis brama. Classification (NCBI taxonomy): domain Eukaryota; kingdom Metazoa; phylum Chordata; class Actinopteri; order Cypriniformes; family Leuciscidae; genus Abramis; species Abramis brama. The sequence continues at coordinate 34,849,462 of NC_139966.1, read as the reverse complement.
TCTGGCCCCCTTCCTATTCGCCGGAGTGATGAGATACTTAGTAGACTGTCCTCACTCAATGGCTGGCTGTCTAAGTGGTGTCCGCAAAATAATATAGGGTTCATAGACAATTGGAAAAGTTTTTGGGGCAGACCTGACCTGTTGAAAGAGATGGTATTTATCCCTCCTGGGATGGTGCCGCTCTTCTCTCTAGTAATATGGCACATAGTCTTAGAACTCAAAAATGAATCCCCAATTCATGTTTGAGCTCTAAGACTATGTGCCAAAAAAAACACCAAAAAAAAAGCAAGCAGATCACGCCGGCGTGATCGCCGACCCCAGAGGGTTAATGTAACACTATCTAGTGTAAATGATAAATCGTGCTTAACATTTGTGCTGACTTATGTATACAGGCCACCAGGGCACCATATAGACTTTATCACAGAATTTGCAGAATTTTTATTGGAGTTAGTACTGGCTGCAGATAAAGTCGTAATTGTTGGTGATTTTAATATACATGTAAATAACGAAAAAGATGCATTGGAATTGGCATTTAGAGACATTCTGAACTCTATTAGAGTTAGACAACACGTGTCAGGACCCACTCATTGTCATAATCATACTTTAGATCTAATATTGTCACATGGAATCAATGTTAATGCCGTTGAAATTCTGCAGCAGAGCGATGACATCTCAGATCATTATCTAGTCTCGTGTATACTCCATTTAGCCAAGGTTGCAAAGCCGACTCCGTGTTACAAATATGTTAGAACTATCACTTCTGCCACTAAAGAGAGAACGATTGCGTACAGAAAAGCCTTAAAAACTGCTAGATTTGCTTATTTTTCGACTCTCTTAGAAGAAAATAAACACAACCCAAGGTGTTTATTTGACACAGTGGCTAAATTAACAAGAAATAAAGCTTCTACTTCTGAAGTTTCCAAAGAGCATAGCAGTAATGACTTTATGAAGTTCTTTACTTAGAAGATTGATAATATTAGAGAGAAAATTATAACTATGCAACCATCTACTACAGTATCGCATCAGGCAGTGCATTGTGTCCCTGAGGAAAAATTCCATTCATTCGTTGCAATAGGAGAGGAAGAATTGTCTAAACTCATTAAATCATCGACCCTATACCGACTAAGCTACTGAAAGAAATGTTGCCAGAGGTCATAGATCCTCTTCTTAATATCATTAATTCATCTTTGTCACTAGGATATGTACCGAAAACTTTTAAGCTGGCTATTATTAAACCTCTAATTAAAAAAACGCAACTTGATCGTACAGAATTAGTCAATTACAGGCTGATCTCAAATCTACCCTTTTTGTCAAAGATACTAGAAAAAGTAGTATCCTCAAAACTATGTTCATTTGTAGAAAGAAATGGTATCTGCGAGGATTTCCAGTCAGGATTTAGACCGTACCATAGTAATGAGACTGTTCTCATTAGAGTTACAAACGATTTGCTTTTATCATCCGATCGTGGTTGTATCTCTCTATAGGGTGCATTTACACTGCAGGTCTTGATGCCCAATTCCGATTTACTGACTATATCCGATATTTTTTTTACAACCTGCTTACATCATCTTTTAAAACTGACCCCTATCCGATATTTGCATTTACACTATACACTGCCGAAACAACTCAATGTAGACGTTCTGACCCGGAAAATGAAGTAAAACAGCTCTATATGCAATGGATGCAGAAGCAGACAAAATGATTATAGTGATGCGCGGATCGCAGTTATATCTGCGGGGTCTCTGCGGATCGGGCGGGTCAAGTAATAAAAATAACATTCTGATTAATTTTGGGTGGGTCGCGGGTGGATATGGTAAATCATTATTAATGAAAATTTTAACTACATTCTCTAAAATATGAGCATGTTCCATTCCAGTTTAAGGTTCAAGGGAGTAAAGCCTGTTTATGCCATTAAGAAAATTAAATTCTGTCAAATAAATTTTGTTTTAAATAAATGTTAATTTAAAAGCAGCGCTGTTGGAGGTGATGATCATCCATTTATCCTCACGCGTAACAACACATAAGAATAATAGTAATTTGACCATCGGGTGCGGATACTTAAATCAGAGAAAATTATTGGTGTGGGTGAGTGGCGGGTGGATGATTTGTTTTTGGCTGCGGATTCGGGTGATGTTGGAGCTCATAGTCTAGATGGGATGTACCCAAAAAGTGAAAGTGAGGAGCATTTATGGGTACAAGTCGGGAACCGGCCTACTTTACATATTTCAAGGGTGCTGAATCCAAAAAAACTGGTACCCAAGCGAAATTGTGATTTTTTTTTACCTTCTAATTTGCATATCAAAATGGCCACCAAATTGTCTATCTTGCTCAGTCGTTGGACCATTTTCCCCTAGTTTTTTTGTAAGTAGGCAATCAAGATGAGGAAATTAAGTTTCTAGATCGATAGTCAAGGGTCAAGCACCCATTCTGACGCACCTGGAATAGCTTCCCACACTTTCGCATGTACGGCTAGGGGCAGAATGGCCTCCGGGCTCCGACTGCCGCATTCCGCGGGCTCGAGAACCTGATTCGGAGGCGCGGGCGCAGTGCGCGCGCTCTCGGTGCTTGAATACGGCAGCTCGCAGACAGCAATGGCTGGCCGTTTTACGCACGATGTCCCGGAGGAAGTTTCATGGTGTTTTTTTCCCTATTCACCTGGTTTTTTCCCGTCTTAGAATTTAGAGAACAAATGCTTAATTTGCATAAAAAAATGAAATCTCAGACAACTTGCAATGGTGTTTTTCTTAGTTATTATGTAATATGGAATACATCACATATCATATATACACTGGGAACATTTAAGAGTGATATTGATTGAATATGTATGTCGGCCTTAAAAAATGACACAAATAATGCTTAATTTTACCTTAAAAGTTGGTATTTTGCATATATATATATATATACATAAAAAAGGCAGTGAGCCTCCATTATATCTTTGCTCTGACCCTTGACTATCGATCTAGAAACTTAATTTCCTCATCTTGATTGCCTACTTACAAAAAAACTTGGGGAAAATGGTCCAACGACTGAGCAAGATAGGCAATTTGGTGGCCATTTTGATATGCAAATTAGAAGGTAAAAAACGAAAAATTTCGCTTGGGTACCATTTTTTTGGGACTCAGCACCCTTGAAATATGTAAGGTAGGCCGGTTCCCGACTTGTACCCATAAATGCTCCTCACTTCTTATAGAAGGCCATTTTTCTGAAATCCGTCTAGTCTATCATCCGCGCATCTCTAATTATCCAGTGTTTTGCTTTCCGCACTATTTTCAAAGGTCAGCAAAACATTGCTCTCGTAAGGCGGAGAAAAAAATACTCTCCTATAAAAATACCTTCTCCTCCATTGCGCCATTAATAAGTCATTTGATCGCAGTTGGTGTCCACCTAAGTTGACGTCCCTTTTTTAATGACGTACGACTCACATTTACTGGGGAATATCCGATTTGTCTGCTTACATGGCAGACGCAAATGCACGTATCTGATTCATATCTGATTTATTTCTACATATGAGTGAGGCCTGAAACCGATCTGAGAATATCGGAATCCATGTGCTTTTTGCCCTGCTTACACGTTCGCCGGTCATATCCGATCTGTGCCACATGAGAGGAAAAAATCGGAATTGGGTCACTTGAACCATGCAGTGTAAATGGGGCCTTAGTGTAACTTGATCTTAGTGCTGCATTTGATACCATTGACCACAACATTCTTTTAAATAGACTCGAAAATGATGTTGGCATTAGTGGAACTGCATTAGGATGGTTTAAATCATACTTATCTGACCGTTATCCATTTGTAGCAGTAAATGAAGAGATGTCTTATCGATCACAAGTTCAGTATGGAGTACCACAAGGCTCAGTACTAGGACCGTTGCTGTTCACTCTGCACTGTTAGCAATTGATGTCATTTTTACAATTAATTTTACAACAACATATTGTATTCATGTTTTTATTGTAAATGCAAATGCATGATGGGAAATTTATGGACAGTCCTGTAATTTTATTGTAACTACACTGTAGAAGCATTATTTTACAGCCACCGCATAGCATTGTGGGATAGCTGCTGTTTGAATTTTGAAATTGCGCGGCCAACGGTACCAGAGAATCAAACATTTTTGGAAGAAGAACACATCTCAGGTATGAAACGTTAACATGAAATCTATTATATAAGTATATGGATATATTAATACCGTTGATATGAGTGAGTGCTGCTGATTGTTTCGTTTGGTATATTTCAGTGACATTAGCTTCAGTGGCGTTCGCCCCGAGTCGAACTGACCGCGGTGAAGTGGCGTCCTTCTTACTCAATCCATACGGAAAAGGAACCACATGCAGGTGTAAAGGTATGAGATATTCACAATTTTTCGTTTGGTATATTTCAGTGACATTAGCTAGACACGTTAGATCCCTATAACGTTAAGCTCAACTCGCCCCGACTCGACTCGCTCACTCCCGGTATACGTTAAACAACCTGAACTGACCCCGGTGAAGTGGCGGCGTCTTGCTCAGTCCATAAGGAAAAAGGTACCACATCAGGTACAAGACACTAGATATTCACGATGGAAAAACAAACATGGTGAGTAGAATCGAGTCGAGCTGAGCTTGTAACGTAACGTTAATGGAAAACCACCACAATGACGATAGCTCAAATAACGTTAGCCCAGACTGTAAAAATAAGCATTAACGTCAGCCCGGTAAGCTTCCTTAGCTCAGGTTATTATTGCATTGATTACACTTGCTACCGGACAGGCTGTTGTAACGTTATTAGGACTTCTGTTTTGCTGTCTTGTAATCGGGGGTCTTGAAGTCGTGGTGGTTTGCACACTAGCATAAACGTAGCTTGTAGATTTTACGGTCACTGAATAACGTTACTTACAGAATTAAATGAAGATACCAGGATTTTAATTTAATTAATATTTCAAATAACGAGATTGAAATATGGGCTTTAATTAAATGACAATGTTGGTATCTTCATTTAATTCTGTAAGTTAGCTATAACGTTAACTGTGATAAAAGCTGAATATAGCATCTGGTATGTTCAGATGTTAACTTTACTTTGTGCTTGGCCAACCAGGGTGAAAGAGCAGTCATGTAAGCTGTCTTTATCTAAAATAAACTGCGCGTGCACAACTTAAACCAACCAGCATCGTCATTAAATATTTTTTCGGATCCTGGGTTCTGTTGAAAGGCTTTCACTGCTCTCTTTGTCTTCAGAGAAGGCAGCAAATTATCAGGAGTATTAAAATCAAGTTAACCATTTTGTTTGTCTCAAATTATATGTGGCTGCCTGGCAGACTGTATGGAATATTAAAATAAAAATAGATTTGTAATTGGTATTTGTTGTGTAATTGGTAATACATTTGGTAATGTTTACATTTTTTATTCCCTAGCCCTCTGCCACAGCTGCTGATATCCAGAGAGAGACCCTACCAAGCACACCTTGCTTAATTGTACAAGGTATATTCTTCCCTAAATGAAAATTACCCCATGATTTACTTACCTCCAAGCCATTCTTTCAGACAAATACAATCTGAGTTATACAAAAAAAACCAAAAAACCTGACACTTCCAAGCTTTATAATGGCAGTGGATCAGTTTGAAGCTCAAAAAAGTGCATCCATTCATCATAAAAGAGCTCCACGCGGCTCTGAGCGGTTAAAATAGGCCTCCTGAAGCGAAGAGTTTGTGTAAGAAAAATATCCATATTTTTTCAGGTCAGGATTTCTTTTTCAAATGGTTAAAATGTGCATTAAAAAGTTGGATGGAGACCCAGCTATTACTGTTAAGTGTCTGTTCTACCTACGGATAATAACAGCATTGTATTGTAATATTTACAAATAACAGGATACAGTACATTGAATTACAATATAAAATTTTAATTCTGTCCTGTGAAAATACAGGAAATTCCTGGCAACTGAGTTGCAGTAAATATACAGTAAATTGAAATAAATTACAGCATTTTACTGTAATAATGCTACTATAATCACAGTAGCACTGCTGTATAAATACATTACTTTATTGTAATCATAAACAGTAATAATCCTGTATATTACTTGCTGTAAATTTACTGCAATTAGTTGCCAGGAATTTCCTGTAAAATTACAATACATTTTTAACAGTGTGTACATGCTACCTTTGGGATATATCATTAGGAAGCATGGGATTAGTTTGCACTGTTATGTCGATGATACTCAGCTCTATATCTCTTCATGCCCTGACGAAACTTGCCAATTCAAGAAATTAACTGAATGCATAGCTGATATAAAAATTTGGATGACTAGTAATTTCCTATTACTTAATTATGAAAAAAACAGAGTTTCTAATGATTGGACCAAAACCTCCGCATGTACTAACCTAGAATACTGTCTAACAATTGATGGCTGCTCTGTCAAATCTTCGTCGTCGGTTAGGAACCTGGGTGTGCTCTTTGATACCAATCTTTTATTTGAAAGCCACGTTTCTAGCATCTGTAAAACCACATTGTTCCATCTTAAATATATATCTAAATTACGACATATGTTTTCAATGAAAAATGTGGAACAGTTAGTTCATGCATTCATGACCTCAAGGCTAGATTATTGTAATGCTATTATGGGTGGTTGCCCTGCATGCATAATAAATGAACTACAGCTGGTCCAAAACGCAGCAGCTAGAGTTCTTACTAGAACCAGGAAGTATGACCATATTAGCCCGGTTCTGTCAACAATGCATTGGCTCCATATTAAAAATAGTATACATTTAAAAATATTGCTGATAACTTACAAAGTACTAAATGGTTTAGTTCCCCAGTACTTGAGTTAACTTGTACTTAACGCATTATAGTCCTTCACGTCTATTGCGATCTCAAAACTGTGGCCAGTTGATAATACCTAGAATGTCAAAATCGACTGCTGGCGGTAGATCCTTTTCCTATTTACCTAAACTCTGGAACAGTCTTCCTAACATTGTCCAGGAAGCAGACACACTCTGTCAGTTTAAATCACATATCTTTAACCTGGCATACACATAGAAAATTATACATTCCTATTATTCAAATCAGTTAATCAGCTGGATCCAGGACGTATCCAGATCAGATGGTGGACCTGCGCCTAGACATGACCACAACGCATGATGTAGTCAGCCGGATCCGGGCCGTATCCAGACCAGATGGAGGACCTGCACCTAGACACGACCACAACGCATCCCTGATGTGTCAGCAGAGATTGTGTCAACTAGACTCTCCATTGTGAAGGCCTCATCGACACGACAGCCATCAGCACTGATCCTCAACAAACTCGTCCCATGCTGGCGTGACTCCGATCTTTAACCAGATGGAACGGGATAATATTCTGGTTGTTCCAAACCAATCTGACTTCTGACCTATAATGTTGCCTGCATCATAATCATACACTGTTCGTTCATTGGCCAGAGGAGACCTGGCCCCCCGACTGAGCCTGGTTTCTCCCAAGTTTTTTTTTCTCCATTCTGCCACCCGATGGAGTTTTGGTTCCTTGCCACTGTCACCTTTTTCCACCTTTGTTGCCATTGGCTTAGTTTGCTTAGTTGGGGACATTAAATTTAACATTTAATTTAATATTCAAAAATAATATTGATCTGCCTGCATTGACACTATTATACATGAACTGAACTGAGCTGGACGATGACATCACGGTTTACTCCAGAGCGGCTATATATATATATACAGTGGGGAGAACAAGTATTTGATACACTGCCGATTTTGCAGGTTTTCCTATTTACAAAGCATGTGGAGGTCTGTAATTTTTATCATAGGTACACTTCAGCTGTGAGAGACGGAATCTAAAACAAAAATCCAGAAAATCACATTGTATGATTTTTAAATAATTAATTAGCATTTTATTGCATGACATAAGTATTTGATCACCTACCAACCAGTAAGAATTCCGGCTCTCACAGACCTGTTCGTTTTTCTTTAAGAAGCCCTCCTGTTCTCCACTCATTACCTGTATTAACTGCACCTGTTTGAACGCGTTACCTGTATAAAAGACACTTGTCCACAAACTCAATCAAACAGACTCCAACCTCTCCACAATGGCCAAGACCAGAGAGCTGTGTAAGGACATCAGGGATAAAATTGTAGACCTGCACAAGGCTGGGATGGGCTACAGGACAATAGGCAAGCAGCTTGGTGAGAAGGCAACAAATGTTGACGCAATTATTAGAAAATGCAAGAAGTTAAAGATAACGGTCAATCTCCCTCAGTCTGGGGCAGCTTTACAGCTGGGGCATGCAGGATCTCACCTCGTGGGGCATCAGTGATCATGAGGAAGGTGAGGGATCAGCCCAGAACTACATGGCAGGACCTGGTCAATGACCTGAAGAGAGCTGGGACCACAGTCTCAAAGAAAACCATTAGTAACACACTACGCTGTCATGGATTAAAATCCTGCAGCGCACGCAAGGTCCCCCTGCTCAAGCCAGCACATGTCCAGGCCCGTCTGAAGTTTGCCAATGACCATCTGGATGATCCAGAGGAGGAATGGGAGAAGGTCATGTGGTCTGATGAGACAAAAATAGAGGTTTTTGGTCTAAACTCCACTCGCCGTGTTTGGAGGAAGAAGAAGGATGAGTACAACCCCAAGACCACCATTCCAACCGTGAAGCATGGAGGTGGAAACAAGGGGGGGGCGCTGTTGAGCTGACGATGGAGTGAGACGTGTTTGTTTGAGCTCCCGTCGAACTTCTTTTTCATTTTAAATCAATAAGCGCACAGTACATTAAAACATCGACTAATCTGCTCTAAAAGCATTTTCGAAGCCGAGAGAAAGTCTACATTTGAGTGAATGGCGACGAATCTACGTAAATTTCAATATACTGGAGCAGCGAACACGAGGCCTAGCACTGCAGGAAGTCATACTGCTACTAACACAGCGGCAAGAGCACCTCCACCACAGCTATGGTCAGCTAACGCTAAACCAGAGATGGACGCCAAGTCCCTGAAGTCGGAGATTCTTCTCTCACTGAAAACTGAAATTTCGGCAGTGATAAAATCAGAAATGAAAAACGCACTTGCCGATGACTTCGACTTCCTTAAAAATGAGCTACAGGCATTAAAAGCAGAAGTTAAAAATAGCACGGCGGCAATTCACTCTGAGATCGACCAAGTAAAAACCACAGTCCGAGACATGGAGACCGGATTGTCAGCATGGTCAGACGAGGTGGTGACCTTGCAGACCATGGTGAACACCCTGAAGACGGAGGTGGCGGAGCTCCGAGACAAATGCGAGGATATGGAGGGAAGAGCGCGGCGGTGTAACATCAGAATACTGGGGGTGCCTGAGACGCCTGGTTCAAACTCCACGACATCGGTCTCAAAGCTGCTGCAGTTGGACAAGGATGTGCTCATTGATCGCTCACACAGAAGTCTGGCTCCAAGAAAACCCGGCGGGAAACCACGAGCGATAGTAGCCAAACTTCACTATTTCCAAGACTGTGTTGAGGTACTGAACCGGGCACGCACCCGTGCTCCACTTCGGTACAACGGAGAGTCAATTGCTATCTTCCCGGATTATACTACAAGAGTCGCCAAAGCCAGAGCCGCGTTCACCGAAGCCAGAAAGCTGCTCCACAATCGCCAGAATGTCCGGTTTGGTATACTATTCCCAGCCCGTCTCCGTGTCACACACAATGGGGAAGAAAAAGAGTTCACCGACGCAGAGAAAGCGATGACCTACGTGAGAAACCACATCATTCCCGCAGAGGAGCGTGAGTGAGACTGTTTTTGTGTTTTCAACTATTCTGACAGTACTTTATCCGTTTTCATCCGTGGAAAGGCAGCTAAATTAGCTACACCCAGTGGACTTATGTCACTGTTGTTAGACTGTTACAGTTTCACCAGCTTATGCTGTTAATATTCTTCTCTCTTTCCTTTCTTTGCCAGTGCTGACTACCCTTATTTATAAGTTTACCGTAGCCTAATAGTTCTTTGTTTTTGTTCTTTCTTATAATTTAATGGTTGCCTTACAGTGAAAGGGTATGTCTGACTGAATATGTTTCTGTTGATTATATATGTTTATATATATAAATATATATATATATATATATATATATATATATATATATATATATTTAATATATATGATGTGGCTAATTCATAGTAATTCATACTACAATAACAATGCGCTGAATTGGTTTTTCATGAACCGTTCGACGGGGGCCTGAATAGTTGGCTTTATAGAGTTCCCCAACATAAACACATATGTGTGGATTTGTTCTTGAGGGGTACCATGTTTGCCTTGTTTCTCTAGGCACTAAGGGGGGTGGGGGAGGGTGGGATTATACCAGACTTGTTTATTTCTTGGATTTATTTTATGTATGTCTTTCTTCCTTTCTATTTGCTCATCCAGATGTAAATTTCAAGTGCACTAAATCTTTTAGTAGGTTATGACGGATCCTAAGTCTACTAGAGCGCTGGATGGACTCTCATCAGTGAACTTTGTGAGTTGGAACGTGAAGTCACTTAACCATCCAATTAAGAGAAAAAAGGTATTTACTCACTTAAAACAACTTAAGACCGATATTGCGTTTCTTCAGGAGACACATTTGCGCACAACGGACCTGATCCGAATAAAAAGAGGATGGTCAGGACAAGTTTATCATTCCAATTTCCACACAAAGAGTAGGGGGGCAGCCATCCTCATCGATAAAAATATCCCATTTACAATGACTAATGTTGATTCTGATTCTGCAGGGCGCTATATTATTGTGACAGGGCAACCTTTTTCAATTCCGGTCATTCTGGCCAATATTTATGCGCCAAACTGGGACAATCCAGAATTCTTTTCAAATTTTTTTTCTCGTCTACCAAACATGGCATCACACCATCTTGTCCTTGGTGGCGATATAAATTGTGTACTTTCCCCTACCTTAGATCGCAGCTCCTCCAAAAAGATGCCTTTGTCTAAATCGGCACACACAATCCAGCTTTTTCTTAAAACGTATGGTGTAGTGGATGTATGGCAATTTCGTAATCCCAATGCTAGAACATACTCCTTTTTCTCCCCAGTGCATAAGAGCTATTCTCGCATAGATACTTTCTTCCTGGATAAAAGACTTTTATCTTCTGTAACTAAGTGTGATTATGATGCCATAGTCATTTCAGACCATGGTCCGCTAACCGCGAAAATTAGCATTCCTAACACACAAAATAGTTACTGCCCTTGGAAACTCAATCCTCTTCTCTTATCAGAAGAATCTTTTACCAACTTTATTTCATCTGAAATACAATTTTTTCTTGACACTAATCAAACTCCAGGAATGTCATATTCAACTATATGGGAATCCTTAAAAGCCTATCTACGAGGCCAAATCATCTCTTATTGCGCAAATAGAAAGATAAGAAAATAAAAGAAAATAAATACAGTGCGCTTTAAAGAACTAACAGATCAAATACTGGAACTAGATATGTTATATAGCCATCAACCATCACCTGACGTAATGAAAAAACGTCTGTCTTTGCAGACCGAATTTGATATCCTATCAACGCAGCAGGCGGAATATCTCCTCTCCAAATCTAGACACGGATGCTATGAACATGGGGAAAAAATTGGACGCATTCTCGCGCATCAGCTACGACAAAGAACTGCCAATCAGGCTATACCTGCAATCAATGATGAACAAGGTTCAAAGTATACAGATAGCCTCAAAATTAACTCTTGTTTTCAAAATTTCTATCAAGTATTATACACATCAGAATGTCCAACTGCACCCTCTGTGCTGGAGAATTTTTTAAGATCCCTACATGTTCCATCCGTAGACCCAAACATAGCTCATTCATTGGAGGACGACTTCTCGGCCCTGGAAATAGTACAGTATCTGCAATCGGATCTATGCAAAGCGGCAAGTCCCGAGAGCCGGACGGATATCCGACAGAGTTCTTCAAAAAAATTTCAGACCAACTTGCCCCTTTACTAATGTCAGTTTTTGAAGAATCACTTTCACTTAAGACCTTACCTTTGACCATGCGTCAAGCAGTAATCTCTGTAATTCTCAAAAAAGGAAAAAACCCTCTGGAGTGCAATTCATTTCGCCCAATTTCTCTCCTTAACACGGATGCAAAAATCCTTGCCAAGGTTCTGGCACGCCGACTGGAAGGTGTTCTTCCTTCCATTATATCACCTGACCAAACAGGCTTTATTAAGAATCGTTACTCTTTTTTCAATGTCAGACGCCTTTTTAACATCCTTTATAGCCCCTCTCCACCAGGTGTGCCAGAGGTCGTCCTCTCACTTGACGCTGAAAAGGCGTTCGACCGGGTGGAGTGGGGCTATCTTTTCAGCACGCTGGAGAGGTTTGGATTTGGCAATAAATTCATATCATGGATCAGACTTATATATACTTCTCCAGTGGCTGCTGTTCGTACTAATAATAATTTGTCCCCTTTCTTCGAGCTTAAACGTGGTACAAGACAGGGATGCCCCATGTTGCCGCTCCTTTTTGCGGATGCAATGGAACCACTAGCTTTAGCTTTTAGGCAAAATACTGATATCAGAGGAATTCACCGAGCAGGTAAGGAGCACAAAGTCTCGCTCTATGCGGACGACATGCTACTATTTATATCACAACCCCTTTTGAGTCTTCCTAAGCTAATGGTCCTACTAAAAGAATTTGGCAAACTATCCGGCTACAGGGTCAACGTTCAAAAAAGTGAGCTGATGCCTGTTGGCACTAGTAATGATGAGACTTCCTTAAATTCACTCCCCTTTAAAATTAGCCCCCAAAAATTCAAATACCTCGGCATATGGATTACAGATAAACATAAAGATCTTTATGCTGCTAACTATCAGCCCCTGTTGTCAAACTTAAATCAGGATATCGAACGATGGGACCCCCTGCCTCTCTCTCTGGGTGGAAGAATAAATACAGTAAAAATGAATATACTGCCCAAGTTTTTATATATATTTCAGTGCCTTCCCATCTTTTTAACTAAGTCCTTTTTTACGAAATTAAATAATCAGATATCAAGTTTCATTTGGAACAAAAAAACGCCCCGGATAAAAAGAAGTGTACTTCAGAGACCTCGCTCAATGGGAGGAATGGCACTCCCTAATTTCTTGTATTACTATTGGGCGGTTAACATTCGAGTACTGTTATATTGGATGGATAACAATAATGACAACACTGACACTGAATGGCTAAATCTGGAGGGGGCATCTGTAAATTCCACTTCTTTAAAAGCCTTACTGTGTTCTAAGTTGCCATTTACACGGCCCATTTCTAACTTTACCTCTAACCCTGTGATTTTCAGAGCACTTGCTTCCTTCAGCAGACAAGCTTTATGGAGATGCTGACTTCATTTTCCAGCAGGATTTGCACCTGCCCACACTGCCAAAATAACCAAAACCTGGTTCAATGACCATGGTATTACTGTGTAATTACTGTGTGATTTCATGTAATATTCTAATTTTTTGAAATCCTGTTTTCGTGGGATTTATGAGCTGGAAGCCCAAATTATGTACAAATAAACAACTAAATACTTTAAATCGTTTAAGTTGTGGGCCCTGAATCTATAATCTATGGAAGTTTAACGTTTTGAATGGAATTATGGAAATAAATAAACTTTTCCATGATATTCTAATTTTTTGGAAAGGGTCTGAATTAATTTTAAGCATTTGCATATTTTTTTTTCTGAATAATGACACTGATTAACTTTAATAGGCTGATTTTTTTGACACTGGATAGTTAAAATTGTATATTTATGGGTCGATGGGTTTAACTCTTAGAATAATGAGTGTAATAATTCTTAGTAACACATGACGCCAGTAGAGGGCGGAGTTTGAATTTTTTATTGACTGTTGGCTCTGACTACAGAGGTGAATCAGATTGAAGCAAGCACACGTACATTAGAGGTTATTTGTCTGTTTCATTGTGCATTTCAGTAGTACTTGTTGGCACAGGGTTCTCGCTGTGAGTATGATAAATCAGAAATTTCCAATTCACATGTCCTGTATTCTGCACATACTCATGTGCAATGATGAGATCTTGTGCAAAAGCTGATTAGAGAACATCTGATCAACTCTTTAAGTATGATGCAATAAAGACAATCATAAAAAAAAGAAAAGAAAGAAAGACAAGAAACAAAGTCAGATTTTTTTGGTGTAATTCATCACCATGGGACTTTATTTTTTTTCCTTGGTCATGAACATGTAGTTTTCACTTTATTAACAGCATCGTGAAATATATTTGAAGTAAAGTACTTTAGGCCTGGTGCTTATTATTATTATTATTATTATTATTATTATTATTATTATTCTTTCAAGTAGCCATATTATTCTTTCAAGTAGCCTACATTTAAGCACCTCCTGATAAAGAACTTGGCGTGTATTTTCCATTAATGACCAGTAGGGGTCACTCAGTATTTGTGTACATTTTCTAATCTGGTTGTCTTTGAATGTGTTTGATTCTTACTGTTTACTGTTACATTCTCATTCATCTCAAGGACATTTTCACTGATTGCTCATAAAGCCCTGGTAGTGCTATAATGAGTTGTGAAGACAGCAGGCAGAAAAAGTCAATTTCATGCTTTCAAGAGCTTCCAATTAACTTTAACAAATCACATTGCTTCTTAAAGGGATAGTTCACACAAAAATGAAAATTCTGTCATCATTTACTCACCCTCATGTCGTTCCAAACCCGTAAGACTTTTGTTCATCTTCGGCACATAAATAAATATCTTTTTGATGAAATCTGAGAGCTTTCTCTCCCTCCATTGACAATATGCAACTACTACTTTGATGCTTCAAAAAGTTCATAAAGAGATCGTAAAACTAATCCATATGAATTGAACGGTTTAGTCCGAATTTTCTGAAGAGACTCGATCGCTTTATATGATTAAACAGATTTAATTTAGTCTTTTAACTATCCCTAGTTGAAAGACTAACTTTCCCTTTAATGGCTGTTGAGGCTTTTTTTATGACAGAAATGTTTTTTCCTTAATGATGCAGTTTGCATATACCAGGGGCTAACTGTCTATGCTAACCAACCAAACCCTAATTTCTCTGAGATGTGAATAATGTATCGTGAACACTAATTTGGGCACTAACAAGGGCCTTAATCCACTACATATTGGGACACTGATGTCTCATTGACCTGAAACACACACTGAAAGTTAGTATTTATCAACAGCATTGCAGTATTTTGTATTTGTCATTCATTTTGGCGGTGTTTTAATGTGCTTTGCACTCTGTCTTTCTGCCTGTTTGTTTACAGTGTTCCAGCATTTCTGGATATGGAACACAAGAATGGCCAAATGGAGCGTCAGATGATGGGCTAGATGTTTCATGCCTCTCCCACGCTGCACATATGAGCTGTTAGTAACATTGAAATTATGTTATAAGAAGGAGTAAAACTAATATAATGAAACTGATGCTAAAAACTACTGCTATACTTTTCACATAAAATGGTCAACTATATTCCAGGAATTCCTCAATAAGGGTGTATATAATGATACACACACACACACACACACATATACGTATATATATATATATATATATATATATATATATATATATATATATATATATGCACAGTTTTTTATGTATATTTTGTAAAAAAGAAGAGAAATATGTCTGCCTTCCGATAGAAATGTTAGCTTTTCTGGACAACATTAAGGGTCCTTTTGTATGTAAAGTGTCCTTTGTTTTTAAATGATTAATTTGAATAAACATTAAATTAAACATTAAATTATTATTAAGAATTTGTTTAAATATATAAATATATATACTTTTCACAAATATATGAAAAAAAGTTTTTTTCTGACTGTCTTGACAGACAAATAGGAGGTTCTGGGACATTGTGCTATATCATTCTCAATCTCTATAAACCGAAGAGAGTCCTCAGAGTGGGGCGTCCTCTTGAGTTCTGTCCCAAATCCCAGTGGGCCGTCTGTAGGGCTCTCACGTCACTCCTTCCATCAGTCTCATAGGGGTTTGACATCTGCCACCATCCACAGCCCAATTTTATTATCATACACAAACAGTACAATCATAATTAAATACTGTGACACATACTAAAAGTCATATTGTGAGTTTTTGTAATTAACAAAAGCATATGATTTTTCTAAAAGAAAGTACCCAATAAAACATCCTTAACACAACATTTACTGCATAATTAATGGAAATCCTTTAAATTGATGCCTGGTTCTAGATATATTCTCTTTTTACTAGAAAAGACAAAGATACTCATTAAGAATATGATTGTTTACAGTATCTGGTCAATTTAAATGTTTGCCCATGCATGTTCATATTCAAAATTCATCCAGCATACAGCAGTATTTGCTCATAATTTAGGCAGCTGCATGTGCATTGAGGGCATCTCTGTAAATCCCAGTAGATTGAAAAGCAATGATCAGACAGTGTTATCTGCAGAAAACACACGCTCTTTTAACATGTTCAGGAAGAGAAAGACAGGAAAGGACATCAGCGTGCAGGAATGCTCTGGCTATGATTTCCTCCTGTCGCTCCTCTTAATTCCTAATCTGAGGGGAAAGCTGTCTATCTAGGGGATTTGTACAGCTGTCAATTAAAATCCCTTGACACAACTCTCCCCCTCTCCCTCCCCCTCTCTTTCTCTTTTATTCACTGCTTTCCCTTTCCCTTTGTTTCTTCTCTTCACTGGGGCTGTGTAGTCTTTAAAGTCAATGTGAAATAGTCAGAGGCGACCTTTGCAATCCGGAAGCACATTTCAAAGAAACGGTCAGAGACACCCTAATGAGAAAAAAAAGACAGACAAAAATATTGCATGCAATGTGACAGCAATTACTTTATTATCTCTGTTATATTTAACAATGTTATCTCATATTTCACTCTTAAAGTCCCCTGTAGTCAATAATTGTATCCCTTAAAACTCATCTTTGATCCTGTGAATTTTTTATTTATTCATGCCTTAAAATAGCTTGAATGTAACTCTACACCATTGCTTCATTTAGTATACGTGGATTCATGAATATGCAAATGAGTTCCGCCTCCACTCACTCATACAGGTTAATCTACAAGTCGATGTATCAGAATGGTAATGTGTTTTATGCATCGCTCTCTACAACATCAGACACAAAACGGTAATTAATATGATTAGCCTTTGGCTTGACTATGTTATCAAACAGCTAATAATGTGTTACTACACTGTAAAAAGTGAATAGTTGGATCAACTTAAAAAAATTACTTCAATTGGTAACACCTAAAGAAATTAAGTTTTCTCAACTTAAATTATCACGTTTTTCACGATAAAACGTGATAATTTAAGTTGAGAAAACTTAATTTCTTTAGGTGTTACCAATTGAAGTAATTTTTTTAAGTTGATCCAACTATTCACTTTTTACATTATAAAGTTACACAAACCATGTTCCCGTTCGCAACCTCAGAGTCAAAGTCAGACAGCAACCTATAAAAATCAGCATCCTTAGAAAAGATTTGAACAACGTAGAATATAGTTCATCATAACATCGTAATATACAACATACATATAAATAATTCACCCGCTATATTGCTAAATTTACCCAATTTTTCATTTCAACAGAAAATAGTATACTGGGATAACCTGACTTCTGACTGACCTGAGTATAGTTAATGATATGCTAAAGTCCACCCCCACGTTGACGCAATTGGTTACAAAGTAGTTTGTGACATAAGGCAGGCTATTATAAACCATGTTTTTGAGACTGTCTTTTTTTCACTGCAGTTTTAAGGAGAAAATACTCAGCAATGATGTTGACTTAGGAATTTGCAAATGGCTTGTCTTAAAGAATATTAAAAACACCACATAGACATATAAACAACATTAAAAACCCACAGGGGATGACATAGAAATGAAATCAAAAGCAGAAATCATTGGTCAAAAATTTACATTTACACAAATTGACCACCAACCACAACTTTCAGGTGCCTTCTTTATTTTTTTTTTAGCTTAACTGTCATGTAAATGGAAAGCACAGGATACATCTATGCTGCCTTCAAAAATCGGTCAGATGAAGGTATCTCAGGAGACAGGAAGTGAAGTTAACATTGGATTCAAACGTGCCTTGATGCCTGCAGCCTTCCTACAGTACCTTACAATGCATCCTCCAAAGGCAGTATTTTTAAGCTTTTGGATGCAGCCACTGTCTTTATGAGTGAGTCGTCGAGTCATTCATTAGAAAGATTCGTTCAAAAATGCAGATTCATTCAGGAACCAAACGTCACTGTATTGCTTGGAGACACACAATGGCTGTTGTGTGGATTTGTTTAGAACTATTTTCGTTGGCAAAAAACAAACAAACAAAAAAACAGACAATATTGTGTCTAAAATGTAACCTAATATGTCACCTAATATTCTTGTTTATTGAACTATATTAAATCAATATCATCATTTGCAAACTCGCTGATATTCAAGAAAACAGCACTCTTGTTCGCGTGGTATTGCTTATAAATATTAAAAGCAAGAACAGAGACATTTTTGCACCATATCTTGGACTTTGGCAGTGGTGGACAGTAACAAAGTATTTTACGTTGTTAGCTGTACTTAAAGGGATAGTTCACCCAAAAATGAAAATTCTGTCATCATTTACTCACCCTCAAGTTGTTCCAAACCTGTATGAATTTCTTCTTCCTTCAATTACTTCCTCCTAGTGTCCTGTCTCCTCTGTAATCTACTCCTTACCGGAGGAGGAGCACGAGTGGCCACGCTCTGCCTCTGGCCCTGACTCCAATCCTAAGACTGTGATGGACCAGGTCCCTCAGTGGTGTTAGGCGAAGACTTAGACCGGTACAGGAAGTTTCCTCTGAAAGCTGCCGACCGTTCTCCCTCCCCTCTAAACCTTCCGACTACTGTTTCTATAGATGTGCCAAAATGTTCAGAGGGCGAGACTGGTACATCAAGGAGAAAGTTTTTGTCATTCTCCTTGATGTCTGTGACCGGTGTCTGAAGCACGTATATACACAGTTTCATTGGCTGACAACAGTCCATGATGTCACTACCGGAGCGTCTGTGTGTATAAGAGGGTGCCTACAATAGTAATACAACTTTTTTGTCTGAAGGAGATGTGCAGGCAAGCCGAGGCATGGTAATGAGATGCAGTGTTTCGTTCCCCTTCTCAGGAACTTCTTGAAGTTGAACAGAACTCTGCGTCTTGGATTGATGCTATGGTGAACAAATATCCACTCCGCCATGCTGAAGAAATGCCTGCCTCATTAACTGTGCCTATGCACAACTACAATGGGCATAACATTATTGACTTTATGGACTTGTTTAGCCAGATTCAGAGGTGTCAATCATACAGGTTGCATCCTAAAACTCATAGACCTGTCAAGTGGTAATAATCCCTTGACCATTTTCCAAGCTCATATGCCCCGTGACAAGGAAAGTCCCAACCTTTTTCAACCTTCCTCCCTTCCTTGTTGGGACTCCGAAGAATCACCACAAATAAAGGAGAGAACGAATACATTTCATTGCTCAGAACTGCCGTTTTATTTCACATTTTTCTTTCCATCAAGCCGGAATTCGGCTATTTACAGCTATCTGTATCGCCGCGAGACATCAGATACCGCCGTCACGTCGAACCAGAGCAGAACAACCCCCCGCCAACATGACCCAACAGCTTTTGTAGAGAGCGGCTCCCAATCACGCCGCAATCAGCCAGACACCTGCAGACAATACAAACGCAACACACATACACACACAAAATAAAAAAGGACTGACAGGGACGTCACACCTTCCCCCATAAAAAAACTCTGTAATTGTAGGGTAAACCCCATAGGAACTTCCATGTATCCAAGCATATCGAGGTCACTCGGACCCTGT
This sequence comes from Abramis brama, assembly GCF_963993115.1. Lineage (NCBI taxonomy): Eukaryota > Metazoa > Chordata > Actinopteri > Cypriniformes > Leuciscidae > Abramis > Abramis brama. The sequence continues at coordinate 34,829,676 of NC_139966.1, read as the reverse complement.
ATCAAAGCACATCTCCTCTGCTTCACTACATTCACTATTCCCCGACCTGGAACCTAGAAAAAGAACACAATAATAAACACAAATACATTAACTCTTAAGACACAGGTGCCCGGGACAATGCGTCCGCCAAAACATTTTCTGTTCCCTTTATATGGCGGATCTCCAAATTATAAGTTTGTAGAAATAATGACCAGCGCATCAATCTCTGATTCGGATTTTGAAGGGTCGTCAAAAACGTAAGGGGATTATGATCACAATAAATCACAACTGACGTACCACCCCCTCCTACATAAACATCAAAATGCTGAAGTGCCCAAACCAGCGCCAACGCCTCCTTTTCAATAACTGAATAATTCAGCTGATATGACAAGAATTTTCTCGAAAAGAAACACACTGGGCGTTCCACTTCCTCATCATCATCCTGTAACAGGACAGCTCCCGCTCCTACCTTACTAGCATCCACATGCATTTTAAACGATCTATCCCACTGAGGAGCAGCAAGGATTGGAGCACTAGTAAGAAGTGCTTTAACATTCTCAAAAACATTTTGACAGACTGAACTCCAAACAACACAACCTCAGAAAAATTCCTGCAAAAATTACGATAGTACCCCACCATCCCGAGGAAACGCATCAACTCCCGCTTCGTACAGGGTGGAGGATACTTATTGATGGCCTCAATTTTTGCCTCCACTGGTCGAACAACACCATGACCAACGACCTTTCCCAAATATGTCACCGTAGCCTGAGCGAACTCTCACTTCGCTAGGTTTACAGTGAGCCTAGCCTCTTTCAAACGATTGAACAAAGCCTGAATTCGGAATAAATGTTCCTCCCATGAATCACTATACTAAATTGTCCAAGTAAACCGCACACCCCTCAAGCCCACCTACCACCCGGTTCATTAGCTGTTGAAATGTGGCTGGGGCATTTCGCAGACCGAAACTCATAACATTATAGGAATATGCCCCATCTGGGGTGATAAAAGAAGCAATCTCACGAGCACGTTCGGTCAACGGGACCTGCCAGTATCCTTTTAATAAGTCAAACTTTCTAAGATATTTTGCTGTACCCACCCGATCCACGCAATCCTCTATACGTGGGAGAGGAAACGAATCTGGTTTAGTAATTGCATTTAATTTTCTATAGTCTGTACAGAATCTAGAGGTCCCATCTTTTTTCTTCACTAACAAACAAGGAGATGACCAGCTTGAAAGAGATGGAACGGCTAGATTATTATCAATCAAATACTCAACCTCCAGTTGTTTCCTTTTCTCCCATGGTACTCTATAGAAACGCTGACGTATAGGAGGGGACTCACCCACCTCAATATCATGCTGTACTAGGTGCGTCTGCGAAGGAACATCAGAAAACAAGGACGAATATTCCTGAATTAACTTAGCCAACTCAGAACGCCTTTCAGTAGGAAGATGTTTCAGGAATACTGACAAATCTTTCAAAGTTTCAGAATTACTTAACCGAGGACACAGAACACAATCTTCAGGTTCAATGGCCTTCTCATAATCAATCGAAAGCGACCCCTCCATTGATGATCTCTTATCTATGGACAAGGCAACCGAATCGGTTTCATGAGTTGATGCATGTCCTTCCCGCGTATAATAAGACTTTAGCAAATTCACATGACATAACTGGGTTTTAGTTCTTCTCTCTGGCGTACTGATAACATAGTTTTCATCAGATTCCCGTCGCAAAATGACGTAAGGACCGGCAAACCTAGCTTTAAACGGAGATGAAACCACAGGCAACAAGGCCAATACCTGATCACCCACATCAAAAGAACGAAGTTCCGTCCTACGATCATACAAACGTTTCATTTTTGATTGTGCCTGTTCCAAATTCCCCTTCACCAATTTAACCGCTTCAAAAAGTCGCCTTCTAAAACCATCCACATATTCTGTCAACTTTTTCGGTGGTTCAGTAGGCACCCAGCCTTCTCGCAGGACTGCTAACGGCCCACGAATGGTATGCCCAAAAACGAGTTCATTGGGGCTAAACCCAGTACTCTCCTGAGTCACTTCTCTTGCCGCTAACATAAGCCAGGGTAAGCCTTCCTCCCAGTCTCGATTCATTTCTGTACAGTAAGCACGTAACAAGGACTTAAGTGACTGATGAAAGCGTTCTAACGGCCCCTGGCTTTGCGGATGATAAGACGTTGATATATTATGCTTAATATTAAGTTGACGTAAAGCTTCCTCAAACACACCAGACGTGAAATTAGTGCCCTGATCTGACTGTATGATTTTAGGTATTCCAAAAACAGACATAAATTGAGACAAAGCTTTAATCACCGATTTTGCCGTGATTGACCTTAACACAAAGGCAGCAGGATACCGTGTAACTTGACACATAATGGTCAGCAAATATTCACTGCCAGATTTGGAACGAGGCAAAGGTCCAACACAGTCCATTATGAGGTGATTAAACGGTTCACATACTGCGGGAATCGGCCGCAAAGGAACCGGCTTTGGATTTTGATTAGGCTTACCCATCACCTGACATGTATGGCACGTTTGTATATATTTGGATACATCGCGTTTTAATCGAGGCCAAAAAAAATTACGCATAACCCGGTTGTAAGTCTTCTTCACTCCAAGATGTCCAGATAAGTCATCATGAGCGAGTTTCAGTACCATCGAACGAAACACCGTTGGAATTACTACCTGGACCAGAGATTCCTTCAGGAACGCCTTAGCCTGAGGTGTCCATTTTCTTACCAAAATTCCCCCACGAACAAAATACCCCTGTGCAGCACTGTCATCGGTCATTACCTGTGAAAATAGAATATCCAGGGTGGAATCTGCCTTTTGTTCCTTAATCAACTCACCTGGAGACACAGAGAGAAGAGAATCTGGCCACAAGATGCCTTCATCCGCCCGAGACAGTTCCGCACTCTTTGTCGCTGCAGCTGCTTGGCTAGCCGCACGTGTAACCACACAAGCTGAAAAAACATCAGATACACTCTGCAAATTCTCATCAATATCCACAGAAGAAACAGGTTTAGATGAAACAATCAAAGGCAAGGACACATCATTCCAAACCCACCCCCCAGCCAAATTGTTGCCCAGAATCACTGAAATTCCTTTTACTGGAAGAGCTGATCTCACACCCAATTCGACTTCACCTTGAACTAAATGGGAATACAAAACAACCTTATGCAAAGGTACGGAAAATTTAGTCATACCTATTCCACGAATCAACAGTGAATCACCAGTAAATGTTTCACTTGAAAAAGGCAATACCGATCCCAGGATAAACGAAACGGAAGCATCCGTGTCTCGCAAAATTTTGACCGGAATTTTCTCACCCTGCGGAAGTGACACAAAACCATCAGAAACAAAAGGTAAAAATTCAACATTTGAACCAGATTTGCTAATTTCTTCAACCTCTGATGTGAAGCCAGAGGAAACTGAACCACCAATCATGGGAACTACAGCAGCCAATGCCGATGGTTTGGGCACACTATAGCGGTTTCGATCTTTTGCTTTAAGCACAGGGCAGTCTTTTTTCCAGTGACCATGACCGAGACAATAGTTACAAATTAAAACCAAATCAGGCTTCCCAACCAATCTCGTATTTACATAACGTGAAGAAGTAGACATATTTGAAGACTGATTTGGCGGTGTTAACTTTTTCCCAGTACATTCATTTTCCAAGCGGCCAACATCAAAGCAGGACCTGTGTATCAACTCATATTCATCTGCTAAAACTGCTGCTTCAGCCGCTTTAGACACCTTACGCTCTGCAATATAAACAGTCGTTTGACTCGGCAGCGTGTTCTTAAACTGCTCCAAAACAAGCAAATCCATAAGCTCCTCATAAGACTCCACCCCAGATGCATTACACCAGCGTATAAAACACAATCCTAATTCACGTGCCAATTCTACGTGTGTTTGAACAGAACGTTTCCTTAACCCACGAAATTTCTGGCGATATGTCTCCGGAACCATTTCATAAGCTTTAAGAACCGCACTTTTAACCTTCTCATAACTCTGACTATCCGACCAGCTTAAAGCAGAATAAGCTCTCTGCGCCTTAACCATCAGAACACATTGCAACATCAGGGTGCGTTCTGACTCAGGCCATTTTTGTTTGTCCGCAACATGTTCAAATAATACAAAATAAGTATCTACATCTTCCTCATCAAACAAGGGCATAAGCCGCAAATTTGCTGCCACATTAAAATTAGAAGAAAGTGGCCCACTTTCCTCCCCTTCATCACTCTCACGCCACGTTCTTCCCTTACCTTCTTTCATAAGGTCAAGACGCTGTTGTTCCATGTCTAATTTTCTTCCTTCTAGAACCTGCTGTGCAAACACAGTCTCCTGTTCTAGTTTTCTTTTCTCAATTTCCATCTGAAACTCCATTTTACGCTGTTCCATTTGGAGAAGAACTAATTCTTTTTGTTGCTCAAAAGACAGCGTTACAGACACAGGCATAATTCCCGGTGGATCTACCAACTTCACTACAGACGAAATAATTCCTTCATTTACCAGTGCGATTTTTAAAACCGTTCGAATACTCTCTTTTAATTTTTTATCATTCATGGAAAGACTAACATCATAATGCGCTGCAACTTCAATCAACTGATCTTTTGTTAATAAATTTAAACCCTGCTCAGACGGACTTTCAATAAATCCAATTATTTCGGTAGATGTCATAATTATTCCATACCAGATAGCTCTTTAACAATGAACACTTACTTTATTACCACAACTGCAAAACCACAAAAAGATAACCTGGAAATCCAACTTCACACCCTTCCTAGACACACACACACCAAAAAAACCCACTAACTAAGTAGACCCTAATCTTCAAGCATACAGTGGTGGGTTTTTATGCACCTGATACCGCAAGTCGAGCAGAACAACCAATTAAATCGGCGATTCCCTCAAACCTCGGCATGCTCCCGAGACTAGTGCTCTAACCACTGATCTGCCCAAAAATAACAAACTAAAAACCCCGAAAGGAAATGTCGCTAAATCCTAACAGTGAAGTCAGTCCCAAGGCCTCCCACTAAATCCAATACAGTTGTGGAAAGAAAAATAAGCATTCAAAAATAAATGCACTCGTCTCTCCTACCAATAACTTTATCAATAAGCTATGACCAAGCCAAAATATAACAACAAACCTACACACAAAATCTAATATCAATTAATCTCACCAAACTAATCCCAATCAATACAAATCCATAAACAATCAGCAACGCAAACTGTTATCTAGGCTATAGGCTACTTACCAAACTTGACGGAAAAACAACAACAACAACAAACACAAAAAAACAAAAAAAACGAACTATAATTATTTTGGACGAGCCCCCATTTGTTGTTACTCCGAAGAATCACCACAAATAAAGGAGAGAACGAATACATTTCATTGCTCAGAACTGCCGTTTTATTTCACATTGTTCTTTCCATCAAGCCGGAATTCGGCTATTTACAGCTATCTGTATCGCCGCGAGACATCAGATACCACCGTCACGTCGAACCAGAGCAGAACAACCCCCCGCCAACATGACCCAACAGCTTTTGTAGAGAGCGAAGAACCTGCGCACCGGTGCTCCCAATCACGCCGAAATCAGCCAGACACCTGCAGACAATACAAACGCAACACACATACACACACAGAATAAGAAAGGACTGACAGGGACGTCACACCCAGCCTTAGCCACGTGCGGCCCAGGAGCAGAGCTTTAAGGTTTAGCTATGTCAGCTTCTTTAGCTTGACACAGCTATTCATGAATACTGACCCAGACGATTTTTATAAGCTACCCTGGCCTACCACTACCACAAGAGGGAGGAAACAGGATGTTAACTGTCAACTGAAACTGTAGGGGAGGGTTCTAACTAAAGCTGCTAAAGGCAAATTAATCCCTACTTGTTAGGTTCTACGGGGCTGTTTGAGTTTCAACAGGGGGTGGAGGATCCTATTTTAAAAGGGATGTTACTTCTCCTCTGTGATTTGGTCTTGTTTACCACATGGCTTCCTTCAATTACTGTACTTCCTCCTAGTGTCCCGGAGGTCTAAATCCATGGTGCAGCATGGCTCCACGACTGCTTCACAGGAGACAGTCCCTGGTCCAAGTCTTTAAGCAGATCTGCCTGGTAAGCTTTCAACACCGTCATCGTGTGCAAGGAACCACCGGCCTGACCTACTGCTGTATAAGTCCTGATGTTTAAACACAATTCAGCAGGAATTCCTCAATTCAAGGACTACCTTCCGACCCGAACCATGGGCTGTAGGTGCTCAACTCTCATCCCTCACGAAAGAGTCAAGGATAGGTGGAGCTTCTCACTGTGACTGCATCACAAAGCATTCATTCAACTCCTTCGAGACCCGAACAAGCTCTGTTCAAAGCCAGATTCTTATCACTCAATCGGAATTGCAGCATGAACAGAGTCTGCTACCACAAATGCATTGCTACGAGTGCCATCAACTCCCTTGAGAGCCGAACGAGCTTGTATAAATGCTGACTACTATCCTTTGGATGAGAATCAAGGAAGTTTCTTCATTGTCTCTTTCAGTCAGTCTCACGAATGCATCATAATGAGCACATCCGGCTTCCTCAAGGAGTCGAATGCACTCACAGCGTTTGCTTTAAACAGGTATACAAACGAGCATCTCCTTAAGACAAAAGAGTTGAGAACATCTATTGCAGGTGCCCTCTTATACACACGGGCGCTCTGGTAGTGACGTCATGCACTGTCGCAGATAAAGACATCTTAATAATATTAAGACCTATTAATGTTTTGTGACAATGTCCACCCTTGTCACAAAATGTCTGTATGTCAGTATTAGAAAAATCTGTATTTCAAAATCAATCACCTATCACCAAAATATACTTTAGATCTATTGGTTCCCATTTCCCCTGCCCACACAGTCATTATGATATCAGAAAAGGAAAGTCATTTCAGAGGTGGAGCAAACTAAATACATATTTATAAACAATTGGAATAACTTGCACTGATGCTAATTCATAATGCTGTTCGACCATGAAAGTCTATTAAAGGAATTTCTCGGTGAAATTGTATTTCGCTTTTTCAAATGCGTGTTGCAACTATGGTAGCTGTTATGTACCAAGAAGCTATGACAACATGTCTTCCAATAGCACTTCATCGAGTTTTCTTTCGGGTGATGAGGTTCGTTATTTCACTTTTTTGGCGACGAGGATTCCTTCTCCTGTGGCTCGGCATAAGTATGATCCTGCATTATGAAGTACCGTACCATGCAGCCTTTTAAATTTGCCGGGGCAGTGACAAGCGCCTCTCACTGATCTCCTTGTCTGTTTCAGCTGGTTTCAGTCATGTGACGCTGGCTCTGAATGAAAACGCATTGTGGAAACGCGTTGAGGTAGGCTAGTGCTTTTTGTCCCTCTCTGCTATTATAGTTTTTCAAAATGGTGGAATGACATGGAAGCCTCCTTGGACTTACCCATCCAATGTAAATAAAGATAAGAAATTCTTCGCTTTCGAGGATAAGTCAGATCATTGGCAGAGGTAATTTTACACCAATGAGGACATATTTATGAATAAAGACATTGATTTTAGCTAATAAAATACTTAAAAAACTACACTGTGTACCTTTTAGAAAGTAATTTTTTTATTCATGTTGGATGTAAAGGGCAGTTTAGTAGACAGAGACAGGCTGTGCATGAGTGGCTACATTTTTACTGCTACAAGAAGTGCTGCAGACAGACTTTAGTCTTGTTTAGAGCAAGAGAAAGACCTTTCCTTCCGCTGACATGATGAAGGGGATGACTCAACTGTCTGTGCTGCGCAGAAGGGTTTAACCCGTTCATGAGCTTCAGGAACAGGCAGGATGCCCAACGATGACAGCAGCTGCTGACTGACTCTTCAAAAGAACTCATATTACTGATGCTTTATGTAATGCTCACATGAAACATACCATCAAACCCTTAAGCATCACACCCAAAATGATTAGGATGAAAGCATATAAACAATAAATGGACAAATATTATAAATAACAACAAAACAATAAACAAACATTGTTATTGTTAATATTATTATTATTATTGTGCCTCATATATTGGAGTGTAAAAGGAAAAATACTGGCATAAAATTTATTTTAAAATTACAGTGATTACAGAGACTTAAAATATATTAATCAAAAGCTTATTTAAAAAAGTAATATCTTCACAAGCTTGGTAAAAATGTGAATGCTCGATTTCACATTTTTAGGCAGCGTCACCAGATCTGTTTATGTTTTACAGTAGAGTGTGGCAAAAAATGTCACCAGTTGAGAAACAAGGTTTAAAGTGATAATACTATAGAGCTTTATAATAGTAAGAAATGATTTCTAAACATATTTGTGTCGTGTTTAAGGGAGTATTATGCATGCCGTTGCGTTTTGTTGGTACATATATGCCCTGACATCAGCTCAGATCTGCTGTCAGGACGCTTTACCTTCATAGCAGTGCACTCAAATCAGCCCTCACCGGCTAATTCTCTCTCAGTGCACAGATGCCACAGGCTCTCTGTGTTTGCTCTGAGTGCATGATGGTCAGTGTTAGTCATCAGCCCTTCTGTTCCCTGCAGGTACTTCATGACTCTTTTTTTCATTCCAACTTCTGTCTTTACTCAGTGCACTGAAAGGGGCTTCGGATAACAGCACTTTAAAGGGCTTGTGTCATGAGGAAACTAATTTCCTTTGATCTTTTCAGATAAAAGACTTCAAACATACTATGCATTTCGAGCGTCAATCCATTTATTGAAAATAAACTTCACATATTCAGCTCACACAGTAGAGCATGATGCTAGCAACACCAATGACATGGGGTTTGATTCCCAGGCAATGCATGCATAGATAAAATGCATACTTTGAATGCAATGTAAGTTGCTTTGGATAAAGCATATCCCTGTAGTTATCCTTACTTTAAGGCCAGACACTACAGGCAAAAACTGTGTTTTTTCATGCATCTGTCACTCAGATTTTGGGCTTTTTGGCTTTTCATAAAGTGTTTTTTTAAACTAGTGGACAGAAAACATCCAAATTACACTTTTAACTGTATCTTTAAGAGCACTTTATATATTTGCGTTTGTAGATTTCAATTACAGTATATATCTTTTAAAGGCCGTTTTCTCAAAATTAGTTTTTTCCTCCTACATTGAGCCATAAATCTGCACTTCAGTAGCACTTACATTCACCAAACTTTACAGTTTTATTTTATCTATATTCTGAAGGTTTTTACAGAGGGGTTTGTTCATATATAATTTTCCTGATTTTATACAACATTTTATTCCAAATTTTTGGCTGTTGACAGTATTTTGAACCTGACTTCATTCAATGTTCAGATTTTTGTTCTAGAAATGTATGCAAATGAGTGCATTTTTAATTAGATAGCACCTCATTTGCATATATAAACAAAACATTTCAGAAAACTTGTAAAACAAAAAATGTTTGCAATTATTAATGTAATCAATCAACTGGTGAAGTATGGTGATTTATTTTTTATTTTTTATTTTTAACCCTATTCACTGGGGGTGTCTCGCCTCAAAAAAAAAAAAAAAAATGCATACAGACTGCCTTAAAAAACGAAATAAAGTATTAAAAAACGTATCGGTTACCTAACGTAACCTCTGTTCTCTCTAGAAGAGGGAACGAGTATTGCGTAAGTAGCTTACGCTGCGGGAAAGTCTTCTTTCTCGAGATACTGAAGCCAAAAAATTATCCTTAATTTTTAATAATCTTGTCAACGCAGTGCGGCAGCATGCAGACCTAGGGCAGGCTATCTAGCGTGCCCATTGGCTGCCCTGCGGCAACTGCAGCAGCCTATCGCGCTTCATGCGTCACAGCCCGCGAAAAGGGGTGTGACTTAGCGTATATAAGCGAGGCTCAGAGGCTGCTTCACTGGTTTCTGTCGCTGAAGCGAATGAGCTTGTGGCGCAGGCACGGCGGGTTACGCAATACTCGTTCCCTCTTCTAGAGAGAACAGAGGTTACGTTAGGTAACCGATACGTTCTCTTACGAGAGGTTCTCTCGTATTGCGTAAGTAGCTTACGCTGCGGGAACTCCCTTGTCAACGCCGTGCGCGCCCAGCATCCACTGAATGAGTCCCAGGGAGAGCCCGGGGAACGTGATAGCAGGGAGCCGGGCGGCCAATAGAAGGCCAGCGCAGTACACAAGCACATACTAGGGAGCACGGAGCGGCACAGCCGGTCCGAACTGACAATTCCCTGCATAGTGCAGCTCAACCAGTAGAGCTAAATCAACCAGCGTAGCCCGCGCACTGATAGTGGGCCGATCTACGCGAGACTTAGACTGATAAAACTTTCGCCTGCAAGGCGGGAACTTCCAGGTTGTAAAATCTAACAAATGTAGAGGGGGAGGCCCAGCCTGCCGCTGTACAAATGTCGTGAATGGAAATCCCGCTGGACCACGCCCACGACGAGGCCATGCCTCTGGTGGAGTGAGCTTGAATGCCCAGTGGGCACTGCAGGTCTTTAGACGCATAAGCAGCTGCGATCCATTTGGACAGGCTGTGTTTCGAGGAGGCGAGACCCTTGGTGCGCCCTCCAAACGAAACAAAAAGCTGCTCCGAGCGCCTGAAAGCGGCGGAGCGTGTGATGTAGTTTCTCAGCGCCCTAACCGGGCAGAGGAGATTACCATCGGTCTCACTGCCGGAAGTTGGCAGGGCTGAGAGGGAAATGACCTGCGCTCTGAAGGGAGTGCCCAATATTTTGGGGACGTAACCATGCCTCGGTTTGAGAATAACTTTAGAGTCGTTAGGTCCGAACTCGAAGCACGCGGCGTTAACAGATAACGCGTGAAGGTCTCCCACACGTTTGACTGAAGACAGAGCTATCAGAAAAACGGTTTTGAGCGTGAGGTATTTCATATCCACAGTTTCCAAGGGTTCAAAGGGATGCGTTTTCAGGGCCTCCAAGACCAGTGAAAGATCCCACATAGGAACCGAGGGGGGTCGCGGGGGGTTCATCCTCCTGGCTCCTCTAAGGAAGCGGGTGACGAACTCGTTCCTTCCTAATGCGCGGCCCAGCTCTGAGTCAGTGAAAGCTGAGATGGCCGCAACATAAACTTTGAGCGTGGAGGGGGACCTGCCCGCGTCCAGCAGCTCTTGAAGGAAACACAATACGTGCGAAACCCCACATGCCTGTGGATTGAGCCCCTTGGCAGTGCACCATTTGCTGAACACAGACCATTTAGATTGTATGATCGTGTTCATAACCCCTCTTGGCAGATCAAAGGGTAACCGTTGAGGCTCCATGCATGCAGAGACCAGCGCTCTGGATGGGGATGCCAGATCGAGCCGCGGGCTTGAGAGAGAAGGTCTCTCCTCGCCGGTATCGGCCAGGGGACTGTGTCTGCCAGCTGTATTAGTTCCGGGAACCATGCTTGGTTCTCCCAGTACGGGGCTATGAGGAGCACTGTGTGGCGCACTTCCCTGACTCTCCTGATGACCTGAGGCAACAGAGAGACCGGGGGAAAAGCATATAGCGGGCCGCTGGGCCAGGTCTGGGCCAGCGCGTCCTCGTTCTTCGTAAAGAACTCTGGGCAGTGAGCGTTGTCTTATGACGCAAAAAGGTCGACTTTCGCTTTGCCGAAACGGCGCCACAGTGACTGGACTGTTTGGGGGTGTAGAGACCACTCCCCAGGGGGAACGTTGTCCCTGGACAGTCTGTCGGGACCCTCGTTCAGGTGGCCAGGCACATGCGCGGCTCTCAGCGAGCGCAGAGAGTGCTGAGCCCACACGAGGAGGCGTTCCGCCAGGATGCAGAGCATCTTTGATCTGACACCGCCCTGGCGATTCACATAGGCCACTACCGATGTATTGTCCGTGCGGACTAGAACATGGTGACCTAGGAGGAATGGGAGAAAGTGCTTGAGCGCTTTCTCGACCGCGAGCATCTCTAGACAGTTTATGTGTAGGAGATTCTCCTGGTCTGACCAGCGGCCATAGACCGGTCTGCCTTCGAAGAGCGCTCCCCAACCTAGGTTGGAAGCGTCTGTCGAGACAACTTTCCAGTGTGAGATCACTCCCATAGTCACTCCTGTGTGATACCATTCGGCTGCCAGAACGGAAAAGATCATTTTGAACGGCCGTCTCATGAGGGCTTTGTTCAAATGTCTCAGATCTAAAATAGGTCTTAGTGCTCCGTCCTTCTTGGGTACGAGGAAGTAACGGCTGTAAAAGCCCGACTCGCTCAGAGAAGGATGAACCTGTTCTATAGCCCCTTTGCGCAGCAGCTTCGCTATTTCTGCTTGAAGCAGGTGCGCTGCTTCTAAACTCACTTTCGTCTCCGTCTGTGCTAGAAAGCGCGGGGGGCGACGAGCGAATTGAAGCGAATAGCCGTGTTTTATAGTATTCAGCACCCATTCTGACGCGCCCTGAATAGTTTCCCATGCTTTTGCACGCATAGCTAGGGGTCGAATGGTCTCTGGGTTCAGATCGCCGCGCTGCGCGGGATGGGGAACCTGTATCAGAGAGGATGGAGCAGCGCGCGCGCCGCCAGTGCTCGAATACGGGGGCTGGTAAACAGTGCTGACTGGCTGTACAGCATATGATGGCTCGATCCCTAAGGATGGAGCGCGTTTTGCTGCTGAACACCCCTGGCACGAGAGCGGCGTGGGGGTTATTGTGTCTGAAAGTGAGTGCGCGTGCTCGTGAGCGGGCGCAGAGTTTACACTTATAAACTCCGGCGAGCGCTCAGCTGTTCCATCCGGCTCGGGAGGCCTTTGAGAGCGGCGTTTCTTCTTTCGCGGCCCGGTAGAGGTAGCCGGAGAAGGGGGAGGATCGTCAAACATGGCGAGTCGAGCCCGCAGGGTCGACATCGGCATCTCCTCACACTGTTCGCAGCCGCCCGTGGAAAGGGCGCGGGCTGCGTGGTCGAGGCCCAGGCAGAGAGCGCAGATCACATGGCGGTCTCTGTCGCTGAGCGGGGCTCTGCACGAGCCACAGGATGAGCGAGGCATTTTGAAACAAACGCCTCGCGCTCTTTTAGATGCAGAGTGTGTCGCGGGGCGAACACACAACACACAACACACAACACAGAGCAGAAAAGGATATAATCGCCGGATAGCGAAGCAGGCAGGGAATGCTGAAGGCGGCGAAGACGGCCGGCTTCTGCAGTTGCCGCAGGGCAGCCAATGGGCACGCTAGATAGCCTGCCCTAGGTCTGCATGCTGCCGCACTGCGTTGACAAGATTATTAAAAATTAAGGATAATTTTTTGGCTTCAGTATCTCGAGAAAGAAGACTTTCCCGCAGCGTAAGCTACTTACGCAATACGAGAGAACCTCTCGTAAGAGAACACATTAGTTTCAACATCTAATTCATTAAGATAAATATTCTGGGTGGTTGTTACACACAACTCATTTAATTCTTTCCCTGCCAGCATTTTTTAACAAAGTTGCCAGCTACTTTGTTCATTTGATCATTTTCACAAATTTTTCATGGCCCCCAGAATATCTGAACTTGAAATATATCAAATGAAAGAACAGAGCCTCTGTTTTTTCATAAGCAATAAAAACGTTGTATTTCTACCTTAATGCAGTTATTTTTTATCAACACTAGAATGTGGGTAAATATCATTTAAAAAAAGAAATCTAAATTTTTATCAAAAAGCTGAGAAATTTCATCAAATTTCTTTCAAAATTCAGAACGATGATCAAAACACAGATGGAGTAGATCGAATCCATCAACACCAAGGTTGCACAGTCCTATATCTTGTCCCGGGTTGACATTTCATTCAGTAACATTAGGCAGTTTTGATTTATATACTGTTTAATGTTGATGATCGCGCTATTTTACATATACATCTGCTTACATATGAGATTGCTTGTTTCTGCTTCTTTTTCGCCTGTGATTTGATCAGGAGATACTGTACTCTTTTTAGAAGAAGTGTGCACCCCCCACTGCATAATAGTAAAAACACGGAAAACCGTAAATTGCAGTCAATAGCGGGGAAGCGTTGTCTCCTAATGTCGGAAATTTCTGTCAGTGGTGGGGAAAGAGTTAAGTTGAGCTAACTAATTTCCTCCAACTTTAAAATTTTTCAGTTGTATTTACTTGAACAGTGATCTGATTTACTTGTTAAAACCATGCAAACCGAATGCCTTAAAAGGCCAAGTAAGTGTTACTCCAGTAAATGAAGTGCTTCAATCATCCAGCTATATATAGCGTGCTGGAAATGTTTTTTTTCCATTTACTATGCCTAGTACAAGATAAATCCTTCCTCACACAAAAAGTTCATGCCTTAATTTCAGCTCACCTAGATTACTGCAGTTCGCTTAACTATGGAGTAAATCACTCATCTATAGAGCATTTAAAAAAATTCAGAATGCCGCAGCCAGGCTGCTGATGGGCATACGTAACATATCACCCCTATCTTAACTACTTTGTCCTGGCTGCCGATTAAATTCTAGATTTTCTATTAAATCACTAAATGGGCTAGCTCCTGGATATCTTTCTGAAATGCTGATATTCCACATAAATCGAGATCGCTTAGGGTGCTTTCACACTTTCACTTTGGTCCGCTCTTGGTTTGATTGATGTCAGAGTTCGGTTTGCTTGGATGATGCTTTTCGAAAGGGAACTCACACTGCGTCCTCTGGGGGACGCTATGGGGAATGCTTCCGGCATGACAGGTGTCTGAAGCATGAGTCTAAACACTACAATGAACTTGACATTGCCAGGCGGCAGGGCCAGGTGCTCCCACCTGAGGCAGTGGAAGAGCTGCGCCATACCACAGATTTGGCTCTCAAACAGACTGCAGCCAAACAATCCTTTGCTGTCATGGTGACTACGGAGATACATCTCTGGGAAAACCTGGCTGACATCAGGGAGAAGGAGAAAAACGTTCTCCTCAAGAGGCGAAGGCACACTCCATGGCTTTCAAGACCTGTATACGGCGCTTGTCCAGGTCTCCGCCTCAAGCCACAAAGGGGGCTGAAGGCGAGACCAAAGGGATAAGAAAAGATCTTAGGGAAGTGATCCAGGGTAAACTTGGATTTTTGTTGTAAACTAGCATATTGATGCCTCCTCTCGTCTGAATGAGTCAGCATATTGAGGCCTCTGTTCTTGGAACTAGAATTGGGCAGTAGCGCTGGGTCGTAAGATCCTTTCTTAACCATTGTTTATTTGCTCCCCTGAACTCCATCTTCTATATTAATGTCAAGTTGTTAGGCCTTCGTTAGGCCTCTCCCTGACATACATTGGATGTAGCTAGTCTTCCTCTCTTGTGAGAATTTATTGCAAGGCCTCTGTCTTCCAAGCTCAGCCTGGGGCTAAGTTGTTAGGCTCTTTGTGAGCCTCCTTACAAGATATCCTGTGTGTGGGGCATTGTTAAGTCTCCTCTCCCTTTGAAAGTCGTTATGCTGAGACCTCCACTCCTAAAGCTCGGCTAGGTTGTTTGTCAAGTGGTTAGGCTCTTTGTGAGACTTCTTGGCTGCTGCGAGCATAGCTAAGCCTCTTCTCACTATATCTTATGGAGGCCTCTGCTTCCCAGAGCTCCGCTAAGATAGCAATTGCGAGTTGTAGGCTCTCTGTGAGTCTCCTTACAAAATATCCTGAATGTGAGGCTTTGTTATGTCTCCTCTCGTTTTAGAGAGTAATCAGGCTGAGACCTCCGTTCCTAGAGCTCGGCTAGGTTGTTTGCCAAGTGCTAAGCCTCTCTGGGAGCCTTCTTGGCTACTGTGAGCATTGTTAGGCCTCCTCTCGCTAGAGAGTAGAGCTCGACCGATAGTGGATTTTACCGATACCAATATTTAGGTTTGACCATACATGCCGATAACCGATTATTCAACAGATATTTTTTTTAATGGATACTGGATTAAAAACAAACATAACACTCCAAGTAAACCAGTGCTGAACTGAAATGGGCTAAATGAAATAAATATATAAATAAGAATATATTAAAATGAGAAGTCCTACAGAACGAACTCTACAGAAAATAATTTAAATATTAAAATATTACAGGTATTACAGGTAATATTACAAATGTGTGTTTCTTTAGCTATAACCTAGAAACATATGTACATTTCATAGGTAACACTTTGTTAACAAGGATGTATTAGCTAACTTTCATGAACTATATGTTTTATGCAATATACAATATACATTTTTACTGCATGTATTAATATTTGAGCAATAGAATTGTACCTTTTATCATTCATGTTAGTTCATAGTACATTAAAGGTGCTCTAAGCGATGTTGGGTGACGTCACTTCTTGCTGACGTTCAAAGTATTGTCAAACAAAATGGAGGCTAACTCGACCCTCCCTCCTCCTCATCGCATCCCCCCACCCCCCTCCCTTCCATGCTTCTGGCCTCTGGAGGCCGCTCTCGCTCTGTATAATGCCTGCATTGTCTCTGTCTCTTCCCAGCATGCTCGTACTGTGTTTTGACAGCATACTCTTCTCTCAGCTGCTCCAGCAACGGACGCAACCCGAGAAAATCAGTATGGATTTTTGACGATAACGATAGTTCCACCAATCAACTATCGGTACCGATATATCGGCAAAAACGATTAATCGTTCGACCTCTACTAGAGAGAGTTAACTTATTGAGGCCTCCGATCCCTAGGATAGCAATTTGTGAGTTGTAGGCTCTCTGTGAGCCTTCTTACAAGATATCCTGAGTGTGGGGCATTGTAAGGTCTCCTTTTGCTTTAGAGAGTCGTGATGCTGAGACCTCCAATCCTAGAGCTCAGCTAGGTTGTTTGCCAAGTGGTTAGGCACCTGTCATGCCGGAGCCATTCCCCATAGTGACCCCTACGGGACTCAGTGTCTCGTTCCTTATTCTCATGGAACGTCTCGGGTTACGACTGTAACCCTCGTTCCCTGAGAAGGGAATCGACACATTGGGGAACAAAATGCCCACTGCGCCACACTGAGAGAATACGCCCTGGTATGAGGCAATCTGGCATACTCAAAACGAGAGAACCCGTGAACCCGGTGTAGAGGGCAGATCCAAACTGTAGTGTTTTATAAAAGTGTGAGGGGAAGCCCAGCCTGCAGCATCACAGACCTCTTGGAGGGAAACTCCTGCTAGCAGAGCTTTAGAGGAAGCCACCCCTCTAGTGGAGTGGGCTTTTAACGCTAGAGGTGAAGGCAAACCACGCACCTCGTAGGCTGAAGAAATTGTTTCCACTATCCATCTGCTAATAGTTTGTTTTGAAGCAGGTGACCCCTTCCTTGGGGACCCAAAGCACACAAGTAGTTGATCCGATTTCCTCCAGCCTGAAGTTCTTTGCACATAGATTTCCAGGGCCCGGATCGGGCATAGTAGATGCAATTTAGCTTGCTCATCCGACACATGCGGTGGAGGATAAAAGGCCTGGAGAATTATGGACCGTGCCACATTAGACGGCATAAGGTGGCACATAGCCAGGTCTAGGGTGGAGAATAGCCTTTACTTTGCCGGGAGCGAACTCGAGGCAGGAAGGAGCGACAGATAGAGCCTGCAGGTCCCCTACTCTCTTTAGGGACGTGATGGCGAGCAGGAACGCTACTTTAGCAGACATAAATTTCTCAGACACCTCATCCAAAGGTTCAAAGGGTGCCACAGATAACCCCTCAAGAACCACTGTCAGGTCCCACGTGGGGACCCTAGACTGGATGACAGGCCTCATCCTCCTAACTCCACGAAGGAAACGTACTATAAGTGGGTGTCTCCCCAAAGTGCCCATCCCTAAAGGCGTGTGGAAGGCAGCTAAGGCCGCCACATAGACCTTAAGCGTGGACGGGGAGAGCCCGTCCGAGAAACGACTCTGAAGGAACTCCAGCACTGAAGCCACCGGGCAGTTAACTGGGTCCACTTGATGTTCTCTGCACCATAAAGTGAATATATTCCATTTTAACGCATACAGTTTCCTCGTGGAGGGGGCTCTAGAGTTTAAAATGGTCTCGACAACCTCGGTTGAGAGACCGACATTTAAGAGTTGGTCCCCCTCAGGGGCCAAACCCACAGCTTCCATAGTTCTGGTCGAGGGTGGAAAATTGTGCCCTCGGCCTGAGACAGAAGGTCTCTCCTGATCGGAATTTGCCACGGAGGACCTGCTAGGAGAACCATAATGTCCAAAAACCACACTCGGGCCGGCCAGTACGGGGCTACTAGGAGCAGGCTGATCCCGTACCGCCGGACCCTCTCTAGAACCCCTGGGAGCAGAGCAACCGGGGGAAATGCGTACAGACGAAGCCTCGGCCACGTCTGCACCATGGCATCCAGTCCGAGAGGAGCTGGAAGCGTGAGGGAGTACCAGAGCGGACAATGGGTGTTCTCTTGAGAGGCGAACAGGTCCACTTCCGCCTGACCAAATTCCCTCCATATCAACTCCACCACCTCGGGGTGGAGTCTCCATTCCCCGGGCCTCAGCCCCTGCCTCGACAGGATGTCTGCTCCCACATTGCTGTCCCCAGGGATAAACATTGCCCTGAGTGAAAGAAGTTTCCCCTGGGCCCATAGAAGAACCTGATGCGCCAGTCTGCACAGAGGGCGCGATCTCAGGCCCCCCTGTCGATTTATATATGACACCACCGACATATTGTCTGTTCGCACTAGAACATGATGGCCTCTGAGAACCGGAAGGAAATGTCTGAGGGCCAGACACACTGCCAACATCTCCAAGCAATTGATGTGCCAAGAAAGATGATGGTCCTTCCAAGTACCCCTGGTGTAGCGGCCTTCCATAACCGCACCCCAGCCTGTGAGGGAGGCATCCGTGGTTAGAATCTTTCTCTGACACGGTGCCCCCAACACAGGACCTAGGGACAGGAACCCTGGTTTCTTCCACATGACCAAAGAACGAAGGCATCTGCGCGTCACTTTGATCGTGCGAAAAGGGTTGCCCCTCGGGGAAAACCCTCTGGTCCTGAGCCACCACTGCAGGGCCCTCATGTACAGCAGGCCAAAAGGAATCACGTTGGATGCTGCTGCCATAAGGCCCAACACCCTCTGAAAGTGTTTGACAGTGATGGCCTGGCCTAGCTTGAGACTCGTTACTGTGTTCAAGATAGTATCTACCCGAGCAGGAGACAACTGTGCCCGCATCGTGATAGAATCCCACACTACCCCCAGGAAAGTGGTTCTCTGTAGAGGAATTAAGGAACTTTTCTTGGCATTGAGTCTTAAATCTAAGCACCTTAGATGGTTCAGAACAACATCTCGATGTTGAACCGCCATCTCTACCGACTGTGCCAAAATGAGCCAGTCGTCGATATAATTGAGGATGCGAATGCCTTGAAGTCTCAGAGGAGCAAGGGCCGCATCCATGCATTTCGTGAAGGTGCGAGGAGACAGTGCTAGGCCGAATGGAAGAACTCTGTACTGATACGCTTTTCCCCCGAAAGCGAATCTCAGGAACTTCCTGTGTTGGGGAAGGATGGAAATATGGAAGTAAGCATCTTTCAGATCTAACCAGTCCTCGGACCTGATCTGACTCACGATAAGAGGTATAGTCAACATCTTGAACCTGTATCTCCTCAGAGACCGGTTCAATACCCTTAGATCTATTATAGGTCGTAACCCCCCATCCTTCTTGGGAACTATAAAATACCGACTGTAGAACCCGGCTTCCCTTTCCTGAAGAGGAACTTGCTCTATGGCCTCCTTCGCTAAGAGGGACTGAACCTCTTGCTCCATAACCTGACCCTGCTCTGGACTGACCAGTGTGTGAACCACCCCACTGAATCTTGGTGGACGATACTCGAACTGAATTCTGTACCCCTTTTCCACTGTGCGCAGGACCCACTGAGATATATTTCGAAGACCCTTCCAGGTGTCTAGATAATCTACTAGGGGGATCAGTCTCTCGGGACTGACCTCGGGTGTTGTAATTGAAATATCGGTGGCCTGAAGCATTCGTTTGGCAGGAACTAACCGACATAATTTTATTGCAGGCCTCGTGAGAGGGAACGCAATCGACAGAGCCGCATCGTTTTCGGGCGGACACTGCGATTTGCGTTCGCTGAAAACCAATGTGTCCCGAAGCGCACGTAGCGGCGGGGAGCACAAATCGATTTCCTGAGGGCTCCGTGAAGGAGCTTGATGTTGTTGCTCTATCACGGGGGGGAACACCCTCAGAGGCCTGCGCAACGCATCAGGACCTCTTCGCCGAAGCCTTCCTCGCCTGAATGACAGTCCTCAGATCTGTCCTAGGCCCAGAAGACTTCGGCTGAGAGTGTTGCCCTCGGACCCAGATCTTCCTCGGGGGGGCACGAGAAGCAACACTCTCCTTCTGCTGCTGCAGGTGTGAGGAGCTGGCGGCTGC